>NW_026728852.1:80000-680000 GCF_030272615.1 Cryptomeria japonica | reverse complement strand
TGTGGTTTAAGGTCCTAGAAATGGATTGCAAGCCACAGTTCTTTTCACAACCTTCACAAAACAAGGCAAACCTCCACAAATCTAGAGTGACTAAGTGCCTCACACAAGAAATGAAGTGATATCCAATTAAGCAAACTCTACATGAACAAGAGATCTAAGGTAGATCAATCACCAAATTTTGTGTGCTCATCTATTGGAGATATCTATAGTTCAGGTGCCCAAACTATTTGTGTTAAAAATTTCTCACTGAATCTGCATGAGTAATAAGGGAAGATCTTGATGAAGAATCAAATCCATCAAACCTATACAAATAGGATTCATGATCAATTGTTCCTATAGCAATAGCCTTGCCAGGATTCTGCATCTATTCTGAAAGAAGAAATTGAGTTTTAGAAAGAGGATATTATATTTTTGACAAATAAAGGTTGGTCATTATGCTTGGATTGAAAATGTTTAGATAATATCTAGTTTGTGGCTAATTTATTTGAAATACTGCTCCTAAAAAATTGTAATTATTTTTGGTACAAATATATTTGAATGATCTCCAAAAATAGACATGTTACAAGAATACGTTTTTGACATAGAATGTATTAAAAGAAATAAAAATGTTATGTTGTTTTTCTTTAGTGGTCTTATGTTTATAGTAAAACATTTTAAGCCCTTGGATATAGTTTTAGACATTTTGGAATATTATTTTTATTCCAAAGACTATTAAATTTCTTTATATATTCAAGACATATTGTAAGTGTCAAATTTTAATATATGGATCCATAAAATATCCAAGCTATTCTATATTGTCCACATCCTATCATATTAACATTTTGAAAAAAGATTCTTTATGTTGTATGGTTTTTGATTAAGATAAACGAATTTTATAGGGACCCAAAACCCAAATCCAACAAAAAATAAAATACATTAAATAGAGTCTAACCAGCTGCTAACTAGCTATAGAAACAAGAGATTCACCCTAGAACAAAAGACCACAAAAAACAAACATAAATAGGATGCAACATCATAAAAAAATAAGATATAGCTTTCATAAGATCAACATTTTTATAGATCGCTTTATTATTAATCTCCTGGAGTTCCTCCATAATAAACCTCGAACTACCAGTTACTTGATGTTTTCTCTTGGTCCTAGTACACAGTCCCTTGGACGCCTGCACCACCTAGTTCATCTTAGTCAAGTTGCTATGTGGGGTTGTCTATGCTCTGGCCATCTGCTCCTTCTGTAAGGAAATTTTCTCATTGACTATTTTAAGATCATTGACACTGTTGTGCATGTCTTCCTCACTATCATCCACTAAACCCTTTAGTTTACTCTTGAGTTTTTGTATCTCTTTCTCCAACCTGTCGATTTTCGCCTCATGTTCAGTCTTCATGATATTGATATATTTCACAATTTGTTGGGATAACTTCAAGAGTTCATCAGTCTTATCTAGAGTGGGAATCTTAGTGAAAGAGGCAATGAGATCTTTAATCCCCTATTTCAGAATATTGATTTCCCCAAAAAACCATCGGAAACACTTTTCCTGATGCATCAACGATTTTCCCAAAAGCATATCAACATTCACATTATCATCTTTGGTTTCATTGGGGTCCACACTGATAGGGATGTCAAATTTTATTTCATTGTCCTCCTTGTCAAGATTCACCACCTTATTTCTAGTCTTTTGTTTCTTCAAATTTTGTGGGCCCAAAATACGGGCCTATGAAACAGTGGTTTTGTTTTTAGCAGCCCATCTAGGAGGGTTTTTTCTAGTACTACTAGTATGAGGAGTAGTCTTTTTAAGGGGACCCTTATCCTCCAAGGGTTTATAATCTGGATCGTTTGATACCTGGACATCATTCTAGTCCATAGCTTTCCTGCCCTTTGCATAATCAAACTCTATATCTGATACATCATGCACCTCTTGGCTAGCTAAAGACTTAGGGTTTACCAGAGCAAGGGATGGTTTACCACATGGGCCTTCACAAACTCCATGATTAAGATAATTAAACCCTCATGAAGAATCAGGTTATCCTCATTCTTAGCATGCTTACTAATAGATAACTCTAGGGAAGATAACCAGTAAAATGAAATAGAAATTCTTTTGTCATGTCTAAAATGGTTTAAAATTGTGAAATGGTAATAGAAAATACTATCAAAGCGACCACTAAGGGTAATGTATCTCATAATGAATTTTGACATGTCTGCCCAGAAACTTGTAGGTCCAATCGGTTGTAGCCATCATCCAGGTTCTTCTTAACCCTCCTCCTTTCACTCTGTTTATTGTAGAAAATAGAGAGGGCTTCTTTTGAGTTCTTCTTTTCCCTGAAGAATTTTCTGCCCTCCATACTAAACCCAAAAATATCGGCAATGAATGGTTCATCAATTTTGAACTCTACCCCATACACATGCAACACCCCATTATTACAATTACTCACAAATAAGTTCGCGAGCTAATGATTTTGTCCATAGAGTTTCCAAACAAAGGGCTCCATTCCCCCATCCATAATTTCCCTTCAGACCTCCACATTCTTCTCCCAAAGCTCACATGAAGGATGGCTCCATTTTTTTTTGTCTCCACCCATTATGATACTGCTTCTGTGATTTTTTCAGACAACACCAAAACCAGACTTCAGGATGACGCAAAACAACCAAAGCCACATGAACAATTTGGAAACTCGCCTTTACTCTTTTTTATGGTTATTATAGAAGGTTTGTGAAAAAATTCTTTTGTTGCACCTTTACTATATTTAGAAAATAAGGGAGCCTTTAAATGTTTAAAATTTTCTTGAGTTAATTTTAAAATATTGAAAGAAGTAATAAGATCATATCTTGTACTTACAATTTCTAATTTTTTATCACAATTTGTTGTAGAATATGATGCATTAGAGAACGTATTGATGATACTGTAACTTGAAGGATACATCCCATATCACTTGAGAGACAAAGATTCTGTGATTTCAAAAAGGCATACTATATTTATGACAAAGAAATGTTGGTCATTATGAATGGATTAGAGATTTTAGATAATTTATCTAGATTGTGGCTGATTTATTACAAATTGGATTGCTTTTTTAGCCCAAAATAAAGTTGATTGATTTCAAAAAATTGGTAAGTAAGATACAAGAGTATGGCTTTTACATAGAGGATATGAAAGAAAAAACTTTTCTATGGTTGGCGACTTTTCTATGGTTGGTATGCTTAATAGGATAACTATTCTATGTTCATTTATATGATTTCTAAATATACTACAAACATATTTACATATAGTATTCATGATGAGGTGATGAAATATGATAATTAAACAGTGGTAGCGGGACTGATCCATTATCAAAATAATGTCTTTTTAGTTCATAAGTAAAAAAATAAGGAGAAAATGTTGAGGCCTTTTCATGATGCATCTTTAGTTGATCATGAACAATATTATAAAATTTACATGACAAACTATGAAATATTTTCATGGAAAGTGGTTAGAGAGGATGTTCATAAGTTTTTTTTTGGACAAAACACATAAGTGTATAAATATATTAATATAAAAGATAAATTATAAAATAATACTAAGAAAAAAAAAATGTAATCCACTAAGGACTAGGAAAACAATGGAGTAGATCTCAACCACATAAAAAATAGAACATACATCGGGAGCAACACTCATCCACATAAACTATACCCATATATTTGAAGGAAAATATTATATGAACTAAATAGGGGAGAACATCTCAACCCTAACATTTCTAATAATGTACATTATAAATAGAAGTAGACCAATATCTAATGACATATGCAAACTTGCCATAGAAAAACATAACACACAACAAGCAACAACAATTATAAATAGAAAAGAATAGAGGATCTAAAATATCAATGAAACTAAAATGATAATGAAGTAGTGATACAAAAGGATCATAAGAGACGTAAATTACTCCTCCAGGTCTTTGATGTGTAAAATTTTATTGGGCCTAACATGAATGAAATGAGGACATGAGCATAGAAGTTGAAATTAAATTCACTGCAAAGGAATAGAGTAAGCACATGCAAGAATTAGCTAGCAATGAAAGAGGATCACTTTGGGGATATGAACATAAAATATTAAATGATTTTGCACAAGAAGAAAGGGCAAGGTAGGATATAAAACAAGGCATGATTTACCAAAAGAATAAAGAGGATCCAATTTATCCAATAGGTTTACCTTGGCCACTATAAGTTATTAACTATAAATGGAATGTATATCTATGGACATCATCAAAGGACAACCTAAGGTATATGACATATATTATGTTTATGTTGTTGATAATTTTTTGTATTAGATATAGTTTATCAAAACATTGGAAATAGATTACATGTTTCTTAATATTTTATGTTACTTACTGTCTTGTAGGAGACCACCTAAGGTCACAAAAAAAAAGAAAATTTGTAGACAAAATAGGATCATTATCATAGTGTTATCATAAACCCGTTTATGTATTGTTATCTTAGAAACACAGGCCTTTCGAAAGAATACAAAATAAATGCATCTAACTATGGTCACACAAATCTGTCCAGCTTAATTAAATAAATATTCGCTATTTATTTGATTAAAAATCCACTAGCCATCAGTTAATTAAATTAATATTTAATTAATTTATTCCCAAACATTCTTCTATTAATTAAATAAATTATTCAATTTATTTTAATTAATTCATTAAATCAAATTCACAATCAATTAAATAAATAAAATCTATTTATTTAATTAGAATCCCCTTTTCCTCTTTTAAATAAATTAAATAAAAACATTTATTTAAATCATTATCTCCCCCCCCCCCCCACTTGCATTTTCCTACAAATGCAACTTGCCCACATTTATTAAAATAAATGAATTTTTATTTTTAATAAAATCCTATTTTCCCTCACCCACCAAATCCAATTGCATTCCTAAATCCCCTTCTAGATTCTCCTAACCCCTTCCTAATTAGCCTAATCCATCCCCTAATTATTGTCACATTCCTAAGAAAAATGGAGTCACTTCTCAAAGACTTCAAAAAGTCTTTGAAAAGCATTTAATGCTTTGTGTGTTCAACAAATTAACCCCCAAAGTCTTCAAAAACCACTAATGGCTCTTACATGACCATTTATGGCTCTTACATAACCATTTATGGTTATTTCAAACTTGTCTCCCCAAACATTTATTGTTTTGACCATATTCATCCTTTTCACATTTGCACAAGAGTTTATCCATTGGATAAAAGCTTTGTTCTTTGAATAAAGAGTTTATTCATTCAATTAACCTTGACTTTAACTCCCAAGGTCATATCAAGCATTTAATGCTTGTTCCCTCTCCTCTCAACCTATCTCACATTGACACTTGTCATCCTGGGATTGGCTTGAAAGCCCTCACATGGATTTGAAATCATTCAATCTTGACCCTTGTTGAGATTAATCAATCTCAACCATCCATTGCTCCTTTTTTCCTAAAAATAGAGCCCATTTCTTCATAATCCAGATCCTGAAAACTTGTATGCATTTAACCTATAGGCATTTTAGAGAGCATTTAGCATAAGCAAACTAAAATCTTGTTATTTTGGGTTAAAATCAATCATTTTAATATCATCTAGTATTTTAGCTTTTCATTTTACATTTAGAGCAAAAATACTCAAATCTCAATCCTCCATAAGCATCCATAGTGCAAAAAGCTGCTGAGAGCTACACTATTTTGGAACTTGGAGAGGAGAGGAACAAGGGAGAAGGAGCTAAGGGCATGTTAGGAGGTATTTGGAGATGCCTCATCATATTTGCTTCTTTAGTTAAATATGCTTTCATGTTTTTTGTATCTCTCTTGATATGCCTGTTTAGATTAGTTTTTGATTGACTAACACTAACAGTTTCTTGTGTGTGTTATTTATCTCAAACTAACCTTGTCCATTTTGCAGAGCATCATTTGGTGAACCCGACGTGAATCCAAACACCAAAAAGATCATTTTTTTAAACCAATAACATGTTTGAATGTTGAAAATGTCACACAGGTTGCGCTTTGGTGCTATTGAACTCGTTCTAGCGCTATTGATACTTGTTGTTCTAGCGCTATTGTTCTTACAATGGCACTATTGTATCAAGTTCAATGCTTTTGACACTGTTTTGGCGCGTTTGACATTGTTTTGGCGCTATTCACCCTGTTTCAGCACTTTTGCCTTCTCTGTCTTTCCATTTATTTTAGTGCGTTTGTGTTAAATAGCACATCTGTTCAAACATAGACTAGCGCTATTGTAACAGAACGTTGTACAAATCACCTTGTAACCAAAAAACGAAAAAAAATTAGGCTTGTAGAAGCCCACCGAATAGGCGGATTTTACTAACTATTTTTCTCTTTTGTGTAGATTTAAATTAGATTAAAAGGTAGATTTATATTTTTTACTAACTTGTTTTCGAAGTTGGTTTTAAAAAATGAATTCACTTTTTATTTTGGTTTAAAATTAACTTCAAATTTCAAATTTGGGCTTTTAAAAAAAAGAATCACACATTTGTTTGGGCTCTTAAAAAGAATTTCATTGGTCCAAGGTAAAAAGAACCACAAACTTAAACAAAACAACTTTATTTCTTGCAAGTTAGGAAACAAACTTCGTTTTGGTGCTTAAAATCAACAAAACAAAATTTATTTTCTTGCATCAACTTAAAGAAATTTACAATCAACACTTTGTTTTGGGCAATCTAAAAAGAACAAGCCATTTTTCCTTTCAGCTCAAAAACAACTTTACTTCAAGCAAGACGTGTTTTCAATTCAGTTGACTAGGATTTCAAAGTTCCTAGTTTACAAAATATTTTGCCTTTGAAGTTAAAAAGAACACCATGACTGTTAGAGCAACATCTCCAAATAGCTAGATCACATTGCAATGGCAGATTAAAAAGAACAAGTGTTTTTCGTGCTTGGCACACTTGTGCAAAAAGTTGGTCAAGTGGTCCTACTCCTGAGACACACTATCCTCTCCCTTGGCTTTCGTGGTCCTAGGTGTAAGAGAAAAGTGTTAGTAACACTCAAAATTTTTATCTTTTTTAAGAGAGGCCTGCCAAGAGACACATCACTCTTAGGAACGACCTCGCACAGTAAATCCTTCGAGCCACTATAGAAATCAGGTGAAAGCAAAAGCTGTAGCCTTGGGTATAGCTATTCCTACAGTGTAACTGGCCGAAAGGACAAATGGGCCCCACCATCAGTTACAAGGCTCTTAAGTGAGTCACTGCATAATGAACTTATGTCCAAAAACATCGAACATGACTAAACACCTTTAAGTAGTAGCCCACCCGTTCTATTGATTAAGGATATTTGCAATATAATTTAGTGCAAGAACATAGATGGTTTTTCTCCCAAGATACTTACCATACATATTTCCTTGAGTAGAAACATAGCTTTTTGAAAAGTCACTTGTGACTTGATAAAAGTGGTGACTCCCCCATCATAGGGATCACCTATTTTTTATGCTCGTGCAAGACTTAGTATATCACATCCTTACCTGCTACGACGGGATTCATAAGGTATGGAGTACGAAAGTTGAAGAAATATCAAGATGTGAGCTAAATTTATCACAGCTGGCCATTTGACCTTAGGGATAAAAAGTGTTTGAAGTGTGTTCATTTTAAAGACAAAGTGCAAATTGAGCCGACTTCAGGCTTTGGAAATACACCTTAAAAATACATCTAAAGGAAGGGTCATATACAAGTCCAAGGATTGGGTTGATCTAGACCCATACTCATTTGTGCCTTTTAGGCAACATTCTTGTGTTTGTGTGCTTGCTTTGTTTTCTTGTCAAAGAAAAATCAGAAAATCACTTCCAAAAACAAAGTATTCATCCAACCAAACATATCAAAAACAAAGTGCAAACAACAAAAGAGTCAAATTTTATGACCATTCTTCACATCTTGTGAAAGAAGAAGAGTCATTAGAATATCAACTTGAAAAGAAGACCATTAAGCTCAAAGGCTTTGATCAAAAGGAGGAAATTCTTCTATATAAATAGACAAATCTTTGTCTCCCATAGAGTTTTTGTGTGTCACATGCGTCTCTACCTTCAAGGCAAAATAAATGAATTTGATTCAGAATCATTGAACCGCATAGATTTTATGCAATATAGAGCTCTGAGTTATCACAAAAACCAAGGAGGTAAGATTAAACCCAACTTTTACCCAAACGTCTGTATCACCTACAACACAGCTCGAGAAATACCACCAACACCCGAAAGGGAAGAGGTAGAGTTTGTTCCATTTGTAACACAAAGTTTTTATTGAAGTTGAAAACATTTTTTATCCATTTCATCCATCATCACTTCATCATCAATCCGTTCAAACTCTCAAAACATTAAAAGGTTCTTGTCCCAAGATCTCTTCTAGATATTGCTTGAATCAAAAACATCACATCACTTTTTAGATTGTTTCTACATCTAGGATAAGCTCATCCTAAGAGACACATCTACGCAGGTTAAAACTAGTTCATGAGTGAATCCTCTCATTACTAGGTAGTTCAATCTGTAACACATCTCAGATTTCTCTACACCTTATCACATCAAATCTTATCAAACAAGCAAGAAATTCAAAGAAATAATTTTGGTTACATCCACCTTAAAAGTGCTAGAGATCCATGTGCAACACAATTCACCAACCATCAATCTTTCATTTCATCAAACAACTCATCATCATTTTCACACAACTTCAATAAAAGCTTGTAAAATGGCCCAAACCCGATCACAATCAAGGCAATGAGAAATAGAAATAGAAGAAGAAGAAGAGGAAAATCTCAATGAATTTCAAGAAGCACTTGGAGGGAATGTGAATGACAAAAACCCAAGTACTCCTACTCCTGCAACAATAGAAAGGGCTCAGCATAACCCTCTCTTTAACAGACTGTTTGACGAGATACTCAGGAGCAATGCAGATTCTCACTTTTTAAAGCTCGCTCAAGAAGGAGCCAAACTCCCCTCTGACTTTGATCTTGCCCAAACTCCCCTCTGACTTTGATCTTGCCCAATTAAGACAAGCATCAGAAAGACAAATTCGCCATGAAGAGGCAAGAGGTAGAGATCCTATCAGATATAACATTCCTCGAGGTAACCCACCACCTCCTCCTCCAACTGAAATGGAGATGTTGTGGCAACAAGTCGAGAATCTTGCCCAACAACTTCATAGTGGTGTCAAAACTAACCAATTCTCACTCAATGACATCTATCCCTATCCTTTTGATAGAAATCTTTATATGCCACCCTTTCCATGAGGATTCAAAACACCCAAATTCAAAAAATATAGAGGAAAGGGATATCCCTGCAATCATGTCAGAGAATTTCATTCCGCTTGCCTCGAAGTGGCATATGAAGACACATACCTAATGCGCCTTTTTCCCCAAAGCTTGGGAGGAACAACCACATCATGGTTTTCCCGACTATCAGGTGGCATTAGAACATTTGAGGAACTTATCCAGAAATTCCTCGCTCATTACTCTCATAACATTGAATGCGACATCACCATGGCTGATCTGTGCAACACCAAACAAAAACTAGGTGAACTATTCTCAGTATTCCTGCAACGATGGCGCCAAATGTCTAGCAGATGTTCTCTTCAGTTACCTAAATGAGAACTAGTGGAAATATTCATTTCCAACTTAAACGAAGAAATGGAATTTCACCTGGATGTCAAAGACACAGATTCTTTTAATGATATGATCACCAAGGGTTTGAAATGTGAGTGGGCCCTCATCAAGAAAAGACTCATCAAAATCTATAATGAACCAAAGGATGGTCCTCGCCCACGCTTCAATAGTGATAAACCAAGCTTTTGGAATAAAAACAAGAATATCGTCAACGATGGGGTTGTGGATGCCAAGACTATACAAACTGCACAACCTGTGGTTCGGTTTGCAGGACAGAATCCTCCACCTCAGAACAACACAAATGTTCCTTCAAATCAAAGTCGCATCACATCTCACGATGAACCTAGACCTCGTCAGCAAAAACAAAAATGCACACACACTCCCTTAGGGGAACCCATTGAAACAGTATTGTGACAACTCATTTCTCAAAAGTTGGTCATCCTACCAAAAACATCAAACTATGAACCTCAGGTCAAACCTGCATGGTGGAGGGATACTGAACACTGTGATTTCCACCAAGGAAGAGGACACAAGACAAGTAATTGTCACCGATTGAAAGATCTTATTCAGGATCTTATTGACCGAGGAGAAATTGAAATTGAAGGCCATGACCCCAAAACAACAAATAATGATCATCTGATGTTCCAAAATCCACTTCCATTACAAGATCAAAGGGGTCCTTCTACTTCCAGGTGAGGCACTGATACCAGTGATTATACACAGGCTGCATATAATTACACTGTAAATCACCTATATGATGCCAGTGAACAAGTTGCAACTATAACCATCAAGAATCCCAACTCGAATTGCAATTTTGTTACACGACGTGGCAAGGTCACCATAAAAGTAGCTCCACAAAGCACCACCTCCATCCCAAAGAAATACAATCTTGTGGAACAATTAGACAAAACCCCTGCGCTTATATCCATTTTAGAGCTTTTGCTCCTATCACCATCCCTTAAAACTATCTTGGATCAAGCACTCCAAGAGGCATCAATCCCTACAAACCTGAATACAAACCAATTTCAAGCCATGGTTGGAAGTCTAAAGTCATCACCTTGTCTCACTTTTTTTGAAAGTGACATCTCTTCTTTCTAGCAACCTCATAACGCTTCACTACACATTGAAGGCTTTATCAATCAACATAGGATCAAGCGAGTCTTGATCAATAATGGAGCAGGCCTGAATATTTGTAAACTACAATTGGTCACAGCATTGCGATATGCAATAGAATCAATGGATCCTCGTAAGAAGATCACAATAAAAGCCTATGATGATGCAAAGCATTCATCCAAAGGAGTTGTGGTACTACCAATCCGAGTGGCCCCATGGTAAGGCACATCATCTATCAGGTTCTGGACCTTCCTCTACCATATAATCTATTGTTAGGAAGACCTTGGATACATGCCATGCAAGCCATTCCATCTACCTACCATCAATGTATCAAGTTCCCACATAACGGTGTAGAGATCACAATCTTGGGCAATGCAAAGCCCTTTGCGTATTGCCATAATATCAGCCATCAACCAGAGATTACTGTTCCTAATAATAGAGAAGCCATTTCCTCCACATCATATATAAGTCCTTCCTCTCTTGCCAGTTCAAACACCCCTATACCCAAGCAAGTAAAGTTTAAGATGAAGATAGCAAAGGAAGGTCCCAGGGAATACAACTTAAGTCAACTCTTTTGTGTGGGACAAATGCCCACTTCTCCTCGAACACATGGTAAACCATAGCAGGTACTCCAGCAACCACTAATCATGCCAGCATGTGCTTTGATGCCTTTCATCCTTGGAAAGAGTCAAGAAGAAGAAACCCAAGATGAGGGCTTGGTGGAATGGATCTATAAAGATCCCATCACCACTAATATATTGAAAGTTAAACTTCCTATGGATCAGTATGGCAAAGGTCTCCTCATTATGCAAAGAATGGGGTATGATGGTCAGAGTGCTTTGGGCTATTGCAAACAAGGACGACATGAACCCCTGATGAGAGAATTGAAGCCCAAAGATAATACAGGCCTAGGCTTTGAAAAGGAGATATTTCCTAAGCTCAGATTCAAAGGAAAACCCAACAAACCATTATGTCAGCCTACTGCCAAAAGGACACCTTTCATTATCAAAGCAGCATCAAACACCATCACAACTACCCCATCGAGGCTCAGAATCCCAACACAACTATCACCAATGCCAATCATCCCACCAATCGAACTAGTAATTCCATCCACAGCAGCCATCACATCAATAGTACCATTAGCAGCCACAATTGTATCGGAACCCGCAACAACATCTATGGCACTAGCAGTTCTAGCAGAAGCCACTAAGTCAACACTACTGGTACTCCCTGTACCAGATCCTTTAATCCCCATCGCCCTTCCTGTAGTACCGATCACTACAAAGGTACATCAACCAATCACACCTACAGTATTTAACTCCAAAGACATCCCAGGATGGTATAGTAATCGGATGCTGGAAAGTGACTCAGAGATTGACTCACATGAGTGGGAATTTGATTCTATACAACTTAACACTTCAGATGAGGAAGACACATCACTACCTCCACCACACAAAGACATCCCTGTTTATGGAGAAGCACAGATAAAGACCACTTGGGTTCCTGAACTGGAAACATCTTCCACAGACCCTACGTCTCATCCTACACCTGATTCTGACAGGGAGAGTACCATCAATGACCTTCACCATAACGTCTTAACCCTCACTGATACATCTAATGCACTTAACCTAATCGATGAAGTAATGCCCATTATTCACCCTAAACTCATCGAATGGAACCAACCAAATCCCCCATGTCTTGACTTCTTCCAAAATGATGAGGCCATCATTGACTTTTTGGAATTAAGGGATAACCTACCAAGCGTGGATCACAAAGCTGGATTCGCCATAGAACTAAATAGTGCAACATACTTTGGGGCGGATGCCAAACCTTTCAGCTACAAAAATATAACAATAAAACATGGATCTTCTAGTGAAAACCACACTGTGGCACTGTTTGATCTGACAAAAGTAAAAAGAAAGAGCATATCCAATGGTGAAAACCTCTCTGAGGTGCCTGAGGATGAAGGGTTTGACATTCTCCCTGCTAACGCACAACAAGAACGATCAATGATTCTCATCGAGGAAACCAAAGAATACAATGTCGGGACTCCTAAAAATCGTCATCTCATACATCTGGCATCTCTTCTCACTCCAGAGGAACAACCTAAATTTATAGAATTCTTTCAACAGCGTCAAATCAACTTTGCATGGTCCTATGCAGACATGCCTGGGCTTGATCCTGATTTAGTCATTCATCACCTCACCGTCGCAGAAGGAGCCAAACCTGTCAAGCAGAAGCTTCGTAAGATGTATCCTCAAATTGTAGTACTAGTCAAAACAGAACTCAAGAAACTGCTAGATGTTGGTTTCATTAGACCAATTGATTATGCAGAATGGATCTCCAATATTGTGCCTGTCGGCAAACCAAAAGGGGGCATCTGCATTTGTACTGACTTCAGAGATCTAAATAAGGCATGTCCTAAGGATGACTTCCCCCTACCAAATATCGACATCATAGTGGATCTGATAGCAGGACATGCCATGCTTTCACTCATGGATGGCTTTTCAGGATACAATCAAATAAAGATCACACCAGAGGACCAACATAAGACAACCTTCACATGTCCATGGGGCACATATTGTTGGAATGTAATGCCTTTCGATCTCAAGAATGGAGGAGCAACCTATCAAAGAGCAATGACCACCATCTTCCATGACATGATGCATACTATGATGGAAGATTATGTTGATGACTTACTAGTAAAATCACTCACCAGAGAAGGGCATCTCCACATCTTAGATAAAATCTTTGATAGACTGAAACAATACCATGTTCGACTCAACCCAAAGAAATGTGTCTTTGGAGTAACCTCCAGGAAGCTTTTGGTATACATTGTCTCAAGCAAAGGTATTGAGGTCGACCTAGCAAAGGTAAAAGCAATCATGGACATGCCACCACCAAAGAATATCAGTCAGCTAAAGACATTACAAGGGCAGCTTCAATCCATCTGAAGATTCATTGCATAGTTGGTAGATAAATGTCACCCATTCACACACCTGCTACACAAGAACATCCGCTTTTAGTGGGATGCCCAATGCCAGCAAGCGTTTCAGACGCTTAAAGACTATCTCATGAATCCACCATTGCTGATGCCACCAGATCCAAGTAGACCATTGTTACTCTATATCTCAGCAACAAGTACAGCATTGGGTGTACTACTGGCACAACATAATGCAGAAGGAAAAGAGTGTGCTGTTTACTACATCTCTCACACATTAGTGGGCTAGGAACTCAATTACACGCCTATTGAGCAAGCTTGCCTAGTAGTAATCTTAGCAGCCACTAAACTGAGGCACTATCTATTAACACACAAAGTACAACTCATTGTAAAGATTGATCCACTCAAGCATTTACTCAACAAAGTAGCATTGATAGGTCGCTTGGCCAAATGGGTGATGATTCTAAGTGAATTTGACATCGAGTATGTCGATCGTAAAGCTATCAAAGGTCAAGTTATTGTGGATCAGTTGGCTGATGCGCCTCTCATAGGTGATCATCCTCTCATTTCCAATTGTCCAAATGAAGAGATATTCATGATCACAACAACACAACCATGGAAATTATACTTTGATGGTTCATACACTAGACATGGCTCGGGGGCAGGCATTCTGTTTATCACACCTCAAGGTGACAGCATCCTGAAGTCTTATAGGCTCACATTTCCATGCACCAACAACATCGCAGAGTATGAGGCCTTGATCATAAGACTCAGGCTAGCCGTACAATGGAAATTACAAGAACTGCAAGTATATGGCGACTCCCAACTGATCATTCGACAAGCAACTGATGAATATCAGACCAAGGATGATAAACTCATGCCATATAAGAAAATGGTGGACAATCTAAAGACATCATTTACCACTATCACTTTTGAGCAGATACCAAGAGATCATAATCGAGCTACTGATGCTATGGCTACCATCGCATCTCTACTAGATCTTCCACAAAATTCAACACGCTACGAGTTCTTGGTAGAACAGCTTTGGATTCCCGCTTATGATATCCCTGAATCCGAAATGATATGTTGCCTTGTCGGTTCTGAATCCCCATGGTACAGTGAATTCTACACCTATCTCCATGATCACACCCTTCCTCCCAACCAATCGAATAACCAACGTAAAACCATCATTCGCCAAACTGCTCGATATACCATTATTGCTAAAACCCTATACCGATGCGGTCTTGATGGTACTCTCCTTCGATGTTTGGAACAAGATGAGATAACAAAGCCCTTAGAAGAAGTACATGAAGGAATTTGTGGAACCCATGCAAGTGGTCTGTCACTAGCCAAGAAACTCCTGTGCAATGGATACTATTGGCCATCTATGGAAAAAGATTCCTACTACTTTGTCAGAAAATGCAAGAAATGTCAAGTTCATGGCGACCTAATACATGCACCAGCCCAAGAACTGCAACCAATCACAACACCATGGCCTTTCTGTCAATGGGGTCTTGACCTTGTGGGTAAGATTCATCCATCTTCATCCAATGGCCATAAATTCATCATCACCACCACCGAATATTTCACAAAGTGGATCGAAGCTGTTCCACTTACCCAGGTCACCGGCAAGCAGATTGCTTCATTCATCCTCAACTACATCATCTGCCGGTATGGTGTGCCCATGTCCATCATCACAGATAATGGTCTTCCTTTCAAAAATCAGGATTTCCATGAACTTTGTGAGAAATTTCATATCCAACACTGCTTTTCCACTCCCTACTACCCACAAGGCAATGGTCAGGCTGAAGCATCCAATAAAAACATATTGAGGATCCTAAAGAAGACAGTCAATGATGCCAGTCATGATTGGCATGTTCAATTGAATCCAACACTATGGGCATATCGAACTAGCATTCAAACCCCTACAGGTGCAACTCCCTACTCATTGGTCTATGGTGTAGAAGCTATCTTACCTATTGAAGTCGAGATCCCATCACTATGGATTTCCTTGCACAATATAATAGATGATGAAGTGTACAGAGTCTCACGCCTCCAAGAGTTAGAGTTACTCGATGAGAAGCGACAAGCTGCATACAATCACCTCAAAGCCTATTAGCAGCGCATGAGTAGAAGCTACAATCACCGAGTTAGATCTCGTACATTTGACATAGGTGATCTTGTTCTCTAAAAAAATCCTCACAATCAACCAAATAGAGAACATCAAGGCAAGTTTGAATCAAACTGGTTGGGCCCATATGTTGTCACTACTGTATTCGAGTCCGGGGCATATCAGTTGTCTACATCAGAAGGAGAACTGCTCGCAGATCCAATCAACAGCATGCACCTCAAACAGTTTTATACCTAAGCTGTACAGAGCATCAAGCTCCCTTGCATACTAGAAAATACCAAAAAAATTTAGAAAAATGTCCTGAAGAAATACAAAAACATTCAAAAAGAAAAGAAAAATCATGCATCCAAACGGTGAACAACCACTCCGGTGGCACCTTGGGCAAGTGCGATGGTGAAAACCTGGCAAACAGGCGCCACTCGTAAAGACAATGGCTCTAGTATCTTTCAGATTCATTGCAATCACATTCATACATACACACATCCATCCATCCAAACCATGGCTTGTTATTTGATCTGTAATCAAAGAAAGTACTTCATGTGTCTTGCATCCCACTTTGTCATAGTCATGTCTAGACTTGGGGGCAATTCCCTTAAATCTAGTTGGTGGAAGTGGATTCTACATTACTGGTGATTCATTGGGTAGAACATTCAAAACTATTTCACAAAATCCAAAAAACATTCAAAAAACTATTTCACAAAATCCAAAAAAAACATTCAAAAATGACTCACAAAATCCAAAAACATTCAAAACAATTCAAAATCCAAAAAACATCATAAAACATCAAAAATCAAACAAAAACACGGCAACACCTTGTACATACTCATCCGCACAGATGCAACACAAACATTGACATAATACTCACACAATGACCATTTACCAATCAAACCACACAATCAACATCAACAAATCGGAAATTGTCTTTAAAGGATGCATCCTTCCTTACCAAAACAAAGTCAAAAAGTGACGTTTTCTTTGACAAGAAAATTATGTTAAGCTATCACATACTTGGTTGATTTGTGAGTACAATCATTCGTTTATCTGTATCAGGATCTTTCAGCACTATTTTGTATCATTCGCGCATTATTTCCGATGAAGTTCTGGGGCATGTACTAATGGTGTCTACGCGGGAAGTTCACCAAGCTACGTGATCTTATGCCAAATGCAGTCATGGATCATTACAACTTGCTGACTGCAGCGTATACCTCAACCATATGGGCATGAACCATTACCAAGGATCCTTATTCTTTATTCTTTATGTATATAATGTTTGTTTGCAGGTACAATGCTCTTCCTTTGGTTCCTCCTACCTCATCCAAACTGGATAAAGGTTTTTATCTCTTAGTGCGGTATGCACTTGTCTTAGGATATGATCAGCCTAAGATCAAGGAGGATGATCCAAGTCATGCATGAACGGAGATAATCCTTGTCTATTCCGCAAGCAATACTCTGGTTGACTTGATCGTTATATCAAGTTGTTGGTATTAACTTGCTATATAAAATCCATGTAAGGAATACTCAGGTCATCTTGAATCATTATGTCAAGATGCTTGTATTCTCTTCCAACATTTTAAAGCTCAATGATGAAAATAGAGCACTATGGATCGTCATTTCATCTCATCTGTTTATATCTTGCATTCTGTTGCATATCACCCATCCATTCATTCATTCATATGTAGGCTTTATATGCAAAAGTGACCATTAAAACTGATCTTGGATACAATCATGACCGAGTACTCTGATACATCATCAATGCATCATGCAAAGTCTCAAAAACCTTGCATTCCTCATGGTCATATCATCATCGCATTAAGTACATTCATGTCATTTTTAACTTCACATTGCATATAGTTCATTTTTGACACTAGTTTTCATTAAACATTTGCATCATTACATCAATCATAAATAATTAGATTCATTCGTGGGATCAAATTGTCCTTGATTGTTTTAAACCATTTACTAGGTATTCATTTAGTGTCAATTATCCATCATCATTTTCCTCATGCTTTATCATTTATTATTGCATACATTCATTTATAGTTAAAAGGTGCATTCATCCATTTATTAAAAGTATCTTATTATGCTCATTTTAGGATTCATTCCTCATGCTTTATCATTTATTATTGCATACATTCATTTATAGTTAAAAGGTGCATTCATCCATTTATTAAAAGTATCTTATTATGCTCATTTTAGGATTCATTCACATTGCATTCATTATCCTCTTTTTTTAATTGCATTAAGGTGTAGTTATTAAAAACCATAAGTTATAGTATCATCACATTATCATTTTCACTTAAATCATATTTAAGCATTTAGAATCATAAATCCATTTGTTTCCAAACATTGGTTCATACCATTTTATATATATCCATTTTACATATGCATTCATTTAGGCATTATCATATAAACATGTGTACTTTACATTTTGTTTATCCATATTACATTCATATAAAAACATCTAGGTGCATATCCATAAATAAACATCATTCATTCGACCATTGCATTAACATCATCGCATAAATTATCATTGCATAGGAAACACCAAAATCTTGTTCATAAATAATCACAAGCATACATCATCATCACGACATTACATACATAAAGCATTACATCAAAAATCAACCAAATCATACATATATAAACCTAGATTCATATGTCAGTATCCCACATCATAAATCATCATAAAAACATGCATATAAGAAACATCTCATCAAATGCATACATGTACACATATCCATCTAAGCAATAACTTATCATCCTGCATAAAACATCCATACATCTCAAATGCATATCATCCAAATATGGGATCTCCTCATATATATCATCTCATATATCAGAGTACAATGAAGTCTACAAAATCAGCTACCAGGAGCCATCCAAGATATAGTCCAAAAAATAAATAAACAATGATACAATACATATATGCAAAAATGCTCTCTCAAATGCCACTCTGGCCAGATGCTGTCCCACCACCTCCTCCACCTACACCTGATCCACCACTAGTGCCCGCACCACCTGATCCATCTCTCCGTGGAGGCCTCATCGAACCACCACTCACTCCTGCATCGCCTGATCTCTCCCTCCATAGAGGACCCATCACACCCCCACTGCTCTGCACCCTCTGTGAACGCTCGGATCTAGCCTGCCGCATCTAAGAATAGCTAAGAGCTCGCAGACTAACTGGCACCACCTGCTCATATAAACCTCGCCAATAGTCTATCTCCGCCTGTGCTCGCCGCATCTCCCTCATGACCTCCCCCATAGGCCCCTGTGCTCCTACTCCCATCCGGACTCTCTCCACTGCACTATCCCTCTCCCACAACACCACTGCCAGCTCTGACTCCCATGCAAATAGTTGCACCTCCCTAGCTGCCACCTCCGCCTCCAAATCCTCTACCCGGGTCTGCAAGTGTGCTATCATATGATCTTGAAGATCTCCAGTGGCTCCCTGCCTGGTATCCATCACTGCCTCACCTATACCACCCTCTCCAGTAGCTCCCTCCCCTCTGTCCATCAGGATCTCCCTCTCCATCCCCCTCTCACTCAGTTGAACTCCTCCCTGTATCACTGGTCCCTGTGATATCTATAGAGGCAGTCCACCTCTCCCTCTCCGTTGACTCTACATCCCCAACCCACCACCTCCTCCTCCTCCTCCTCCTCCACCTCCTCCTCCTCCACCTGCCCTCAGTCCTCAACCTCCTGCCCTCCTCCATCTCTGTCCCCTCTCATCCTCAAAATCTGGGATCGACTCTCCTGGATCAGATATTCGTAAGATTGGGTGCATTGCCCGGTACTGCGTGTACTCATCTGACACTCCTGCATCCATGACCCTCAGTCGTATATCCCACGGTCTCACCTGCAGTGTCTGAAACTCTGCCAGTGCCTGATCATATGGTAGCACTGGCCCCCATGCATACCTCTCTTGAATCACCTGAGCATACTCCCTTGATCCACAAGGTAGTCCCTGCTGCCGTCCAAACTGTCTCAGCACTCTCCCGGGCACCTATCTCTCCACATGATATGAGGTCCTCCCAATGAGGAATCAGGTCATAAAAACATAAGGCAGTGCCTCTGCATCATCATCCCATGGCTCACACTCCAGGTATGGTCGCCATATCACTGCATCTAGATCGTCTAATGCTCACTGCCACCACTCTAACTTCCCTAGGTGGGGCTGACTCATCATGCCGCTATACATAAACATGTACGGCTGATCTACTGCATGGAATCTCAGACTCACCAGTCAAGTCATTGGTAGGTGCTCCCAGGCCCAAATATGCAGCAGCGTCACTCCCACTGCTAAAGAACCCCTCCCCCGGTAAACCTCCTCATGGAGCTCCTGGTACAGGTGCGCCAGCATGCACAACCCCCACGCAAATCGAGTCCCCTTGATAATCATCATCTCGATCACCTGTCCCCACCCCATAGCCAAACCATGTGATCGCCTGTCTGGACAAAGAAGTCCTCCCATGATACCTGATAAGACTGCTGGAAGAGGCTCATATAATGCCACTATCTCCTCCCAGGCAATCGAGCCATCATCAATAAACATGTCCTCATCAAAAATCCTCTGAACTGCAAGGGTCCCCCAGGATCTGTCATATGTGACCAGCTCCCCCCGAATCGGAATCCGCAGGATGTGCCACACATCCTCTAGGGTCACTTTTATCTCCCCCTATGCCAGATGGAAGGTGCACGTCTCGCTGTGCCACCACTCTAATAATGCTATGATCAATCCGTGATTCATACGAATCACGGGCATGTGCATCACTTCATACAATCCGGTCGCAGCAATGCAATCAATCTCCGCCTCTGTCAATCGATCCTGCAACCCCTATGTCGCAGGATGTCGCTCACGTAACTGCAACATGCCTAACTCCTCCTGCACATGGACATTCATCAATCATCATCAGTTGTTTTGTTTTCAAACTTTCTTAAGTTTAAACCTAGACTATCAACAGATACTTTGATCAAGTATCTTCGGGTCTCAACAAGTAAGCAATCATGGCAACCTAGACTTCAACAGGCATTTATCCTAATGACCTAAGTCTCATCAGGCTACTATGGTTTAAAACAACTCCCACTCCACATTGCCCTCTATCCATCATTCGCATCGGGAGATTTTCTTCATTGAAACTGGGGCATCTCTTTAACCTAAAACAATAGTGCTATTTTACCAACAAAAGTGCTAGTTTCTCCATAATAGCGCTACAAACCTAACAAAAGTGCTCAAACTCCAAATGCACTAAAATAACTACACCGTAGCACTAATCAAGATTAATCGCGCTCAAACAAGCCCTCTATAATGCTTATTAATCAATAGTGCCTAAACATACATACAATAGTACTACAACATTTCAAAAGTGCTCGAACAATGGGGCAATAGCGCCATTGAGGCACAGTAGCGCTAGTTCATGGAGCAAAAGCGCCAAAACCATAGTTCCAACGCTCTTGCTCCGACTCGACTTGGACTCAGTAAAACACCTATCAAAAATGCGTAAAAATTCAAAATTCCAATTTGTGTACCGTTGGTCCATAGTCGTTTGGCTGCTGGAACCGTCGAACTCGCTCAAATCTATGCTCGGTAATCGGTATCGGCATCCTGACTTCTGCTCGCTCCTCCAAAATGTCACTATCAGAGCTCTAGTTTCACACTGGTCGCAGTCACAAATGATCTTGTTTTCACCCCTTTCACCCCATTTATACTCTTCGTCGTCACCATAACTTCCCCCCGCTCACCGCCGTGGTCCCCGTGAACTTCCTGAGCCCCCCATTTCTCCATTTTACCCCCATGTTCTTCTATTTTTCACTCGTATGGCTCACTTCTTCTCTTCTAACACCCTGCCAATTCTCATTCTTTTTCGAGAGATCGCCCATTTTTTCAAAAATTTTCAACCAATCTCTCGAGGGGGCATACCACCCATTAAATTTACATTTTATGGGGCATTTCTTCACACCATTTTTTCTTTCTTTGAAATGACACGATAAACCACACCGTCTCAAAGACGGGCAAATGTAGTCACAAAAATCTGTCCAGCTTAATTAAATAAATATTCGCTATTTATTTGATTAAAAATCCACTAGCCATCAGTTAATTAAATTAATATTTAATTAATTTATTCCCAAACATTTTTCTATTAATTAAATAAATTATTCAATTTATTTTAATTAATTCATTAAATCAAATTCACAATCAATTAAATAAATAAAATCTATTTATTTAATTAGAATCCCATTTTCTTCTTTTAAATAAATTAAATAAAAACATTTATTTAAATCATTATCCCCCCCCCACTTGCATTTTCCTACAAATGCATTTTGCCCACATTTATTGAAATAAATGAATTTTTATTTTAAAAAAAATCCTATTTTCCCTCACCCACCAAATCTAATTGCATTCCTAAATCCCCTTCTAGATTCTTCTAACCCCTTCCTAATTAGCCTAATCCATCCCCTAATTATTGTCACATTCCGAAGCAAAATGGAGTCACTTCTCAAAGACTTCAAAAAGTTTTTGAAAAGCATTTAATGCTTTGTGTGTTCAACAAATTAACCCCCAAAGTCTTCAAAAACCACTAATGGCTCTTACATGACCATTTATGGCTCTTGCATAACCATTTATGGTTATTTCAAACTTGTCTCCCCAAACATTTATTGTTTTGACCATATTCATCCTTTTCACATTTGCACAAGACTTTATCCATTGGATAAAAGCTTTATTCTTTGAATAAAGAGTTTATTCATTCAATTAACCTTGACTTTAACTCCCAAGGTCATATAAAGCATTTAATGCTTATTCCCTCTCCTCTCAACCTATCTCACATTGACACTTGTCATCCTGGGATTGGGTTGAAAGCCTTCACATGGATTTGAAATCATTCAATCATAACCCTTGTTGAGGTTACTCAATCTCAACCATCCATTGCTCCATTTTCCCTATAAATAGAGCCCATTTCTTCATAATCTAGATCCTGAAAACTTGTATGCATTTAACCTATAGGCATTTTAGAGAGCATTTAGCATAAGCAAACTAAAACCTTGTTATTTTGGGTTAAAATCAATCATTTTAATATCATCTAGTATTTTAGCATTTCATTTTACATTTAGAGCAAAAATACTCAAATCTCAATCCTCCATAAGCATCCATAGTGCAAAAAGCTACTGAGAGCTATACTATTTTGGAACTTGGAGAGGAGAGGAACAAGGGAGAAGGAGGTAACGGCATGTTAGGAGGTATTTGGAGATGCCTCATCATATTTGCTTCTTTAGTTAAATATGCTTTCATGTTTTTAGTATCTCTCTTGATATGCCTGTTTAGATTAGTTTTTGATTGACTTACACTAACAGTTTCTTGTGTGTGTTATTTATCTCAGACTAACCTTGTCCATTTTGTAGAGCATCACTAACTATTAAAGCTTTCTACTATATGTGGCCATGTAAAGCCTATACTAGGAAACCAAACCATACAATTTTAATAATTATCAAGGACTCGTACACAACATTCATTACACATATATACTAGGCAAGGAGGAATATGAAAAATTACTACTGTTTATGTACTCATCTAAGTCTCTGCACCCAATTGGTGGATTGCTTCCATATAGGTTCTCATTGCATCTCACCACTTCTATTGATAAATCTTCTCCTTTGTTGATATGGAACTTTGGTCCTTTCTGAAGTGGTGTCTCTATTGATAGTTATATGCAATCACTCTATCATGTACTTTCCAAATATATGCAAAAATTGGACCAAATATTTTTTAAGTCTTCTTTGACATATCGATTGCATATCAATAAGCGATTGCTAATTATGCAACCTTGAGATAATATAAGAATACTAACTATAATGATAGTTCAATAAACATCTCCAATAATAAAGAAGTATACAAAATATTTAACCTATATTAAAATAATACTAGCTATAATAATAGCTCAATTACCATGTCCAATAATAAAATGTTTACACAATATTAAAATATGTTTGTATTACCAATAGGGATCCAAAGCATTTATTTTATGCATTCATTCACAGTAATGATTTCCTAACAATATAATATCACAAAAACAATTTATTCCAATGAAGGAAAACTAAGCCAACCTAATGGGCCTCTATCACGTTCTCAATTTCAGATCGTCCATGATTATTAGAAATTTAAGAAGAAAAAAAAACTAAAATCTATGATTTAATGGGCACTACGGAAAACGTCATGAACATTAAATGCTGAAGTTTTGTTTTGTTATTGTGATAAAGGTGAAGGCTACCTGCCGATCAACAGCAAATCGTCCATGTACGTAAGATTCAGATCGTCTACATCATGATAGGAAAAATATTGAGAAATTCTCTTGGAGCAATCTACTGCTGTTTGCCTGCTTTGCCCACACCAACGTATTATCTCCGAATTACTGCAAGTGCTGCTGCATTCCCTCATTCTTTCGATCTCTGCCTTCGATTTCTAGTGTTATTTCTAGTGTACGAAGCGCTCAACTTACTTATCAGCTCAAGATTGTAAACTTTTATGCAGAGATTTCTTCTTAAATGTGAGGGTTTTTGTTTTGAATGCTTCTTAAATGTAATTGACCCAAGAATTATTAACTTTTATGCAGAGATTTCTTCCTTCAAAATTTGGGACAGAGCCAATCCAGTGGAGCCAGGGCTAAGCTTTTAAAAAGAAACGAGACTTGTTCGAAGGGAAGTAGAGGCAGCTAAGATTCATACATTTCCATCTGCTGCAGTTCACTTTTGTCATACTCATCCCTCTGAGCTTCCTCCTTCCCAATACAAATTTGAAATCTACGGAGATGAGAACATCAAGGGTAAGCTGGTAAATGATATCATATTAGAGAGTGATGGAATGTAGACATGTTTCTATTTATAAATTGCAGTGTAGATGATATCATATATCATATTAGTTAGAGTGTTTATAAATTGGAGAGTCATTTAAAACTTAATATTGATAGTCTCAGATATTGTTAATTTATGAATGGTTAATTTATGTATTATTAAAAACAGCATACTTTGTGAAGTACACCATAAAGGTTGTGGAGGATGTCCGGACTGTTAACAAAATTGTGTATTTCAGACCAACCAAGAATTTCCTCACACTTAACGAGCTTGCAGGAATTTGGGAGAAGAAGATTGGAAAACTCTTCCTCGGGTTTGTATCTCAGAACATGATCTCTTGGATTTTGCGAAAGGTATATTACCATGCCAAATTTCGCCATAATCATTACTGCCATTTAAAAAAAAAAACTAAAGGGATAGAGATCAGAAAACTCCATTAACAACCAATTTGACTCACACATTTATTCTATAATCTATTGTGGATTTATTTGGTTTTTGGTTTTTCTCTGTATAGCCAACAATATTCCAGAGAGCATAGTGGCTTCCCTGACACATGACGTCTTCGTTAATGGGTGTCAATACAATTTTAAAATGGAAGAGCCCAAAGACGTGGAAGTTTGTGAGCTTTATCCAGAGATTCTTTACACTAAACTCCAAGATTTCTTCGATGGGTACCTTCGAATTTCAGTATAATCGACCGTTCAATACAGCTCACCCGAATGTTTATGTGGCAGTATAAAACTCTATACCCCTCAAATTCTGTTGCAAAAAATCTCAAAAAATCCACGTAATTTTATAGTTTGATCATCAATGTCTTAATTAGAATGAAAATTTCCTATTTCTAGATCGAACCAATTATTGTTGCCAGAAATACAAAAATATTTCATTGACTGTATTCTTCACCTTTCTTTTTTTTCTATTTAATGGTAATGAAGGACGCAGCTAATCTGGTTTCAAAACGGTTTATTAATCTTCATGCTATACATTTTTCCAAAAAATTAAAGATGCTGTTAGTTCTATCAAACACAATCAAGATTTGTAATTTTTAACTAACCTTCATGTTATGCAAAAATTAACCGCAGCCGTAAGAAAAGATACTTCCAGTCAAAGGTACCTGTTGAAGAAATATTGGACTGTAAAGAATCTCTGGATAAAGCTCACAAACATCTACATCTTTATGCTCTTCCATTTTAAAATTGTATTGACACCCATTAATGAAGATGTCATGTGTCAGGGAAGCCACTATGCTCTCTGGAATATTGTAGCAAACAGAAAATGTATCCATAATACATTTTTTATGAAATAAATGTCGAATCCAATCTAGTTGTTGATGAGCTTTATCTTTTTGTATGCCTAATCTGATATCTATCTCTACAGATTCATTCTTTTTTATTGTATTAATGATCATGGAGGTAAAGAAATGAATTTAGCACAATTCTTGATACATACAATTAAACTCAAACAGAATTGAAAACAACAACGGACATGTCCAATTTTCAACAGTTTGTTGTTCCACTGCGCATACAATTAACTCAACATAAATGAAATAATATATTTCATCGACGTTCTAATCAAAATGAATATTTCCTAGAGCCAATTATTGTTGTTAGTAATACAAAAATATTTCATTGACTGGTTAAAAGTATTTAATGTAGGCAGAGGTGATTCAGTTTGAGTTGCGGATAGAGAATCTTCGCTTGTAAGTGAATAAGTTTTTGTATGACACATTTTTTATTCAGGTTTCAGTTAATTAAAACACAGTCCATGTTTGTTGTAATTGGCGCTCTAGCAGTGTGCATTTTTCTTCCAAATAGAGGTCAATGATCTATAGGTTTGTCAGTTCGCTATATGTTTCACTTGTTGTTTTCATCAAGGAGTGAATTAAAATGCTTTAAATGAAATGTGGAGGGATCTATAAGAGGAAATATCCTTTCTTGGGTTTGTCTTGTAATGCATTGATATTTGTGTATTCTTTGGATATAATATATATTTTTTTTAAATAAGAATTTATATTTTTTTGGTTTGATTTCATTAATCTGATAAAACCACAATTTGGAACTTATTTGTCCAAAGGTCTAAGAAACTACATAATTTAATGGCAAACCATTTGAATCATCTTACTTAATGTTTTGTTTTATTTTAGGTGGTGCATGTTCTCTAAGCCAAACAATGAAATAATCCAAGAAAATTGTCAGTCTAGTTTAAGCTTACAAATGTTTGTTCAAACTTTTGAGATTTTACTCGCCTAATATAAAAGAAAGATAAATTTGTTAAAATTTGTTATTATTGAGATAAGTCTTACCCCTAGATTCAACAAAGCTTGAAGTGCAAGGGGAGATAGGTGCAAACAATTTCCCATTTGTTGCCCAAGTCTTCCATTAAGTTTGGTCATGAAAATTCACAAATCTTTAGGGTTTAATAGTGTGTAGATTCGAGAACCAATAAAGGACATAAGGAATGATTAATATAGCTACTTCATAACATATAGTAGAAGAGAAAAATCATGTATCCTTGCAGCCTATAGTGTCATAAAATTGTGACCCTAGCAATTTTAATCACATTTGAGGTCCTCACCTTGGCGACAACATCTTTCTTCCCAACTCAGACTTCTCACTGCATTTTCACCTTGAGCCCCTCCTTGTTTAAGCCCCATTTTTGCCTTTAGACCATGTCCGGACCCGAAGATAGGACGGGATAGGGGCTTGGTGCCCCCCTAGGACAAGGGCGTAGCACCCCTATCCCGCCCTCTTGGGGTGGCCCCAAGATAGGTCCCCAGGGTCCTATCTGCATTTCGGGACTCCAAACTTCCTCGATATCGTCCTTTGGCAAGATGAATTAATTCTCTGAGGCATGTATAAAAGGGAGTTAGTATTCTCATTTGCATAGACACGAAATACACAATAGGTGAAATTCAAGCGAAAGGTCTTCATCAAGCATTCAAGTCTTCAAGCATCCATCAAGTCTTCTTCTTCATGTGTCTTCTTCATTCATCCACTATAGCAACATTACAACATTCATTTGCAAGCATGTATGCATGTTAGGGTTTTCTCATATCACATGCCATTTAATGCGACACTTATGATTACATTCAAGAAGCACAACAACCATCATCAACAAATTGCAAATCTACAAGGTATACATTTCTATTACTTACATTTAAGCATTTGCAATTACTATCTTTCAAGGTTGATTCCTCAACTGGGGCTTGACTGAGGCAAACCCCTATCCACAACCCTTCTTCCCTTCTTTTTGGTGTGTAGGTTGCAGCTGCACAACTATAATTGCATATTTGGGTTTCATTTGCAGAGACAGAAAAATCCTTTTCATTTTGCATATTTTTCGGAGGACCATATGCACTTTCAACACGGTCCCAATGACTTTTCTCCATGTTTGCATGGCAGATCCGTATCAGTCTAAATATCTCAAATCTGAAGTTACAACACAATCCCAAACCGGTAGCTCCTCATTTAACCCATTGTATCTCTCTTTTCTGCATAGTCAACAAGTCAACACTTCTACCTACAAAAGAGGGAAAATTATATTCCAACACTTGCAATCCACTTAGAATTCACATCATTGTTTCCCTTGGATTTGGATCTAGTGGATTCAACCCCTCTTTTGAATGTAAAGTATCTACCAAGTGAAAACCATCCTAGTGATTTCCTTTCTCTCTCCTAGGTGGGGAATCACCGGGGTTCAATTTTCCACTTTACATTTTGGTGAACTCGACATCCTACATCTTAATTCTAATTTCTTATTTGTTAGATATGAATAATTGCAATTTGAACTTTAAAATTTTATTTCCAAGTTTGATCTTTTGCAAAATTTAGAGGTTAATTGCATAAAACCCTAATTTTTCATTTGGAAGAAATTAAGCTTGTGAAGTACAGCATTTTGGTTGCTTGTTTTACATCTGATTTCTATTTCAAAATTGCAATTCAAATCTATCTTTTCATTTTGAAAATTAAGTGGTTAAACAGTAGAACCCTAATTTTTAAAGAATCTCCTATTTTGACCTTTGTTGCTTATTTGACCTATCTAGACATCTCCAAATAAACTGATTTTGTGGATTTTGCAATAAAATCTTAATTTCTATCATCCTTTAAAATTTCAAAAAAAGTTGGTCAGACCGTGTACACTTTGCACAGGTCCCTAACTTTTTTCCTGAAATTTCAAGAGTCAGAATTGATTGTATTTTTTTGCTTAAATCTAAGAAATTGGTTGATTTTATCGATTTTTCAACATCCTAAGGTCGAATGCAAATTCAAAATTGAATGTTGATTTTCTTGCAATTTACAAAAATCTAGATTGAATTTGTGCAAAACTAGGATCTTACTTCAATTTTCACATTTATCATTGTTGTCAGACTTATCTTCTTGCTTAAAATTGAAATTGAAATTTCCCTCCTTTTCCCAAAATTTAAAATTTCAAAATTCAGTGGTTAGGTCCTAAAACCCTAATTTTCAAATTCAATTGGATTTTGTGTAAATTTCAATCAATTTCAACCAATTTCAGTTTTCTAAATATTATTTAAGGTGGCCTTATTAATTAGGTTTGACCTTCTTGGAAAATTACAATTCAATTACTTATCTTTTTCAAAACCCTAATAGGGTCCTATTTCAACATTCAAACCTTAATTTCACTTATCTAGAGATCATAAAATCAAACAATTTTTTGCGGTTAGCTCTCAAATCATCATAGCTTTCATCCCTAAAAATTTTTGTAAATGTTGGGAGGACCGTGTGCACTTTCAACATGGTCCCTGGCTTTTTTCCTAAAATTCGAGAGACTATTATGACTGTATTCAATTGCTTAAATCCAGAAAATTGGTTGATTTTGTTGAATATTGAGCCCTAAAAATTTTAGAAAAAGTTGGGAGGACCGTGTGCACTTTCAACACGGTCCCTGACATTTTTCTCAAAATTTTGGGAGATTGTTATGACTATATTTAATTGCTTAAATCCAAAAAATTGGCTAATTTTGTCGAATTTTGATCCCTCTAAAATAAAAAACAATCTCCACTTTCAACATTTCAATTTTCAAGATATAGTTTAAAATTAAGTGGTTAATTAAGAACAACCCTAATTTTAAATTTCAAAATTTCAATTCAACAACTTTCAATTTTTAAATTAAGAGGTTTTTAAATAGGCCCTAGTTTTAATCTCTTTTGGATAATTTTAAATTTTAAATTAAGAGGTTATTTTTTTACATAATCCTAATTTTAAATTTCAATTTCCTAAGTGGTTGGATTATTATTCTTTCAATCAATTTGTTCATTTAATTGAATAATATTTTTTTCTTCAATTTTGAGTTATTCAATTATTTTCAAATTTCAATTTTCAAATTTCAAATTCAAATTTGCAATTCAAATTATATTTTCCCTCCTTTATACAATTTTCTAAGCATGTATGGGGTGAACATTATTATGGTTAAATGGCATATATGAGTTTCTTGTTTGATCATAAGTGCATATGGATTTCTTATCTTATTTTGCTAATTCAATCTCAACTTACATTAAAGATATTCATGATGTTCCCTTTCATGCATATGATGATAATTTAGTTCCCCCTTTCATTCATAGCTATGATTTACCCTCTCCCAAAATTGATCTCATTAATGAGGGCACATTGGTGCAAAAAGGGAATATGGACACTTGTTTCAAAGATCTCCCTCCTAAAGATGAATCTTTGGAGAATTGTGTTCCTTCTTCTCCTAAAAAGTACCTCCCTCATAAGGCTTATTTGGTGCAAGAGGATGATATTATGGCTACATGTCCTAGTGATACCCTACCTTCTTTTGATGATCTTCCCTCTAAAGATGAAGCATTAATTACATATGATAGTCCTTTTCCTAATGAGTGCCTTGAACATAAAGACACCTTAGAACAAGAGGATGGTATTAATTCTCATTATAATTCTCTCTCTCCCCAAAATCAAATCAATTCCATTCATGTTCTTAGGAAACTAAAAATTCTTCTTGATTATGATGTTATGCCTTACATATATACTAATGAGGTAGTTGATGAGAACATAAGTGAGGCATCATATGCTTTCTTAGTTCCTAAAATCCTCTCTTCAATTCACTCAAATACACCATCTCCTACCAAAGAAGAACTCTTAGAGGGTGATTGGGGGTCCTTAGATTTCACTCCTACCTTTTCTAGAAAGTCTAAGATGCCTGGATTTCATATTCCAAATTTTTCTCTTAACACAAATCTTGAAATTGATTGGGCCTCTTTAAAATCCAATCCAATTCCCCATAAGAGTGAACCCTCTTTTGAACATACACATGGATGCAATGGACAAATGCTTTAATCTGAGTGACAAAGTCATGAGAAATCACACTTTCCTTTGTCAACATCTTCTTCTCTATTGTCTTGTAAATCCACACCTTCTCATTCTAATTTTGAGTTACAACAAGAAAATGTGTTGACCAATCTTCTAAATTCCTAATTAATATCTCCTCTTTGTCCTAAATGAAGAAGAAAAAATAAAAAACATTCTCAAACTTCTTCTTTATTTAAATATCATCAAAACCATGGCCATTCTACTAATGAGTCTCAAGCTTTGAAAACACAAATGCAACATTACATTGATTCAGACATGTTAAAAATAATATCTGACAATGAATGGCATATTCATCATGATAATTTAAAATAACATTCAAGTTCCTACTATGTTTCTCCTCACTATGTGACATAGTTAGCTACCTATTGGGGGCTCCTTGTCATTCATGGTGGTACAATTTCAAGTGCAATCATACTTAGTGAGAAATGTAATAGTCTATTTTGCCTCTATGCTTGGGGGGCAAAAATATTTTGTTTCCTCTTTCTAAGGTTTCACTGTTTTCTTTATGGAGTGCATTATTCATAAACTTGATGTCCTTTCTTGCATGGAGTTTTCTTTCATGCGAGCGCATGTTTGTTCTGTGAGTGGGGTCTTCTCCTTTCTTGAAACAATGCATCTATTATGAACAATCTCTCCTTAAAAGAACTTTTGTGAATCTTCTTCTTTCTCTCTCTTTGCAAATTACGTCTTCTATTGTATTATTCATAACTTGATGTCCTTTCTTGAATGGATTTATCCTTCATGTGAGTGCATGTTTGTTCCTTGGTTAGGATGTATTCCTTGCTTGAAATGGTACATCTCTTATGAGTATATTCTCTCTAGAAGCTATGTAATTTTTCTCATTTTCCTACACCTGGGGGGAAATGAACTCTCCCCCTCTCTCTTTCTCTAAGGATCTACTATTTCCTATGTTGTGGATGGTGTGAGTTTTATTACTTGATGCCATTCATTGTGTGGAATTGTTGTCGTTCACTCAAGGGTTCTATCTTATACAAGAGGTGTAAGTCCTTAACTAAAGCCTTTTTCACACTTGGTAATGTACATCTATAATAAATTCACCCATCCCCATTGGGGCTAAAAGCGAGTCATCCATCATCAAGAATCCCTTTCACCTAGGAATAGGGGGGAGGAATGCATTCTTGTTCTCTTCTTTACTTTTTTATAGAAGATGTTATATTTGTCTAGGACAACTCCTCTAGGAGGTAGATGTCTTTTAAGCAAAGATCTCTTCTCCTCCAAGGATCTTTTTTACACTTACAACAAGATATATCTTTTCAACTATATTTTCCTTGCTTGAGGAGTATTCCCTCTCTTGCATAAATCTATGACATTGTTGTATAACAGATATCTTCTTTGTGTTGAAGGTAGGTATCCTTGTTCTACTTTCCTTAAGATATCAACATTAAACTATGTTGACATATTAAGGGGGGGACACCCACATTGCTCCTTTGTACCATACTTCTCTCATGCACTGTATAGTTGGACATAATTGGAACCAGAGGGAAGCCTCTTAGAGAAATATTTCTTCACTTTTCTCTTGTACAGTAGGTAATTATCGGAACCAGAGCACAGACTCTTAGAGAAAGATGATGCTTCTTTTTTCTGGTACAGTGGGTCATTCTCGGAACCAGAGCATAGACTCTTAGAGTAAGATGCCATCACCTTTTCCTTGTACAGTGGGTCAATCTTAGAACCAGAGCACAAACTCTTAGAGCGAGATGACGCCATTTTTTCTTATGCAGGGTGATTATTATCATAACCAGAGCATAGACTCTTAGAGCGAGATGTCACACCTTTCTTGACACTTGTACTATACATCTTATACAAGTTGTAGCATACTCAGGAATATACTCCTATGAGGCACTTCTAACCTTACTTGCACACACATGCATGAGGTTGGGTGGAACTAATGATGTTCTCACTCTCCTCCCTTACATGGATTACCGAGATAGACTCTAGGAGCTAGTTTTCCATTTTCTTTTCTCCATGGATCACCCAATTCTAGGGGCGATATGTCCATGGTTTCCTCCTGTTCACCTTTCTTCTCATAGATCACCAAATTGTGTATTAATGTCCTCTCTTTCCTTCCTCTCATGAACCCATATTTTTACTATTGATTCTTCATGGATGATGTTTGCTTTTCTCTTCTATGTGATTATTGGTGTTTATGCGATGGCATTGGTCTTGTGTCCCAATTAGTTGTTTATACATCTGAGTATCGAGGTGTCTTCAGCTAGTTGGTTTGTCATCTTGTATCTTGTTTTTGTCATGTGTCTTTTGCACTTTTTTTTGTGTTCTCTTGCATATGTTTGAGTGAGTTAATATCCTGAGATTGGGGGCTTGGTTCCTCGATATTAGTGACATCTTATACTCCTTGTGATCTAGCTCGGTATCTCTCATCTTTATCTCTCTCTTTCTTCTACTTTATAGGTAGTATTGGCGTAATCCATACTCCCACTAAAGTGGGGGTGAAATGTTGTATCATAAAATTGTGACCCTAGAAATTTTAGCCATATTTGAGGTCCTCACCTTTGCGATGACATCTTCCTTCCCAATCGAGACTTCTCTTTGCATTTTCAACTTGAACCTCTCCTTGTTTAAGCCTTGTTTCTGCCTTTAGACCCTGTTAGGACCCCAAGATAGGCCAGGACAAGGGTGTGGCACCCCTACCCCCCTAGGATAGAGTTGTGGCACCCTTGTCCCCCCCTCTTGGGGATACCCCAAGATAGGTCCCCCGGGTCTTATCTACATTTCAAGATTCCAAACTTCCACGATGTCAGCCTTTGCTAAGATGATTTAATTCTCTAAGGCATGTATAAAAGGGAGTTAGTCTTCTCATTTGCATAGACACAAAATACATGATAGGAAAAATTCAAGTGAAAGGTCTTTATCAAGCATTCAAGTCTTCAAGCATTATCAAGTCTTCTTCTTCATGTGTCTTATTCATTCATCCATTGCAGCAATATTACAACATTCATTTACAAGCATGTGTGTGTGTAAGGGTTTTTTCATGTTACATGCCATTTCATGCGACACTTGTGATTACATTCAAGAAGAAAAGCAACCATCATCAGCAAATTGCAAATCTACAAGGTATACATTTCCATTATTTACATTTAAGCATTTGCAATTGCTTTCTTTCAAGGCTGATTCCTCAACAAGGATTTGAATGAGGTGAACCCCAATCCACAAACCTTCTTCCCTTCTTTTCTATGTGTAGGTTGCAGATGCACAGTTGTAATTGCAAATTTGTGTTTCATTTGCAGAGATGGAAAAACCCTTTTCGTTTCATGGATTTTTCGAAGGACCTTCTGTGCTTTCAACACTGTCCCGACAAGTTTTCTCCAAATTTGTAGGGAAAATCCATATCAGCCTAAATATCTTAGATCCAAAGTTACAGTGCTATCCTAAATCAGTAGCTCCTTGTTTTACCCATTCTATCTCTCTTTTCTGCATAGTCAACAAGTCAACTCTTCTACTTACAGAAGAGGGCAAATTACATTCCAACACCTGCAATCCACTTAGAATTCATATCCTTATTTCCCTTGGATTTGAATCTAGTGGATTCAACCCCTCTTTTGAATGTAAAGTATCTCCCAAGTGAAAATCATCCTAGTGATTTCCTTTCTCTCTCCTAGGTAGGGAATCACCAGGATTGAATTTCCACTTTACACAGCCATTATTAAGAATGGATGTAATTTATTATTTGTTGTTTCAAAGAAAAGGGAGTTTCCTTGCTTGACACTAAATTATATTAAAAAAGTAAAACTTAAAAAAAAAAAAAAATTATATTAAGAATATGTAACTTTTGATTAAAAAAGCTTTTCTAATTGAATGCTTTTGATAAAGATAAATGGGTTTTACATGGACCCGAAACCAAAAGTTTTACAAATGTCAGCCATCAACCAAATAGATATGAACCATCAACAAAATAGGGGAGCACCCCAGAACAGTCACAAAAGCAAAGAGACGTAGACAAGCAAGACAAAACAAAAGAAAAACACTTGATTAAGAGAGTGCACTCGATCCCTTTTCTTTTGATTGGAAATATTTTTTATTTCCTCTAGTTCCTCCATGATGAATCTAGAGGTACCCTTGTTGCTACTCCTACTTCTGGTTCTAGAACTAGGACCAGTGGTTTTGCTGTCTCCAACAGCCATATCATCACCTCCAAGGTCTTTCACCGATTCACTATGATAGGATCTGTAATCAGCAACCATGGCATTGATATTTTCAAGCCCCTCCATATGGTTGTTCATGGATTCTTTGCTTATGTCAACCAGGTTCTTGATGTTTTTCTTTATCTCTACCATAGACTATTCCACCTTTTCAATTCTTTGTTCGTGATTGCATTTCATCACCTCGACATCCTGGGAGAGCTTCTAGGTCATAATCATGAGTTTCTCAGATTTGCTGGGCTCAGGGGAGGCAGTTAAGATATCAATAATCTCTTTAACCCCCACTTTGAGGGCATCAATTTATTGTCGGCATTTGTGTAGAGTTGGATGACATGATGATAGTGTATATTGTCATTGATGTCAATATGCTGAAGTGTGAACCAATATGATGAAATGTGAATCAGTATGTTGAAGTAAGTAAACTGGCAAGTGAACCGGTATATGCAAAGTTTGTATCGGGGTTTCACTTGATATGACTACCACTTGGTAGTCTCAGCTTCAGGGTCTCTGGTTAACACATTCCAAGTCTGTCCAATTCAAGCGACGACATCCTGTGATGAGTTAGCATTGAAATGAAGATTAGATCACGTTGCCACGTCAGCCTTGTGCACATGAAGGATTTCCTTGAGGATCTTGTATGAAGAGATTGATTCTATCTACCTCAGGAATATGCAAAATCTTAGTAAACGGTGGAGAGCACGTGATGGGTTATCAGCTTCCGTAAGCGGTAAAGAATGGACAATGTAGAATGTCTTGAGATTTGTTCAAGATTGTTTTATCCTATGTAATGTGATTAAATGGTCAGGATTGGACCGACTATATTATTAGCCTAGATGCTTAGGGTTTTAGGTTTTGGCCACAGACCTAATTGTTATCTATAAGTCGATGATGGTTTTCATTTGAAGTTGTTGGCAAATGATTGCATGTTAGGTGATTCTTGTCAGACCAGAGAAGTGAGTAAAGACCTACAGAGTGTGATTCCAAATGTAAAGGAACTGAAGTGGATCTGCCTTGGCATTGAGTGTTGTTATCAGATCAGTGTATTATCTGTTGACTTCTAACCATTTTAGGAGTTGGAAAATCCCTTTACCGGGTAGCTTTAACAGGATTTTTTTAAATCCTTTAAAAGGGTGACTCAAAATCATTGAGTTCTTCAAATCCTCTTGCGAGGTAATCTTTAATAGGGTTTTAAACTCTAACCGGGTATTTAGCCATCCCTTAACCAGGTGATCCCTAGCAAGATCGGTTCCTAGCAAAACCTATTGTAAAATCTTTAACCAGACTAGGCTCCTAACAGAGTGGACTTCAGAAGAGTTCAAGAACAACTTGTTGGTATTCATCCCCACCGTGGCTTTTCCCAGTTGGGTTTCCATGTGAAAAATCAGTGTGTTATGTGTGATGCTTTTTCATGTGATGATTCAGTGTTTTATATTAAGCGATAAAGCATGCTGATCTAATGGTCATTGTATTTCTGATGTATTACTTGCTTAAGCATATGGGTGAAGTTGAAATGACATATTAGGTTTTAAGAAGTTCTAAGTGTTACCAGTTTATGTCTTTTACAGTCTTACTGTATTTTAGAGGTATTGTCTTGATTTAGGTTGATGATGTTGTTTGTCAGTTAGTGCAATCTTTGTAGTTTAAGTTGTCAGAGAAATTTTTGTCTGTACTAATTCACCCCCCCTCTCAGTACCTGTTAGGTATTTACTATTCATCATTACTCATAAATTGGTATCAGAGCATCCTCCAGGTCCTCGGTGCTATAAGCTTAAACGCTTGAGGAAAAGATGCTATTTTAATGATGAAAAGGGAAGGTCCTAAGTTCAACAGAGATAACTTTAAGATATGGAAGGACACAATGAAGATCTACATTAAAAGCATGGGTGCTCAACACTGGAACTATGTTGAGAATACTTATGTTGTCCCTACCGGTACTCTCACCGATGATAAAAGAAGAGGAATTCAGGAGAATGGGCAAGTCATGGAAGCTCTTATCAGCAGTCTATCTGATATTGAGTTTATAGATGTTCGGGATAAAAACAATCCCAAAGATGTATGGGATACTCTAGAGACTATCTATAGTGGATGTTCTCACCACATGATTGGTGACCGGAAAAAGTTTCTATCACTAGAAGAGTATGATGGAGGTGTAGTCTGATTTGGTAATGATGCACCATGTATGGTAAAAGGCAAAGGGTCCATCTCTCAAAATGGAAAAAGCAATGTTGATAATGTGTATTGGGTAGAAGGTCTCAGACATAACCTTTTGAGTGTTGCCCAGCTGAATGATAAAGGACTCACTCTGGAATTCAAAGGTGGAGTGTGCAAAATAAAAGGAAAGAGTGGTGAATTGATGGCCACCGGTATGCAGACCAAAGGTAACTTTTTTCAGTTAAATACAAATATCGGTCAATGTCTAATGGCTAAGTTTCATGACAGTTGGATATGGCATAGAAGACTTTGCCATGTAAATTTTGATAATATTGTGAAGGCTAGTAAGATCAAGGCAGTTAGACGATTGTCTATGCTGAACAAACCAGAGAATCCATTGTGCAGAGAATGTCAACTGGGGAAAATGTCTTCCTCAACCTTCAAAGATAAATCTTTCACAACAAATAATTTACTTGATCTTGTGCATACTGATTTGTGTGGTCCTATGAAAACTAGGAGTGTTTTGGGGAGATAGGTACTTTATGGTTCTCACTGATGATTGCTCAAGAATGATGTGAGTCACATTCTTGAAAGACAAATCTAAAGCTTTTGGAAAGTTTAAAGACTTCAGAGCACTAGTTGAAAAGGAAAGCGGTAAGAGGATCAAATGCCTTAGAACCGACCAAGGAGGTGAGTTTACTTCTGGTGAATTCAATAAGTACTGTGAAGAGAATGATATCAAGAGGCAACTGTCTGCCCCCTGGATTCTACAATAGAATGGCCTAGCAAAAAGGAACAATATGATTGTAGTTGAAGCAGCTAGAATGATGTTGATTCAAGGGAAGATTGATCACACTTTTTGGAGAGAAGCGGTGAGCACTGTAGTCTACACTATGAATTGGGTACTCATCAAGAAAGGTAAGGATAAAACTCCTTATGAGTATTAGACTGGTAAGACTCTAGTAGTAAGCTACTTTAGAGTATTTGGTAGCAAGTGTTATATCAAGAGAAGTAAACACCAGAGCAAGTTTGATGCAAAATGTGATGAGGGAATATTCCTAGGGTATTCCACCAAGAGAAAATCTCTCAAGTCTTTTAACAATAGGACTCTGAAAATTGTTGAAAGTATTAATGTTAGAGTTGATGAAACCTATGAGAAACCTGAGGAAACTAGCAGCGAGCGAGCGGTAGATGAACTGAGTGTAACCTTCTGGGAACTAGTTGCAAAACAACCAAGTACAAGCAACAATGCTCCTACACCAGTAGATGCCACGGTAGATGAAGATGAAGATGAGGATGAAGAGGAAAAGCAAGAGGAATCAGCTAAGATCAATCCTAGGTATGTAAAGTTGCATTATGATCCAAAGCAAATCATAGGGGATAAGGATGTAGGAATACTTAGAAGAAGAAAGGTCAGAGACAATTCTTGCATGATTTCTGAATTTGAGCCCAAAACATTTAAAGAGGCACACAAAGATGAAGACTGGATTAAGGCTATGGAAGAAGAACTTGACCAGATAGAAAAGAATGGTACATGATCTTTAGTACGCAGACCTAAGCACAAAAATTTTATTGACACCAAATGGGTTTTCAGAAACAAGCTGAATGAAGATGGCATAGTGGCAAGAAACAAAGCAAGATTGGTATGTAAGGGATATGCTCAATAAGAAACAAAAGACTATGGAGAAACCTTTGCTCCAGTAGCTAGATTGGAAGGAGTTTGAATGCTACTTGCATATGTAGCCTTCAAGGGATTCAAAGTGTATCAGATGGATGTAAAATCTGCATTCCTGAATGGAATACTTGAAGAAGAAGTGTATATAGAGAAACCGGATGGGTTTTCCCTATTAGAAGACAGTGATATGGTGCGTAGGCTACATAAAGCCTTGTATGGATTGAAGCAAGCACCTAGAGCATGGTATGAATGTTTACACTCCCATCTTGTGAAGATTGGATTTGAAAGAACAAGTGAAGATAGCAATATCTATCTGAAGTCGGAAGGAGATCAAATTCTAATCTGTGAAGTGTTTGTTGATGACATAATTTTTGGTGGAGATGATAAGATGAGCCATACATTTGCAGATGAAATGAAGAAGGAATTCGAGATGTCACTAATCAAAGATATCAAGTTCTTCATTAGACTACAGATTCAACAAATGAAAGATGGTATCTTTATCACTCAGTCCGAGTATGTCAAAGAGGTGTTGAAGACCTTTGGCATGGAAGATAGCAAACCAGTTGGTACATCGATGATGACCGGTTGTAAATTGTCTAAAGAAGATGATTTAGCATTGGTGAATGAGAAGGAATACTGGTCAATGATTGGTAAATTGCACTATGTAGTACACAACAGACCGAACATTGCACATGTAGTGGGCATTGCTGCACATTTTCAAAAAAGTTCAAGAGAATCCCACTTGGTAGTAGTCAAGCGGATTCTTAGATATCTAAAGGCAACTATAGATTATGGTATGTGGTATCCATACAATAATGATTTCAATCTCAAAGTGTTTACCGATGCCGATTGGGCTGGTAATGTGGACGACCGAAAGAGCACAATCGGTGGTGCATTCTTTCTTGGTGGTAGACTAGTTTCACAGATGAGCAAGAAGAAGAGTTGTATCTCTTAGTCCACAGCAGAAGCAGAATATGTAGCAGCATTTATGACCTGTACTTAGACAATTTGGATGAAGCATGTATTAAGTGGTTTCAAAGTCCCTGTATCTGAACTGGTGAGTATCTTTTGTGATAACACAAGTGCCATTAATATCTCCAAGAATCTGGTATTCCATGCTAGAACCAAGCACTTCAAGCTCAAGTATCATTTCTTGAGGGAGAAAGTTTAGAACAAAGAGGTTGTATTGGAACATGTTTCCAGTAAGGAGCAGTTAGTAGATATATTCACCAAGCCTCTACTGAAGGCTACATTTACCTATTTAAGAGGTGAATTAGGGGTGCTTCCCCTTCAAGAGGTGAACTAAAGGTATGTGCTCCACATCAGTCAAGTATTGCATTGTCAAATATTTTCAAGATTGATGAGTTGAAGGATGCTACTCCTTAGGGGGAGCAGCATAGTGGAACATGGAAACTTGTGCCTCCACTTTGGCATTGTTGTCAAAGGGGGAGAAGATGTGAAGCAAAAAAGATATCTGTAGTATTGAAGACATATAATATGGAAGAAGATGAAGAGATATCTTTGTGTATTGCCATCAATGCCAAAGGGGGAGATTGTTGGCATATGTGTAGAGTTTGATGAGATGATGATAGTGTATGTTGTCATTGATGTCAATATGCTAAAGTGTGAACCGATATGATAAAGTGTGAACCGGTATGTTGAAGTAAGTAAACTGGCAAGTGAACCAGTATATGCAAAGTTTGTATCGGATTTTCACTTGATATGACTACCGGTTGGTAGTCTCACATTCAGGGTTTCTGGTTGATGCATTCCAAGTCTGTGCGATTTAACTGATGACATTTTGTGATGAGTTAGCATTGAAATGAAGATTAGATCGTGTTGCCACATCAACCTTCTGTGTTTTGGCATTTTTGATGATTATGTTGTGATTGTCATTGATGGACACACACTTGCTATGAGATCACTTTTTGTATGTATGAGTTATGCTCAACTAGTATTTGTTTCAAACCGGTATTATGTTATAGTCTTTAGTCTATCGGTGTCTTGCAGAAAGTGTTTACCGATCTCAAGTGGCATGAGGACCTCAAGCGGTTTGAGGATCTCAAGCAAAATGGAGAAAAGGAACTAGAAGCGGTAGTTATCATTTACCTAGTCTTCATGTTTGTCAAACCGCTAATCTGTTAAACATGTATTACTCTGAGTTACCAACCGGTAAACAATAAAGTTGTATAAACCGGTAATACTCTGTGATGAGTTACCAACTGGTATATTTTTGTGATGAGTTACCGTCCACCGACACTTTCACGATGATTTTGTGCCATGTTACCAAATGTGTCTAGATACAATGAACCTAGGAACTTGCAATGTAATCCTATTGGACTGACATGAAATCAAATTCCTTTTAAGGACATCATGTCTAGGGTTTTAGTGTGTGTGTAGTTGTTAGGGTTTTTGGTGGTGAGTTCTTGTATGTGCAATCTTAATAGAGAAGATCAAGTCTGTGTGCTGTAACAGAGTGTGGATTTACTGAAGACTGAAGTAATGCTGAAATGCATTAGAAATGAGCTATCATGGATCTAATCAAGCAGACTGTGCCATTTGCTAGATCATTCACTTGTTGATTACTCACATCTTTGACAAGTTAGAAACCCTTAACCGGGTAGGCCCAAAAAAAGCCTTTGTAAATCCTCTAACAAGGTGATTCACATCTGTGGATCTGAAATCCTCTCACAAGGTAGTCTTTAATCAGACTTATCTCCTAACAGGATCTGTTTTGGTAAAGAACATTGTATGACCTTAACAGGTCTGGTTACTATTCTGCAAATAGTTACTTGTGAGTTTCATCTCACCGTGGTTTTTCCCATTTGGGTTTCCACGTCAAAATCTCTTGTGTTATGGTGATTGTGCTTCTTTGGGTGAATGCCTTACTAGCTGTTTGGTTTGCATTTGTGTTAGCCAGTTTGGTAATTAAACTATTATATCTGTTTACTGCTAGACTGATAAAGTGTTTGAGTTCAATATTTTTTGGTATACTAATTCACCCCCCCTCTTAGTATTCATCAATTGGTATTAGAGCCAACCTTTCTATAGGTCTAACCACTTGGAAAGAGATATGGGGGAATACACTATGAGGGAACTTACTCATTGGCTCACTCAGATTGAGAAAGCCTATGATGAACTTAAAGTCAAATATAAGGCCTCTCAGGTAAAAAGAAGAGAGCATGCTAAAAAATTGATGGAGCTAACTGAAAATAGTTCTTCTAATGAAGCGGACATGGAAGCCCTAGTTCAAGAAGTTGAAAAACTGAATGAGTCCAATGCCAACCTAAGAAGGGAACTTGAAGGACTGACTATTAGAATGTGTCAAGAGCTTGAGAACAAGAGGAAAGCTGAGGATCTGGTAAAAGACAAAGATCATGAGATCTCCAAGCTGAAGCAAGAGATCAGTGCACTTACCGCTCATCTCCAAGAGAGCAAAGTAGAAAAAGAGGAAATGCAAGGTGAAATAAACATGGCTATTTGTGAGAATGCAACCTTGAAGGAATCTAATGCTACTATTACAAAAGAACTTACTAACTCTAAGGAAATACTTGCCAAATTCAATAAGAGTTCTGTTAAGCTAGAGCAAAAGCTTGAATCAGCTAAACAGGTAAAGAATACTAATGGACTTGGTTTCTCTGAATATGAGGAAGGTGAGACCTCTGAAACAAAAGATGGAGCATCAAAGAAGCAACCAAAACCAAAGGATAAAGGTAAGCAAAAGTTCAAACCTATTTTCTTTAATTGTCTCAAGGAAGGACACACTGCTAATGTATGTAGAAGTAAGGCTTACAATAATTTTCCTTATTTTCTAAATGATAAGCATAGACCCAATAGATTCAATGGTAATTGTTATGCATGCAACCAGTTTGGGCATAGAGCATTTGAATGCAGGTTTGTCATGCACAACACCGAAAGGTATCCTCAAAGGAGTTAAAGAGTTTTTTCTGAACCCTTTGGAAACCTAAACCCAAACCGGTTTAATACCTATAATCATCAATCAGGAAGCAGTGGCTATCAAGCGGCAACCGGATGGAGAGCAACCTATTTGATCTATCATGGTAGTGGTCACGCTGCTGCAACATGCTGAAGGAAGAATGAAAACATGAACAATGGACCTTGGAGAGCATCTGGAATGATTTGCTATCATTGCAACAAACTGGGTCATACAGCAAGATTCTGCAGAACGAGAAAGAATATATCAGATGATATACCAGTCACTCCAGAAGGAAAGATTGATGCTGAAACTATTCAAGCAGATATGAAGAAAACCTGGAGGAAGAAGCCAAAAGAAGTGTCTCAAGAAGAACCGGTTTATGCACCTAGTGTGGAAGTCACTGAACCAGCAAACTAAGCATCATAAAATCTTAGGGGGAGCAAATGGTGAAATGTTTAGAACCCCTGGTTTACACTGGTAAAAGACCTTAATCAGTATGTGATACATGTCAACTAGCAGAAGACCAGAAATGATAAAAGGCAAATTAGGGTTTACGCCCTAATAGTGGAGCATTTATTATGGTAGGTGAAGAACTTGTTAAAAAAGGATTTTTCAAGTCATTTTTCACTTATCAGTTCTCAAGCAAAGAATTTTTTAAGCACTGAGCAACGAAAAGCGATTTGGATTGCAATTCGAAGAATTTTTCAAAACCTTGAAGAAGAATCAGAAGCAAATATCAATCGATCAAGTGTAAAAAACAAAGCGGTATTTCAGCAACCAAAGGAGTGTGTGGTGAAGTGTAATTTGCAAGCCCTAAATTCTGATTTAGAAAGGTATTTTTCAAATTTTTCTTCTTATCATGGCTTTCGCATCACACTCTAGCTCTAGTGCACCCATTGAATCAGTAGACTTCATCCAACGAAAGGCAAAATGTAATGCCCTATCTCAAATACCCATTGGTGTTATAGTGGAGGAATGTATTTCAGATTATATTGATTGTAAAATTAAAGGCCTAGGATCTCTGGTGATCCATTCTCAGTTAAGCTTATTATGCGGAAAGGACAAGAAGGTCAAACTGGAATTCAACATCTTGGAAAAGAAGAAGCTTCACAATATATTCTATTTCCTTGAAGAGTTTTCAGATGATCACATATGTATCATTATGAGCAGAGTGCACAGTGATAAAATATACTTAGAGTGGACGTATGACATCACACCAGAAGTGATTCATGTCGTCACCAGTTTCTGTAAGGTCAGTGAAGTGCCAGCCCTAAGAAAGATCAGCAAGACGGAAATGACCAAGATCACTGGTTCTGTGAGCGACCAACGGGGAATGACCATCAATCCCATCAAGGATGATCTGGTCAAATATGCTTGCATGGTAATAGGTTACTAAACATTTTATGCTAGCAGGATCAACTCTGTCACTGCTGTAGCAGTAAATGCTGCTTACAGGATGATCAAAGAAGATGCATCATTTGATTTATGCACCTGTATGCAAAGGCAACTTCTGGGGAACCTAAAGTCGATTAAATAGGACAATGCCTTGAGATTTAAGTTTGGACAACTATTGGTTGGGTTGTTCTTCTACTTCAAAGGTTACTTCCTAGGAGTCGGAGATATTCAGTGGTCTGCTGACCAACTGGTTACAAAGCAAATCAAGGAAAGCCTTCAAGCGGTTGGAACCAGTTATCCAGAAGTTCTAAACAAATACTTTGATGAGTTTAGACACAAAATGAGCCAAAGAGTGAGAATATCAGGTGATATTGTCAAGAAATATGAAGATGACATCTGCTTCACCATCAAAGTTGATGAGTACATAATGGAGGTGGTTGAGCCTAGACAGGAAGAAGTGGAACCCATGGGATATGAGGTAATGTATGACATGCTAGATGGGTATGCCTCTACCCTACTCGCCTCACCCTTTGATCCAAAGGAAAAGAGAACCGACACCTATTTGGAAAGGGTTACACTGGTTGAAGAGCCTTCAATAAAGAAGGGAAAGGTAGTGCCTTCAGTTTCGGCACCGGTTACTACAGCGAGTCCCAAAGTGACCAAGTGGTTAGCAGCAAAGAAGAAACCAAAAGCTGCACCTACCAAAGTCTTTGAGAGAAAGCAGAAGACAAAAGATAACACACCAAACTAAGAGGACACTATGTCTGAAGAACAACCTAACAAGACTAGGCAAATGAGGAAAAAGATAAAGAATGAACCGGCAACATCTGCACCGGTAAATATTGATATTTCCTCCTACAAACCTTTGACACATTGTCAAAGAACTATTAAGAATATTAGAAGAAAAGTGCTTGGTGATTTGAAAGAGTGCTTTGATGATTTTAATGATGATGAAAAGGAAGAAGTTGAAGAGGAAGTATTAATTATTTATGTATTAATGACCGATAGCCATCAGAAATCAAATCTGAGACACCCGATTCTTTATATAATTCTTTAGATAACAAGTGGTGCATTGCCATAGAGAAGGAACAGGAAATAAGAGAGGATGTATTTGCACAATACTTTCCTGATGTGCCTAAAATAGAACTTTATGAAGTGGTGGAAAGATATAAGGGCCTCTTCTTCATGAGAAGAAGGACACTCCTGTTGCTAGAAGGAAAAGTCCCAGAAGTGGTAAAAGATACCCACTCCCTTCCTCAATCCGCTCTAAAGTTGCACTAAGTGGCAGAAGCCAACAAGAAAGTTGAGTAAGAATCGGAAATCAGTCAACCAGATGAAGTGTATGATAGTGAAGGAGTACCGGTCATTGATCAAATGGAACCTATTGATGTTGATGCCTTGAATGGTGAAGATGTTACTCTAGGTACACCAACTAAAGCAGAAGGACAAGAAAAACAGGTAGAGGAAGAGAAGAAGCAACAGGAAAAAGAAAAGAAGAAACAGGCAGATGAAGAGGCAAAGAGAAAAGAAGAAGAAAAGAGGAAATAGGAAGAGGACAAGAGATAAGAAGAAGAAAAGAGGAAATAGGAAGATGACGGGAGGAAAGAAGAGGAAAATAAGAGACAAGAGAAGGAAGCAGAAAAGAAATGGAAGGAAGAAGAAAAGAGACAAGAGGAAGAGAAAAAGAAGAAGGAAGCGAAGAAGGAAGAAGAAAAGAAACAGGCAGAGGAGAAGAGAAAGGAAGAGGAGAAGAGAAAAGAAGAGGAGAAGAAGAAGAAGGATGAGGACAAAGAGAAGCGGAAAGAAGAAGAAGAGAAAAGAAAAACAGAGGAAGCGGAGAAAAAGAAGGTAGAAGAAGACAAGCTAAGAGAGAAAGAGAAGGAGGAAGCGACGCAGAGCACTCAAGTGGAGACTCCAAAGGCAACTGATAGTCAAGCCAAACTGGCTGACATTACGAGTCTCATTGACCTCCAATCTGCTAATGAATCGGAGCTGCTACAAAGCATTAAGCTTTCTCAAGAATGCCTAGAGGTGATAAGGAGGAAGAAGGAGAAAGATGTGATCCAAGATGTGGTGGACACTCTTACCGGTTTGATACCCGATACCAACCTTCCAAGTATCGATTCCTCTCTAGCCCAACTGAAACTCTTATGCACAGTTGTGGAAGACCAAGTACAAAGCCTTGAAGAGGTTGCTGAAGAAAATGCCAAGAAGGAGCATCAAAAGGCTTTGAACATTACCTTGGTGAAAAAGTTACATGAGCTGTGGTCCGATCTGCAGAAGGCACAAAAGGACATTAGAGATATAATGGATGAGGGGAAACTGCTGCTCAGTAAGATATGTCAACCCCATCTATTATGTGATGATGTGCTTGCCCAGAAACACAAACTGCAAACTAATTTGCAGACATTCATAAGCACCTTCAAGATGTCATATGATTCCTTTACTACTTATGGGAAAACCGTTCACCGGTTTCAACTTCAGGTTGCAAGAATTGATTTGGAGATCAGCAACCAGACTAGGGATTTGTAGGAACTACAACTGGTTCTACTATAGAGACTGTAAATACTTCAGAAGTGCTATCCCAATCTGGATGCCTTGACGGTTACTCAAGAGATGAGTACCTTGGATGCTATGGAGAAACAGGTATCCCAGATGCAAACGGAGAGTGAGGTTTCTACCTCATTACTTGAGTCATGGTCCTTATCCATGAAGCAATTTATGCAAGATTTGTTTTTGACAAATTTCACTCCTTATTGTCATAAATATTTATTCAGCTAATAGAAATAGGGGTTAATCAGCTATATTTTGTCATTGTTGGCAAAGGGGGAGAAGTATTCTGGTATTTAAAATTTTGATGCATGCTATGTATACTCATGTTTATCTCTGTAAGGAAGTAGTATACATTGTATTTTGTGCAAAGGGATAGTGTATATGCTTAGGGGGAGTATTTTTTATTATGACATATTTTTTTTTGTAAAACACTTAGGTGTCAAAATTTTCCTAAGTGTTGCCATCAATGCCAAAGGGGGAGATTGTTGGCATTTTTGATGATTATGTTGTGATTGTCATTGATGGACACACACTTGCTATGAGATCACTTTTTATATGTATGAGTTATGCTCAACCGATATTTGTTTCAAACTGTTATTGTGTTATAGTCTTTAGACTATCGGTGTCTTGCAGAAAGTGTTTACCGATCTCAAGCAGCATGAGGACCTCAAGCGGTTCGAGGATCTCAAGCAGAATGGAGCAAAGGAACTAGAAGCAATAGTTATCATTTTCCCAGTCTTCATTTTTGTCAAACCGGTAATCTGTTTAATAGTTAAACCAGTATTACTCTGAGTTACCAACTGGTAATTGACAAAGTTGTATAAACCGGTAATACTCTGTGATGAGTTACCAACCGGTATATTTTTGTGATGAGTTACCATCCACCGACACTTTGATGGTGATTTTGCGCCATGTTACCAAATGTGTCTAGATACAATGAACCTAGGAACTTGCAATGTAATCCTATTGGACTGACATGAAATCAGATTCCTTGTAAGGACATCATGTCTAGGGTTTTAGTGTGTGTGTAGCTATTAGGGTTCTTGGTGGTTGATGAGTTCTTATATGTGCAATCTTAACAGAGAAGATCAAGTCTATGTGTTGTAACAAAGTGTCGATTTACTGAAGACTAAAGTAATGCTAAAATGCATTAGCAATGAGCTATCATGGATCTAATCAAGTAGACTGTGCCATTTTCTAGATCATTCACTTGTTGATTACTCACATCTTTGACAAGTCAGAAACCTTAACTGGGTAGGCCCAGAAAAGCCTTTGTAAATCCTCTAACAAGGTGATTCACATCTCTAGATCTAAAATGCTCTCACATGGTAGTCTTTAATCGGACTTATCTCCTAAAAGAGATTGAGATTCCTAACAGGATCTGTTCTGGTAAAGAACATTGTATGACCTTAATTGGTCTGACCTTAACCGGTCTGGTTACTATTCTACAGATAGTTACTTGTCAGTTTCATCTCACCGTGGTTTTTCCCATTTGGGTTTCCACATCAAAATCTCTTGTGTTATGGTGATTGTGCTTCTGTGCGTGAAGGCCTTACTTGCTGTTTGGTTTACATTTGTGTTAACCGGTTTGTTAGTTAAACTGTTATACTGGTTTATTGCTAGACTGATAAAGTGTTTGAGTTCAGTATTTTTTGGTATAATAATTCACCCCCCCTCTTAGTATTCATCAGTGCGCGTGAAGGATTTCCTTGAGGATCTTTCTTGAAGAGATTGATTCTATCTACCTCGGGAATGTGCAAAATCTTAGTAAATGGTGGAGAGCCCATGATGAGTTATCAGCTTCCAAAAGCGGTGAAGAACGGACAATGTAGAATGCCTTGAGATTTGTTCAAGATTGTTTTATCCTATGTAATGTGATTAAATGGTCAGGATTGGACTGACTGTATTGTTAACCTAGATGCTTAGGGTTTTAGGTTTTGGCCACAGATCTAATTGTTATCTATAAGGTCGATGATGTTTTTCATTTGAAGTTGTTGGAAAATGATTGTATGTGAGGTGATTCTTGCCAGACTAGAGAAGTGAGTAGAGACCTGCAGAGTGTGATTGCAAATGTAAAGGAACTAAAGTGGATCTACCTTGGCATTGAGTGTTGTTATCAGATCAGTGTAATATGTATTGACTTCTAACCATTTCAGCAGTTGGAAAATCCCTTTACCGAGTAGCTTTAATAGGCTTTTTGTAAATCCTTTAACAGGGTGACTCAAAATCATTGAGTTCTTCAAATAATCTTGTGAGGTAACCTTTAATAGGGTTTTAACCTCTAATCGGGTATTTAGCCATCCCTTAACCGAGTGATCCCTAGCAAGATCGGTTCCTAGCAAAACCTGTTGTAAAGTCTTTAACCGGACTAGGCTCCTAACAGAGCGGAATTCAGAAGAGTTCAAGAACAACATGTGGGTATTCATCCCCACCATGGTTTTTACCAGTTGGGTTTCCACGTGAAAAATCAGTGTGTTATGTGTGATTCTTTTTCATGTGATGATTTAGTGTTTTCTGTTAAGTGGTAAACCATGTTGATCTAATGGTCAATGTATTTTTTATGTATTACCTGCTTAAGCATATGGGTGAACTTGAAATGAGATATTAGGTTTTGAGAAGTTCTAAGTGTTACCAGTTTATGTCTTGATTTAGGTTGATGATGGTGTTTGTCAGTTAGTGCAGTCTTTGCAATTTAAGTTGTCGGAGAAATTTTTGTCTGTACTGATTCACCCCCCCCCCTCTCAGTACCTGTTAGGTATTTACTGTTCATCATTATTCATCATTTCTTGCTCCACCCACTTCCAGCAACTCTCCTGGCTTCTAGTAGCTTGCAATACCAGGTTCATCATATTACCAATCCTCTATATCCCACTGTTCTCTTCTTTGGCCATTGTCCCCTATTTTTCTTTCAGGATATTGATTGGATTGTTAATAAATATAAAATAAATATTTGTTTTAAAGAGGAAATGAACCTATTTTAAAATTGATTAAGTTCTATATTTTCTTGATTCGTTGTAATGTCTAATGAGTTTGGTAGTAAAAGAACAGTTTGTAAACTCATTATATTCTATAAAAAAATATCATGGACAACCATTTATAATCATCGATTCTAATGACCCAACATCAAATACATGTAGAGATTCACCAATATATGTAATGACCCCTTTCTAATTCTTTCTAATTATTGTTAATATTTGTCTATTTCCTATTTCTAGTGGGATGTAATATGAAAAGAAGAAAACATCAATTTGATGTGTAATCTTCTTAATTTGTCATGCATGTGTGATTCACTCTCAAACCTCTATCAAATCCAAAAAAATTTACATTGTTCATTCCCACCTACCTCCTTAAATGACCCAAATCACTATTGATGATTTGATGTGGCCCTATAACTAACCAATCTTATGTTCTCCTACCCATTTTTTTTTACAATTTTAAGGGCATATATTCCCATGTACTTGTAGCATTGGAGAATGGAGACAACATGCTTTCATAAATGGAGTGGTTTCATAGTGGGCTTTGATGGTCCTCATGCTTGATCTAAGGATGAAATTGTTGGTGATAAAAAGTTAAAAAATATTTGGTTTAAATATTTAGAGGATAATTTCCCTTTGTTTTTTTTATGATAATCTTTCACTCAAGGGTTGTGATTAATCATCAAGAGTTTCTAGTTTCAACTACTTCAAGTTTGTGTAATTTACATTTTTTGTTATTGATGTAAGCATAGTAGTATTTGGTAATTACTATTTCAAGTTGTATTTTTTTATTTGGCTATTATTGTAGGATGTTTAAGTGTATTTTAGTTTATATAATAAAAATGAATAAAAACATTGCAAAATTTATTTTTATTTTGTTGGCTCCATTTTTTATGATTGGGTTATCAATGTTGTCTCAAACATGAGGAAAATATAATTTTTACAAGATATAGTTTAAAAAACTAAATATTAAATTCATTCGCTAGAACTGTTTGTTGGATTCTTTACAATGTGAACAAATCTAAAGATCTTCCTATCCTCCAAGGTATCCTAACTATTCATGTTTCCCAATGACTAAATAATTGAAAATCATGGAAGGGATCAAAGGAATTTAGAGATAAAAGAATCAAACATAGAAGGTTTGTATACGTTTAAGAGGACTTTATGTTTTTTATTACTTAAGAAAGGAAAGGGCCCTGAACCCTCACAAAAAAAGACACGAAACAACACAAAATAATAACAACAAAACATGCACTGGAATCTAACAAACAAGAGCCAAGATAAAAATCTAGAAGATAACTCACCATTAAGTAACCAGAAACAAAGTACCTAACCACACCCATATCCTCATGGTAGTCTGACTAGATAATATTAAAAATAACATAACTAGACATACTACTGAACTGATAAGAGTAATTAAAAGTACTATCAATAGTCATGATATCTAAATAAAGTTAAGTTTGAGGGGGCACACATGCCTCATAAACCATATTGTTCAAGAAAGTAAGAAAAGAGATGCTATAACTAACTAACCACACCTCTAACAGGCTCCTATCACTAATAAAACTATTAATAACCATAAAATTTAAAGGAGCAGCAAATAGGCACCAAGAATAGCACAACATCATAGATAGCAACCTTATTTATTGTTGAGGATGTCCCAATTCTTCGAGTTTTCACATCTATTCCTGGTAGGAAACCTTATCTAACTCGTCGTCATGTTGCTTCATCTCCTATGAATTACCATTCTCCAATTATTTCTTGGCCTTCTTCTTAAGTTGGCTTTGACTAGAGACAAACCCCATTTTTGCCTTGCACATTATGCCATCACAGATAGTATTCAATGCCTCTCTCATTTTTCTTTTACTTTGTCTACAATCCTCCACTTTGGTTTCAAGGTTCATAGAGTCAAATCCATTGTCTTTTGAGGAGACCAAATATTTTTCCAAGGCTAAAGGAAAAAATGTTAAAAATGAACTGATCATTGAAGCCTTAGAGGTGGCTAAAACTAATCCAGACAAAAGAAAAGCTACCACCCCCAAGAATAGTCCTATCAAGGAAAGGAAAATTGGAAAAGAACCCCCATAAAAAATACATCACTATTGACTTGTATGAGCAAGGGTCTGGAGAGGAGGATGAGGTGAAGTAGGATTATGATAAGTATGAAGGCAATCTGAGAGAGAGAGGTGCTCTGCCCGCCTCATTGTGAAAAATTAAAAAGGAAAAGGAGATGTCAATGAGGCCACCCCTGAACCAGTTGAAGTTTTCACACTTAAAGATGATATGGAATCCTCTACAAATGACTCAGAGGATGAGGATTTCCATGAGATTGAATATGAACAAGAGGTTGATTATGCCAGATATAAATAGGAAAAGTAATATGGATGATAACTTTATCGATTAGGTAGAAAGGAAATTTAATATGATTCTTGATTTACTCGCATAAAGACTTCATAAGATGTATAATAACATGAATAATTGTATTATCTACAATGATGAAACAATATCTTTAGGACCCCATATAAAAATAAAATAAGTGATTATAGAATTCAACCCAATTTCCTTTACAAGGATAGGGTAGGATCAAATTTTAATTGAGAAAAATATCACTACCTATTATGTTGAATATAGAACAATTCTAGAAAATATTCAAGAAGTAATGTGTCTCTTAAGTTTCAAGAATATGAATAAATACAAAGGTTGTTGAACCCATGGCAGGACTGAGAGGGGGGTCAATCAATCTAGAACTTCAAAATAAATAAATTATAAGTTGTTAGGATTCCCATAGATACTGAGAGGGGGGGGGGGTGAATCAGTATCTAACTGGTATGTTAGATTTTCTTGATTTAAAACATGTAGAGCATATTAATACTATGTGTCGGTAAACAGAAAGTAATGCAATAAATAAAGACAAAAACAACCACATGAAAAACACACCATAACACAATATTTTAACGAGGAAACCTGATATGGGAAAAACCTCGGTGGGATTTGTGACCCACAATATTCACTTACTAGCCAATAAGAGAATATTACTGCTACAACAGGGGCCTGCACATGCAGGAAGGCCAAGTGCCTAGAGCTCACTGCTCAAATACAAAATAGGAAGTCTCACTGACTTACAAAATGGATTATATAAATCCAGTGTCTTGTACTACTTCAAAATAGCATCTATAATGCTAGATCTAGTACCGGTTTCTACTCTACTTCTTACATAAATGTTAGAGTAATTGGGTCTTTACTTGATTAATTAAACATTATTTGTTTAATTCTTTAAGTTTCCAATTATCTTTTTACACTTAAGCTAACATTAGGTGCATATAATTAATTATTTTAATTAATTATTATGTGCAAACCTAGGGTTTTCCCTTTTTAGGGTTTCTTGACCTATTATAGGTTACTTTTTCTTTTCATTGTATTATCTTTTCACAATACATTTTCTGGTGAATTGGAGCTCTCTTTTGGAGAATATTTTTCCTATGTTTTTTCTTGTTCTTCAGATTTTGCTTCATTGCTTCTCCTTGTAACAGGTTATTTAGCTTGCAGAAGATCTTTAGGCTACTATGGGGTTGTATTTCTCAACTCCTCTATGGTATCAGAGCTAGATCTGCAGCTACCTATTCCTATTTTTTGAGAATTTTACATTTGAAGCAGATCTGAGGTTTCAAGCATTTTTTTGTGTGCTTAGGGTTAAGGATTTTTTTTCTGAGCACTTTGGGCCTAAACGGACCTCACCATCGTGCTCAAAAGACCCAAAAACCCCTATAGTCATATAAAATTTGTCCATTTTTGACCCTTGAGCATCTGGGTGATTTTTTTTCTCCAAGCCAGGTCGTACGGCCTTGACACGCAAATCGAGAAAAAAATTGCAAAAAATAAAATTGCCTTTTTACAGCATTCAAGCCAAATTGTTTTGATTTTTCAAAAAAAATTTACAAAAAAAAATCAAACAAATCAAAAAAAAAAAACGCATTCAAAAAAAAAAGTTTTTTAACAAAGCTTTTTTTAGGGTACCGGACCTGATAGTTCGGCACCATACAGACCTGTCAGGCCGGCCCCATTGGCACCGCAGGCCTCCAGCTCAGGGTCCGGCTCTGGCTCCCACCGGCTTTTGCTCCCGCCGTCAGTGAAGTACATGCCGCCGACCAAGGTTCGCTCCCGCCGACGACTTTCCCTCCGCATCGGCTTTTGCTCCCGCTGCCCGTGAAGTCCTCGCCGCCGACCCCTGCTCCGTCTCCCGCCGGCAAATTTCCCTCCGCTCTGGCGGCCACTCCTGCCCCGCTGGCAAGCCACCACCACCAGGCTGAGCTCTGCTTCACCCCAGCACCTCCTGCGCCCGACCCGAGCACCACCTACGCCCGGAGCTCCACTAGCCCCTCCTCTCTAGTCTTTTTGAGAAGGGGTTGGTTTTTTGGGCCTCGATCATGCATCCAGAGTCAGATTTTGGTGAACGAATAAATGTTGGAAAGGTAATTCCAAGCCGGACCTCATGGTAGTGGATTTTTTTTGTGGATCTACTGTTTGACTATGTTTTTTACCAGTCAAAGTTGAGCTTCTTTTTTGCACTTCCTGGGCCATAGAATGGGTAAATGGACTTCGTTTTTTGAAAACAAATAGGCGTTGGAAAGATCTCAGCATGCTCTATTTATATTTGTGTTCTTTTTTCTCAGAATTTTCACCAAGTACATGAGATATCAGTTTGAAGTTTTTTTGCTTATGCACTACTTCCTTCTCATTACTATGTACTAGGGTTTGGGTTTCTCCATTATGGGGGGGGTGTTTTTTTCTCGCTTTCTATCATTTATATCAGAAATTAGGAACACCTAAACTCTCCAGACAAACAAACCCTTCTGCATCTTCTGTCTATTCTGAAAGATCATATAATAAAAACAACCAACAAGCAGGTGCAGGTGCAGAGTTTTTTCTTTGTTCTCATGGTAGATCCTTCAGTTGAGTTGTTGACTTCACACAACTATCACACCTGGAAGCCCCGCATCACAAGGCTTCTCAGGTCATGAGGGTTGTGGGCTATTTTGGATGAGGTTTAGCCAGACCTTCACTGTCCTTATGAGGTTCTTATGTACCAGAACAAGTTGGATGAGGCCATGGGTTTGATCGCTTTGCATGTCTCCGATAGTCTTCTATTTCACCTTGATGAGTTGCTTACTCCTCAGGATATGTGGTTGAAGTTTGATTCTCTCTTTGGGAGGGTCAATGAGATTCGAGCATTACAAATTGAGGCAGAGTTGAGTTCATTGTTACCTGATACCTTTCCCACTATTGAGGATTTTTTGAACAAATTCAAGACTACCAGATCTGTTCTTCAGGGATGTGGAAAGAACAAGATTGATACAGAGTGCATTTATTTGATTCTTTCAAATCTTCGGGGTCCCTTTTAGTTTTTTGCCTCTGCTTTCTACTCCACCATGGATGGTTTGGGTACTAATTTCACCATGTCTAGCTTTGATGTCTTTTTTGAGCGCTTGTCTCGTGAGCAGTCTCATCTTTCTTAGTTGGATACCCTCTCAGGATCCAAGAACAAAGCATTGGTTGCTCAGTCCTCTAAGGAGAAGGACAAATAGAAGCAGAAACTGAAGCTGAAAAAACCTTCTGCAGGTAGTGAGAATTCCTCCAAGCCTTCTCCTAAGTCTAATTCCAAACTAGTTCCTCCTAAACAAGGGAAATCTTCACAGTCCGGTGAGTCTTCCTCCAAGACTAAGAAGAAATCATTAGACACTTGTAGTTTTTGTGGAAAGGACAGACATCCAATTTTCAGGTGTTGGAAATGATTAGAGGCTTTAGAGGAAGGCATGCAGCAGCATCACATTTCCTCACCTTAGGGGTCTTCTCCTTCCACGGGGAAAGGTCATGCTCTCACTGCTAGAGCTTCGACCTCTGGGTCCACTTGGATTCTAGATTTTGGTGCTTCTCACCATATGACACACACTCAGCAGTTGGTTACTTCTCTTGCCTCTTGTGGTATTTCACAGATTGCAGTGGGTGACTCAGTTCAGTTTTCCGTCTTGGGTTCAGGTTCTGTCTCTTTGGATGAGGGTACTCTACAGGATGTTCTGGTTGTCCCTGACATCTTGACTAACCTCCTGTCCATTTATCAGATTTGCCACTCTAGCTCTGCTAAGACAGTTGAGTTCTCACCACATGATGTGGTTATTCGAGACCTCCATGACCCTGATTTGGTTGTGGCTTCTAGTATTGTGGATTCTGCATCTGGTCTCTATAGATTTGACGAATTTGAGCCCTCTTTGAGTACAGGTTCATCTCTCATAGCACATGCAGATTTAGTGAGTAAGCTTTGGCATGAGCGATTGGGCCATGTCAATTATAGATATCTTCAGCAGATAAGTACACAGGCACTTGTTCTTGGGCTCCCACATATTTCCTGCACTGATGGTGTTTGTCATGGTTGTGTTCTTGGCAAGCATCACAGAGATCCCTTTCCGAAGGGGAGAGCCTCTCATGCTTTGGCACCCTTGGAGTTGATTCACAGTGATCTCATGTCATTTCCCACTCCTTCTTTTTTAGGGGCCAAGTATGTACTCGCATTTATTGATGACTTCTCCAGACGCACATGGGTGTACTTTCTTAAGTACAAGTCTAATGTCTTTGATTCATTTCGAATCTTCAAGACATTTGTCAAGAAGTAGTCTGGCTGTTCTATTCAGTGGATACGTACAGATAATGGGGGGAGTATGTGAATCAGGCTTCCAGATATTTTTGCACCGAGCATGGTTTGCAGCATCAGTTTACTATTCCCTACACCCCTCAGCAGAATGGTGTTGCTGAACGCAAGAACAGAACTTTACGGGAGATGGCGAATTGTATGATTTAGTCCAAGTCCACGGATTCATCTTTTTGGGCTGAGGCATTCAATTATGCCAACTATATTCAGAATCGGATGCCTCACAAGGCTATTCGACATATGACTCCTGAGGAGGCTTGGTCTCATGACAAGCCTGATGTTTCCTTTTTTGGGGTATTTGGTAGTGAGGCATGGGCCTTTATTCCTGATGCTCAAAGGAAATTCATGGAGCGGAAGAGCTGACCACTCATTTTTGTTGGCTACTGTGAGGATATTAAGGCGTACAGGTTGTTTGATCCTGATTCTAGAGAGGTCTTGTTTCGACAGGATGTTCAGTTTGATGAGTGTCTTCCCACAGTGGATACTCCAGCCACTGCACCACTTCAGGATCTTTTTGAGGATGATTCTGATGGTGGTGTTGATGATCCACCATCCCCACCCCCACCATCCCCACCTCCACCTACTCCACCTCAGATACCCAAGTGGGCTCGCCTTACTGTTGTAGCGACAAGTCCTCTTGCTGGTGATCCTTCACATACTCGTCGCACTCGTTCTCACACAGTGGGTTCTAGTCTTTTGAGTCATGCTATTTCAGATGATCCTCAAAAGTTTTTAGAGGTGACAGGTCACCCTGAGTGGGATTGTGCTATGGAGGAGGAGTATTCTTCTTCGATGAGGAATCATACATGGGATCTCTGTCATCTTCCTAAGGGCAGAAAGATGGTTAGGTGTCGCTAGTTGTATCGCACTAAATATGTTGCTGATGGTTCCATTGATAAGTACAAGGCACATCTTGTTGCGAAGGGTTTTTCACAGGTTGAGGGTATTGATTACTCTGAGACATTTTCCCCTATAGCCAAGATGAATTCCATTCGCTTTGTACTCTCTCTTGCAGCTTCTCAGCGTTGGCCTATTTTTCAGATGGATGTGAAGAGTGCCTTCTTGCACGGGGATCTACAGGAAGAAATCTACATGGAACAACCTCAGGGATTTGTGCAGGATAGTTCTTTGGTTTGCAGACTTAGACATTCATTGTATGGTCTCAAACAGGCCCCTCGGGCTTGGTATGAGAAGATGGACTCTTTCTTGCTCTCCATTGGGTTCTCCCGCAGTCATTCTAATCACACCATCTACATTCAGCTTCTTGAGGGTGACATTTTGATTCTTGTGCTATATGTTGATGATCTTCTCATCACGGGTAGCTCATCCTCTATGATTTAGCATATTCAGCATGCCTTGATGGATCAGTTTGAGATGACAGATCTCGGTCTGTTGCACTATTTCCTTGGTCTTCAGGTGATTTAGTCTTCTGATGGGATCTCTCTCTACCAGCAGAAGTATGCTCTTGACATGCTTCAGCACTTCGGCATGCTTGATTGCAAGCCTGCTCCCACACCATTTCAGTCAGGGATTGTTTTGACCACAGCTTGTCCCACTCCTTCAGTCGATTCTACACTTTACAGGTAGTTGGTTGGCAGTTTGTTGTACCTGACTCACACCCGTCCTGATATTTCTTTTGCGGTTGGTCTTGTCTCTTGATTCTCCCATGATCCTCATGAGAGTCATTGGCAAGCTGCCAAATGTATTTTGAGGTACATTTAGGGCACTAGTTCTCATGGCATTCATTATACATCAGGGGAACCACACATTGTTGGCTACACTGACTCAGATTGGGCTGGTGATGTCACTGATCAGAAGTCTACTTCTAGCTTTTTTTTCTATCTTGGCTTTGGTCCTATCACATGGTCTTGCAAGAAGCAGACTGCTCATGCATTATCATCTATAGAGGCTAAGTACTGCTCTGTTGTGTTCGCTAGTTAGGAGATCTTATGGCTTCAACAGTTGATGACTGAGTTTGGTTTTCCTCCTGATAGTCCCACTATTCTTTGGTGTGACAATTAGAGTGCTATTCATATTTCCCACAACCCGATAGAGCATCAGCGGATGAAGCACATTGAGCTTCACATGCATTTCATCCGTCAGTTGATTTAGGATGGTGTTCTCATTCTAGAGTACATTCCCACTTCTGAGCAGGTTGCAGACATCTTCATGAAACCTTTTGCATCGCCGTGCTATCTTCAGTTGCGCTCTATGCTTGGTGTGAAGGAAGTTGTCCTTGGGGGGTCTTTATGAGGCCTTCCTTCCTTCTTCTTCTTTCATCATGTTCTTTTATCTCTTTTTGGAGAGGAGTTTTTTCCCACTGGGTTTTCTCCTTTTGTCTCCGTTTCATAGAGATTTCATTGTATTTGGGTACCTGATCAAGCCTTGTTGCCCAGACCCATCTTTCATGCTTTCAGTAGTTGTTATAGGTTTTAGCTTCTCCCTAAGTCTAGCTTAAGGGGGGGTGTTAGAGTAATTGGGTCTTTACTTGATTAATTAAACATTATTTGTTTAATTCTTTAAGTTTCCAATTATCTTTTTACACTTAAGCTAACAGTAGGTGCATATAATTAATTATTTTAATTAATTATTATGTGCAAACCTAGGGTTTTCCCTTTTTAGGGTTTCTTGACCTATTAGAGGTTACTTTTTCTTTTCATCATATTATCTTTTCACAATACATTTTCTGGTGAATTGGAGCTCTCTTTTGGAGAATATTTTTCCTATTTTTTTTCTTGTTCTTCAGATTTTGCTTCATTGCTTCTCCTTGTAACAGGTTATTTGGCTTGCAGAAGATCTTCAGGCTACTATGGGGTTGTATTTGTCAGCTCCTATAATAAACCCTTAACCTATATTTCGCATAATAGGTCTGCCTTATTTTGCCTAATTACATTCCTCTATATTTTCAAATGTTCTACAATGATCTCTCTTATATAAGAGTCATTTTACAAATTGCCAAGTCGGCTTACAATGATTTTTCAATAATAAACAAAATATATTAACAACAAAATTCTTGTCGGCTTCTGTACCAGTATGCTTCCTTTTACTGTTGGTGTAGAATCTAACTTTGTTGGTGTCGGTGGATTGCCTTGCCAATGTCATAGGATTGTAGGGTTTCCATCAATGACAAAAACTTCAATCGCCTACACTGTCTCATTGGAGTGTGCATTTGCCAACATAAACAAAATTCAACCATTCAAAAATAATATTGAAAACACATTAACCATCTACACAAGAACACCAGATTTATGTTGAAAAACCAAATAGGGAAAAACCATGGTGAGAACTAAGTTGCAATACAAATATAAATGATTACAATATTTTAGGCTCACATCCAAGAAGAAATAGCACCTTCAAGACTTTCATGCTAAGAGACACTACCTTAGTGAAAGATACATGGACTTGAATAATTAAGGCACATTTCTCTAGGGAAAGATACAAAAATGTTGCTAAAGGACCCACTATCATTCAACAACATAAGAAATACAAAAACTGATATGAGAAGGATCTCCTGAACATGAAATTTTCTTTGAAAATTAGGATCAAGTGACCAATATCATGAGAAACATCTTCGAACTCTATCATTGTCTTTTCAATCAGTCTTCTTGGATATATCACTTTTAAATCTCTATATAAATTGATTTTCGCACATTCTCAAACTCAAATATGCTTGCATATTATTTGAATACACTTCTCATCAATTCACACACATTCCTTAAATATAAGATGGATTTTCACACAATCTCAAACTCAAATATGCTTGCATATTATTTTCATACACTTCTCATGAATTCACACACATTCCATACACAACTCATACCACTGCATTCCTTAAATATAAGATAGATCATCAAAAACATTAGTTGAGGGTTAGACACAATTAGATAAACAATATTGCACAAAATAAGCCATCTAGACTGAAAATAATCAAGGTGGTTCATTCCGAGAAAAAAGAAGACCCAAATACATTATAAGATATCCTTCCAAGATGAATCCAATGATCCACACATGCTAACACATCCACCAAAGTCACCATCAAACATAACATGTAGATAGGCAATAAAAATTACCAAATAGTTGGCTAGAAAATATCTTCTGATGCATCCAGACAAATCTCCATACGCCATGGTGAGGCCCATAAGTATACTCTAACTCATTCTCCAATGCATATATAGACCAAAAACAATTGATCCAAACAAGATAGGTCATCTCAGCACACCGAACCAAAATACAACTAAATATCCCAAAAACAAATAAACATAGCTCTCTTTCAAAATATAGAATCCACCAAAGAAGCGCACTAAAAATATTGCATGAGCCCCAAAATCACATCCATGAAACTACGACACAAACTGTATCATATCCAGAGGCCACATACAACTTTCTAGACCAGTCTGATAGACACTCTTACTACCAAAAAATAGAAACAACCAAACCTTGTAAACCAAAATTAAAATACCACAACCAACACCAAAATATCAAACTCAATCTACAACCCAAAGCAGAATTGTAACAATCAAGAGCATATCTAGACCAAAATCCATCCAGACAACCAAATTTGACATCAATGACAACTATACAAACTCATATTTCTAACAAAGGTATGTAACCAAACAAGAAGCAATAAATTAGCAAAAGTAGAAAGCACATTATTATATACTAGAGAAGTTGCAAATTTTTACTTTTGAAGGACTTGACAAGTGAATTGTTTATGCATGGATACAAAATATATACATGGACCTATCTATCAAGCATGTGTTGAAGATAAATATATCAATTTTTCCACCTTATACTATTAAGCATACCACAAGAATAAGAAAGGGGAGGGGGATGAATCAATCTTGAGAGAATCCTTAAATCTTATTCAACCACAAACACTTATTAATTTCCTTTAATAAACTAAGGATCAATGAAAGATGAAAAAATAAACACCAAACACATGAACACCATATTTTTACATGGAAAATCCAATATGGAAAAAACCTCAATGAGAATCACACTCACAATATGAGTAATTAAATACAGTATTTTAGGAACAAGGCCAAGGAAGCTCACTGCTCGTATTTTGGATTTGCAAGCTAAAACACACAACCTTAGTTAAAGATACAATGAACTTGAAATAATAAGACACACAATTCTAGGGCAAGACATAATGGACTTACAATACTAGGATGCATCATCCCAGGGAAAGATACAATTCTACACAAGATGTCAAAATGACACATCATCTTCTAGCAAACATATAGAAAAGATGAATTTAACTAAGTAGGATCTCCTAACCAAAAACTAATATTCAAAATTTTGTTTCCACACATATACTTCTACATCATCCTTAATAAATCCACACCACAATTCACACATCTGCATATCTATTTATATCAAATTATTAATTGAAACATTCAACTAGCTCGACCACACACAAAATAAATAGAGATTACACAAACTTGGCCACCATGAGCACCTACACACAATGCAATCCACTCTAGGAGATAAAGGAGGCCCAAATACGTCACAATGTGCCTTCCTAAGTTAATTCTAATGATCCACACATACTAACACATCCTTTAAACTCAACATGAAATGTAACGTGGAGGCAAATAGTAAAGAATGTTAAACAATTGGCCCAAAAACATTATCCAATGCAAAAAATTAATATGGATCTTTGCACATCACATTAATACTTATACAACACCTTATTCCAACATCCAATGCATATCTAGACTAGAACAATATGATTTAAATAAGACAAACCAACTGAGTCAGCCAAAGACCAACACAACAAACAATGTTGAACAACAAACAACTCAACTTCACTTGTTGAGCAAACTAACACTTGAATTTTGAACTTGAATAGTGCATGAATGATATGAACATGTTCTCCTAGCTAAAACACTTGAGCTAAAACTTCAAATTAATATGGAGCATTTCTAGACTAGTCTTGATAGATAGCCTCACTATCATCAAACTACAAAAACCAAATTCAACACCTAAAATATTGAGAACCTTGTAAGATAATAGTGCAACATCCATATGGCATATACATTCAGTCTAGAACTACAAGATATCATCTTCAAAGGCAGAGTAATGTGGAGCATTCTCCCATAAAGCCTATAAATACTCTATCCTACATATTTCAGCTTCCACTACTATCACCTTTTGGAAACACCAGACACTCACACAATATCACAACAATACATCATAAAAATATATGAACTCATTTCTAGACCATGCATACCAATCAATAATCAAATTGGCAACAATGACCATAATTGTACTGAAAACACAACTAAACAGCTATAACTTCCTCTTCACCTTTTTCATTAATACACACAAGTGTGACATCAATATCAACACTATGTAAACTACCAATAATCTCCCATGACAACAAGTTTGACATCAATGACAATAGATAATCATGTTTCCAATATATACTTGGAAGATATTGCACATAGATCTATGTGGTATTATGAATTTTCTACATAACCTTATTTTTATCAACCCTTATGAGTAATATAAAAGGTTGATCAAGATATTTAATTAAAGTATCTTGAGATTCACTTCAAAGAGCTATCACAACTTAAGTGGGAAAAAACTATGAGTAAATATGCAGCCAACTTCTAGAGGTTGTTAGTGATGGTTCTTGAAGAATTTGAAAGTAGACTCATTGTAATTTTTATGGAAGTACTATTTAAACATCTTAAAGTTTTGGTAAACTTTTTAATTTGAGGAGGCTATATAAAAATACATTAAATAAGTTGGAGGCTACAATATGGAAATACAATTTTTTTTAAAGACACCATTTTAGATCAAATAAAAGGAAGTCTTGCATAAGAAGGGATATCATGCACACCCTCAAAAGATAATACCTCCAATTATATAAATAATATAGGTGAAAAAACCATGAATGGGAATAAGGGAAATAAGGTCTATTTTTCTCACAGAGAGCCATAGACCCCAAGTCATAGGTTTCCTCGGCAAGGAAAAAAATACACTACAATAAGGTAGCATCAAATAAGGAACAAATTAGATGAACATAATTTATATATGGATCTAGAAGACCATATACTAGAGTTTGAAGAAAAAGAAGAAAGGAGTGGAGGAAAGTTTGTATCTCTTTCAAGAGAACCAAAATATTATTTCTTTAGGGTATATGGAGTACTATATAGTCAAAAAATCTTAGTGATTATTACTGGAATTGATACCCATACTTTTGTTAATCGAGGTCTTGTTGTTATAAGAGGACTAAAAATAGAATATTTATAAATTATAAATGGTAATTTTTCTAGTGGATTTACCTTTCCTTACACCATGGTAAATTTCTAGATTAATCTCCATCTTAAGGACCACAAGGTAGGTAATGATTATTGTTAGGCCCAATATGGAAAGCTAATGTATTGAGAGGGGAGGGGTGAATCAGTACTTCAAATCCTTTTATCAAAAATATCTTTACTGTTATGCATAAACCACAAACTGCTGTAACATAACATAAAGCTAAAATAAATAAATAACAATCATACATGATTCACTCCATAACACATATATTTTGGTTACGCAAAAACTCTTGGTTAGAGAGAAAAACTGTTGTGGGGATGGCACCCATAATTTCACTACTGCAATAATAAAGGTTGCTTGGTTAGAGCTACATGTTCAGCTATTTCTAATAGCTTACCTAGTTAGGAGTATCAAGATCGTTAGATCTACCTTGCTAAAGGATTTTACAACACTTAAACTAAATGCTGCACCTAGTTAAAGGCTTTACAATTTATAGACTTTGTTAGAGTCTTTTACCCTATTAAAGGTTTCTCTTACAACTTCAAAATATTACAATAAAATTTTTACAAATATCTGCAACTTTACATCTGGAATGTTATAGCAGGTTCTATGTTCTCAAAATGAGATTACCTTGCTTATAGCATACCTTGGTAACCCATAGAATAACTCAATAAACCCTTCTATTTACTTTGTTCTTTGACTGTTCTCTGAGACCCTTCTCGGTGACCTCTATGTCTCTATAACAGTCATAACACTTCAGTGCTTTCTTATGTATCACACATGTCTTGCTTCATACACCTCTATATATCTCTATTTGATCTCAATCCATGATGTATAAATAGATTTCTTATGTCGTTGATCAGGTTCATTTCTTTGATCTTACAAACATGATTTATCGAATGAATAACTATACAAAATATTTCATTGGCTAGATGACCTCAAAATCATACACAATCTTTAAGTGCAATTTCCAATTTGATAATGGTTCTATGTTCCTCGATCTTGTAACACATTTTCCCATGTGTGTCTAGATTCAATGAATCTGGTAACACGTTTCACTCGGTGTATATCAACTTGGTGTATCATTGTTTCTGCTCGGTAGACATGGAATGTTACTCGGTAGGCAGCTCGGTGAATACTGGGCTCTGTGACTACTTTCTTCTATAATCAACTATTTTGTACATACCAACTGAATGTTTCGGTAGTAGTAACTGACTAGAGTATATAGAATGACTTTGGATATAAAACTAATGGCAACTATAATAAGTAGTAACAATCTCCCCTTTTGACATTATTTGAGATGTTTGACAAAACTACTTTCAAAGTCATAACTCAAAAAATCTATATACTTACAAAATTTTGACAAAACTGACAACATATACTTTTTTCAATGAAATAGTATATGTAGATATACTCCCCTTATCAATATACTGTACAAAACTCTGAGTTTGCATGCTCGGTGATCAATATTCTGTACTTGGTTTTGTTTGATGATCACTGCTTGGTGTACTGGTCGGTTCACTGCTGTTCTTGTCAAAATTAACTGTGCATATGCTTTGTTCCACTTTCTTGAAAACTTGGTGAGTGAAAAATGACCATGCAATAGCTTTAAGTATTCATTATACCTCATCGAGCTTCATGCAGTTAGGTCAGAAAACATTAAATGCACTCGGTACCACTACTTCCTTTTTTTTGTGCTTTTACCAAGTAGCCAAACTTCTTGCATTTACCGACTTGATAGGCTTCCAAAAGACTTTGATAAAATTTCAAATTTTCTAATGTATCTTTAATTATGCAGATTTTGAATTAAGTACAAGATAAAATAGGAACTGTTACGATTTGACCTTTGAGATAATGCAGTCCCTTCATACCTTTACCGATTAATTTGGAATAGGTTCACCTACCTCGGTAGGTGAGGTGCTTTCTTCATTTGACACAATTTTCTTCTTTTTCCAAATCATCTGTAATTTGCCTTTTATTTCCTCAGTGTCTCCTCTAGGTTGATCTCTGCAATCTCTAGCCAAGTGTCCAGCTTTGTGATAATGAAAACATGCCATACCAGGATTTTTACATGATCTTTGGTTGTTCATTCTAAACCTTATAAAGTAGTTGGCACTTATATGTCCATATCTTCCACAACATTTACACCATATCCTTGTATTGTAATCCCATGGTACTGCAGAATATTATCGGTAAGGATCTGTGTGAGTTCGGTAGTCTCTAGTATTTGCTCAGTGTGTAGACCACATATAGTTTTTCTTCTTAAACCAACACTCCTCAGTACTATTCCATATCTATTGCAGTTTTTACAAAGCCCTTTGAATTTTGCCTTCTTATATTTGCTAGTAGACTTTGTCCTACATTGGTTAGATGTGTGACCATATTTGTTGCAATTGTGACAATAACCATTAGACCTAGTGACATTTGGTTGCTTACCTTTTCTGATTTGGCATATCTTAGCAGTGTGACCTTGTTTTCCACAGTAGTTGCAAATAGGCTTCTTTCCTTTGATATTCTTCTTATTTCCAACTTGCTTTGATGATTCTCCTCTCTCGGTTGTATGAATTCCCTCCTCGGTAGAGTCTTTTCCTTTGTAACCGAGTCCTGCTTCTTTGTTGGGTCTTCTTGTATTCAGTTGCTCATCCAACATTTTTGATGCTTCATAACTCTTTTTCAGTGTTTCCTTAGATTTCTTTTCTATTTCGAGTTCATTGTTCAACCTTGATACTTCAAGTTTCAATGCTTGATTCTCATCATCTTTCATATTTTCTTCATGATGTGCATAGCCCAATTGATCTGACAGATTTTGTTGAATCCCAGTCAACCTTGTGATTTCATCATTCTTTTCAGATACTAATGCTTCAAGTTGTTGTTTTTCTCTTTCTAGATCTCTTACTTTATCCTCAGCTATCCTTAATGCATCAAGATTCTTAGTCATCTGTGTGCTGAAATGTTCATGTCCTCTTTTCATTGCTTTTAGCTGACTAGTCAATGCTTTGTTCTTCTCCTTTAGTTATTCAATCATCTCTTCAGTCTCTTCAGATATACTATTCTCAGATGATGTTTCAATTTGTTCCACTAACTCTTGAGAGTCCTGCAAATCATCAAATAATCTCCTTCTAACTTTCAATGATTTTTACATTTGTCTTTGCATGTCTACAATCACTTGATTAGCATGATCCAACTCTTCTTGCAGATACACAATTCTCTGAGATGGTTTATAGCCTTCCATTGATAAGATCTTTCTCTTTAGGTTGTTAAACCTTTTTCCTAGATTCAAGCTCTGATACCAATTGTTAGGCCCAATATGGAAAGCTAATATACTAAGAGGGGAGAGGTGAATCAGTACTTCAAATCCTTTTATCAACAATATATTTAATGTTATGCATAAACCACAAACTATTGTAACATAACATAAAGCTAAAACAAATAAATAACAATCATACATGATTCACTCCATAACACATATATTTTGGTTACATAGAAACTCTTGGTTAGAGAGAAAAACTGCGGTGGAGATGGCACCCACAACTTCACTACTACAATAATAAAGGTTGCTCGGTTAGAGCTACATGTTCAGCTATTTTTGATAGCTTACCCTGTTAGGAGTATCAAGATCATTAGATCTACCTTGCTAAAGGATTTTACAACACTTAAACTAAATGATGCACCTAGTTAAAGGCTTTACAATTTATAGACTTTGTTAGAGTCTTTTACCCTATTAAAGGTTTCTCATACAACTTCAAAATATTACAATAAAAATTTTACAAATATCTACAACTTTACATCTGGAATGTTATAGCAGATTCTATGTGCTCAAAATGAGATTACCTTGCTTATATCATACCTCAGTAACCCATAGAATAACTCGGTAAACCCTTCTGTTTACTCTATTGTTTGATTGTTCTCTAAGATCCTTCTCGGTGACCTCTATGTCTCTATAAGAGTCATAACACTTCAGTTCTTTCTTATGTATCATACATGTCTTGCTCCATACACCTCTATATATCTCTATCTGATCTCAATCCATGTTGTATAAATAGATCTCTTATGTTGATGATCAGGTTCATTGCTTCGATCTTACAAACATGATTTATCGAATTAATAACTATACAAAATATTTCATTGGTTAGATGACCTCAAAATCATACACAATCTTTAAGTGCAATTTCCAATGTGATAAAGGTTCCATGTTCCTTGATCTTGTAACACGTTTTCCCATGTGTGTCTAGATTCAATGAATCTGGTAACACATTTCACTCGGTGTATATCAACTTGGCGTATCATTGTTTCTGCTCAATAGACATGGAATGTTACTCGGTAGATAGCTCGGTGAATACTGGGCTCTGTGCATATTGACTGAATGTTTCGATAGTAGTAACCGACTAGAGTATATAGAATGACTTTGGATATAAAACTAATGGCAACAATAATAAGTAGTAACATTATTATGTTATTGGTTTATGATAAAAAAACCATGGTGTTGAATGCTCAATAGTCACATTCTCCAACACAATTTTCATGGAATTAATAGACTATATGTTTACATTAGATGGGAAAAGTGGATCTTAAGGGAATTCTATTATAGAAGCATGAGTGGGAATTGAGAAAAGTATTATAATATATTCAAAATAATCTATGTGTAAGATAAACCCTCTTCAGGTGGATGTATAGAAAACAATAAGAAAGAATAGTTAGGTGTTTGGTAATTTTTTTCCAAGATTAAAACCAAATAGAGATTTCTAACACAATAAAATTGTAACAAGGTTTAAATACTATTATAAAAAAATCCATAATTACATACAATCTATTACAAAGAGGATACTAAAAAGGATATCAAAGAGTTTCTAGAGGTTCCAATTCTTTCTTATCTTTAGCAGTTTCTGTGAGAAAGAATAATAGTGTACTATGTAGATGTGTATTGATTACATGTAATTAAATAAGAGTAACATCACAAATAGATATACCATATGTAGGATAGATGAAATGGTATATTACATGGATAAATAGATTTCTCAAAGATAGTCTAAGATCACGATATCACTAGATTTATGTGAGAAATGAAGATATTCACAAAATAGAATTTAGATGCATTTTGGACACTTTGAGTTTTTAGTTATTCCCTTTGGACTTACAAATGCTCTAACTTTTAGTAATTTATGAATTGGGTATTTAGAAAGTATTTGATAAAAAATAAATAAATCATTAATAATATTTTAATTATAGTAAAAAATACGGAGAACATATGAATCACATGGATATAGTTTGAGAATTTTGGAATAGCATTTTTATACCAAAGAGTTCAAATGTGAGTTTGGATTTAATATTTTCTTATATTTAGGATATGTTATAAGTTCCATTGAAAGTGTAAAAATGGATCCACAAATAATATAAGCTATTATAGTCCAAATGCGAGTTTGGATTTAATATTTTCACTAGTACATTTGGAGCAGTTTTTTGACGGTCGTTCATCAGAACTCAGACAACTACACTGTCAGAATTCAGATGTATTCAGGGAGAAAATCCTCATCGCTATTTTTCATCAGTGATTCCGATGATGGGAGTCATGACAAAATTTTGACGACACCACGTCAAAAATTTCTATGCACCCGTGACATATTTTTTTGATGAGGAGACGTCAAAATTCAGACCTCATTACATCCTTTATCACCGTAACCTTTGCCGATGACCCTTTATTTATCATCATAAACTTTTCTGATGTATTTTACTTTTTCTAGTGTCCATCGGGATAAGTCTTACCAATAGCTTCAGTGACTATCTGCAAGACAAGATTTATCCATTGCCACTAGGCGACATGTTTGTTTGATGAGGAGATGTCAAAATTCTGACCTTGTTGCATCCTTTATTATCGTAACCTTTTCCGATGATCCTTTAATGTCGCAACCTTTGCTAATGCATTTTAATTTTTTCAGTGTCTGTCGGGATAATTTTTAGCAATAGCCTAATTAGCTATCGGCAATACATGATTTCTCCATTGCCGCTAGTGTGTGTTCTGCCAATGGACCATCTTCAAGGAGATGTTAGAATTTTGACAATTATGACGATGGATGAGGCTGCATCCTGCGATGTTTTTATCGTTGCAGGTATGGCAACATTGTTGGTTTTCTGGTGGTGTTTGTCAGAATTCCGACCTTCCCCAACATTTTAAAAAAATAAAATTCCTGACTGCTTTTGTCTACACCGATGACCCTTGATCGCCATAACCTTTACTAATGCATTTTACTTTTTGCCAGTGTCCATCGGGATAAGTCTTACTAATAGCCTCATCATCTATTGGCAAAACAACATTTCTTCATTGTCAATAGTGTGTGTTCTGCCGATGGACTTAAATGGTGTATGATATCTTGATCACATGCTTCTACTTGTCGGTGTTACCATCGGGTTAACTTTTGTCGATTACAAAGGATAAATATCAGTAGCATTAATATCAATGAGCTTACAAAGGATTAAGTGCAGTAGGTACTTCATTACCAGGAAGATAAAGATGAGATAGCTACAAGAATGCATTAGAAGACTTATCATAAGGAATCATAATAGTAAATGCCAAAAATGTCTTGCATCCAATACATCAAGCATTCATAAATAGTCATAGAGATAGTCATATTGTTGTTTAAAAATACTATCAAAGAAGGATATTATAAAGATAGAGACCTAGAACTCAGTATGCAGTCATGGATAACAGTGTAGGGTTAGGTATAGTCCTAGACCTTGTTTGAAAGGCAACATGTGATAGTGCATGTGCCTAAGGAAAAATCTACAAAATAGTGAGCAACAAGACTATCAAGAACAATATTCTAGTCTGTGACATACATAGCTCAAGGAGATAATGATTAACAAAGAAAGTACTTATAAAGATATATCTACTCATTAAAGATAATCATCTGAGTTGGAGACATGAGAATATTGTAGAAAACAAAGTAGATAGTGCCATCATTAGACGTACACTCCATTTCATGGCTCCAAACTTAAGGGCAAAACCAGGAGATTCCATCAATGCCAATTGTAGTCCATAAAAGCCTTGTCGCAAAGCAAATCAAAGACAAAGTATAGGCATAGAGAGTTAAGAAGATCAAGTCTATCAAAAAAAACAAGAACTCAAAGGCATTCAAAGATGTAATAGTCATAAGGCATGGACATAGGTTCAGTACAATGGTGATACAATGTTGAAGTCCAGTAATGAGGAGTGAAGAATAAGGATTGTGATAGAATTTAGGTTTTAAATATAGAGGCACATGATAGTAACTTTGATATTAGACAATGCAACATGGAGATATGATCGCCTTCTATGAGAAATGAAAGTGCAGTCATGATAGTATTTTTTAGTATATTGGACTACCATAAACATGCACATGGAAATGACTAAAGGGTGAGAGTTTCAATTAAGTGAACTTCAAGTTAGAATGCAAGTTCTTAGTATCATTCATCAGTTCAAGCATTAGTTTTTAGAGATAATGTGGATTTCTAAGTCATCATCAGTTTGAGGCCTGAAAAGGTGGAGTTTTGATGACAATTTCATCAGTTAGAATCCCCTCATAGGCCATACATGAGACAAGATGACTTTTAGATAATTTAACAGCTAAGTTACCGATTTGGGTATGCATATGGATACATAATTGAGTACGGATTCACGGAATTGGCAAAAAAGAAATCCTTGGGTACAGGTATGGGTACGTCCGTACACACACACACACACACATATATATGACATAAAATCTACTCCAATGATATAAAAGCAGCTCAGAGAAAATGTAATCTTTAATTTATTTAGTTTATGACAGACTGAAATGAAATCAAAGTAAACACTCATACAATGAATTGCATAGAAGCAAAAACCGATTTGATTAATGATGCTCAATCGGGTCTTGAAACCCTCAGAAAAATATCGACAATACCAGATCTAATCATGAAGATAGTAAGATGGAAAAATATAGTTATAAATAATGCCACTATAACTATTGGAAGATCTCAAATCTGATTACTAATCAATATGATAACCAGTTGACTAATAAGAAATCACTAATAGAAGTTTCACATCCTTATGACAGTATGAAGAAATCAACAAAAATAGAAATAAAGATTAGGTTGCACCAATGATGATAGGATGTATATTTATGACAATTACAATTTGAATAGTAGTTTGGGTCAGATCAAACCCCTTCCAAAGGGTTGTAGCGTATATGAGATAGCTATTTAAATTGTACACTTTGTAGCCAACACTACTTATTAATTTGCCCCAAAATTAGGCACAATAGATGATGAGGAATCACTAAGGACCCAGCCACCTAAGAAGGACCTTGGAGGAATCTAAGGGGAATCAGGCTTGGACCAGGACCCAGGTAGAATCAAAATCAAAATCCAGGGGTTTTAGTGAAGAATCGGTAACTTAGTTTAACAGTCAGTTTCCAGTGGTTCCACCTCCTTTTATGCATGCTCTTTCTTCAAATTCAACCCAAAATAAACTCAAAATGAAGAATGAATGAACAAAATAAGGCAGTGTGTCAATTCTAAAAGAAAATGAACAATTGTTATGGAATGAACAGAGAAAGTATGTCTATTCTAGAACAAAATAAACTCACAAAACCAATGAGGCATGCATTCACTTATAATGGGGAACTGTCTCATAGATGAATGTTCATAACCTACAAACAAGATGCTTAGCATCAATAAGATAAACAGTGGAGCATAATGAAATATTGAGAAGTGTGTTACCTTATTGAGCTTCTCTTTGTTTCAATAATAGTTTAATATTCTCTACTTAACATGGCTAGCCACGCAAAGGTGGAAGCTCATTTTTCCCCTCCCCCCCTAATATCACTCTAAATTCCCCATTAACGTCTAACATTATTTCATCCATTAATGAAACATAACATTCATTCATTATCATGTAAAATTCATTAACACATAACATTCATTAACACATAAATTTCATCAACATTCATTAACACATATCATTCATTAACATTCATTAACAAGTAACATTCATCAACATTCACTAACACATATCATTCATTAACATTCATTAACCTATAATTAAATTCATTAACACATAAAATCCAGTTATTAACATATAATAAGATTACAATCATTTTTTTTCTTTGTTTTTGAAGCTTCGATGTAAAGACCAATTGGACCATCATTGTCCTCATCATTTTCCCCTCTTCAGTTCTTTTGCCCTTTTCTCATGATCTAGTTAATGTATTCCTAATCATGTACTCATGATGAGGATGCGTATGCAAATGGGGGTCCGTTGCAATAACAAAGAAATGGGTTAAATTCATGAGTTTTATTATTATTATTACAAGTATTTTATTAATTAACAGAAAATTACAGGGGTGCTCTTTACCTGGTGGGGCCACATCATCTTCCTAATCATTTTCTCTAGTCTCATCCTCAACATCCTGAACACCCTCTAAATCTTCTAGAGTTGAAACCTGAAAGGTTACATTAATCAATACACCATTTGCAATTAAATTTGTTTAAAGGAATAATAGTGTTCCTCTTTACCTAATGGAGTCCCATCATGTTCCTGATGTTGTCTACTTGGATCATGCTCAACTTTCTCACCATGATCTACATCCTCTAAAATAAAAACCAAAAAAGGTTACATTAATTACTACACCAATTTAAATTAAATATGTTTAATTGTAATAATCATTACATAAAATAAAATTGTTTAGCACGAGAATACCTCCAGTACTGGGATGCACACTACAACCTTCATCATTTGCAGGTTGTGTTCCACCTTGTGTAGGCTGCATTCGAATGGCATGTGCATTGTTATGATTGCTTGATTGTTTAAAACAAATATAGTCACATTATGTTGGAAATTAACATCGAATAGATTATTGCTCAAGTATTCAATTTTAAATAATTTTCATTTAGCTTATTTACATGATTGACGGATGCACCGGATTCTTCTATTTTCCCACTCAATCCTTTTAGATGTTCAGCCATGGCTCTATAGCCCTCCTGGAAGGCAATTTTCATGTCATCTTCTATGGGAACTCTATTGATTTAAGAGCCCTACATTTTTTTCTTAATATCATGAATTTTGCTTGTATTATTTAATGATTAAAAAAATCATTTGCAATTTATTATTTCGATGCAATATTTCATTTATTTATACTTACAATTCATGCGACAACTTTGATATAACCACTAGAGTCAAGTTTGTGTTGCTCATGCTTTTCTAGTCTTGCCTTAGTTACCTTTGATGTGTCAAAAAGTCTATGAAAATTTTGAAATATGTTAGATTATATAAACATAAAGAATAATTAGTACATAATTACATTCTTAATAGTATCGCATACCTTCTTTAGCCTAGTCACTAGTACATTTGGGCCTAAATTCTGATGGTTAATTGTCAGAAGTTCGACGATACCACATCGGACTTTCGACCAATTTAACCGTCGAAAACTCATCATCAGCCTACCCGATGATGCCATTTGCATTGGCAGTCCGACGATGTTATGAACTCTATTGATAGCGACTATATTTGCTCCCTTGACCAAAAATTTTGACGGATTACGGTCGAAATACCGACGGTTGCTATGTTTGCACCTTGACGACTATTCAATAAGGAAGTGACGTTGGATATACAACATCCCTGTCGGATGTTCCTTTAGTTGTCATTGAAATTCTGACAGTATCAGATGTTGTGGGTCAGACGGCTTTGTCGTCGATGCATGAAAGCATTGAATGAGTTCTACTTTTAAACATTGCATAAAACATTTTTAATTTATTTGATTAAGTGTTATTTGTGAAAAAAGGTTATCAATGATGTTTCCTTTCTCCAAGAATTGTCGAGGATCTTTCCATTAGATAATATGTAACATCCAATGACTAAATATTTTCTTTACAAATGCTTATTTTATTTAATTATCATATGAGCATGAATTATAATCTATATCTATGCAGAAGCAGAAGATACAAGCTGAAGACTCATGTGCAAGTAAATTTCATAAAAGAAAGCAAACATGCATTATTTTGATGACATGGAAACAAGCTCATCGACTGCCTAGAAGAGAGAAATTGGAGAAAGGAGAGGAAAGTGTTAAAGGGTGATAAACACATAGAGAGTATGCAATACAAACAAACATTGTTTGGGGTGTGTGATGTGACATCTCTAATTTATGTCCGGAGGGACTAACTAGTTTTGGAGTTCTTGGGAAACCTATTGGTCCAGGCTTGGAGGAAATCAATGTGTTCATGCAAGTACCACCTTCTTTCTATTATGAGAATGATGCTTTTGCACTGAAGGATATTTGGAAGGAAATATCCCAAAATTTCTATAGTGTGCAACCAGAGTTGGTGGAATCGAAGTACTTTTCAGCTTCCAAAAGACCAAGAGGTTATGTACATAATCTCCCAATAGAAGGGTGATTTCAAGCATTACATCTCCCCCCCATTATTATTCAGGAAGCACTTCCTCAGACAAAGGACTACTGGCCTCCATGGGATCAAAGAAAAAAATTGAAGCATAAACTCTAGACGACGTGGTGGTGTCCTTCGTGAAGAACTCTACACTATAATTTAAAATTCATAAGGGAAACTGCAAGATAGTGAACATAAATACATTCTTGAAAAGTGTGAAGAGGTTGACAAGATAGAAATCATATTAGGATTTGAAAAAGATCACACTCGTGGAACTTCGTGTGCGACTGATTGATTGCATTGTTTAAGTAATGCATTCCAAATAGATACAGTTGCACACTATTTATCTGTCTTGAAAGCCTTTTATCCTAATGGCATTAAATTAAAGTTCTTTCTCTATTTTCTGGTGATCTTTGGAGCAGAGTTTGCTTTGCATCGACCTGGGATACATTTAACTTGTATTGTATCTCTGAAAATATGTATCCTAGGTCGATGCAATACAACCTCTGCTCCACCATTACCAGATAGTAGAGATAGTACTTGAATTTAATGCCATCAGGATAAAATTATTTCAAGACATATAAATGGTATGCAACTGTATCTATTTGCAATGCGTTACCCAAACAATGCAATTGATCAATCGCACACGAAGTTCCACAAGTGTGATCTTTTTCAAATCCTAATATAATTTATATCTCGTCAACCTCTAGAGGAGCCACGTGACCTGGCCCCACCCATACCAAGTTCCATTCTTTGCACTTTTCAAGAATGTAATTTTGTTCACTATCTTGCAGTTTCCCTCATGAATTTTCAATTATAGTACAAAGTTCTTCACAAAGGACACTACCACATCTTCTAGAGTCTATGCAATTCAATTTTTTTATTTGATCCCATGGAGGCCAATAGTCCTTTTTTTGAGGAAGTGCTTCCTGAATAGTCATGGGGGGGAGAGGTAATGCTTGAAATCGCCCTTCTATTGGGAGATTGTGTACATAACCTCTTGGTCTTCTGGAAGCTGAAAAGTACTTCGAGTCCACCAACTCTAGTTCCATGCACTATAGAAATTTTTGGATATTGTCTTCCAAATATCCTTCGGTGCAAAAGAATCATTCTCATAATAGAAAAAAGGTGGCCCTTGCATGAACAAATTGATTTCCTCCAAGTGGGGCCCAACAGGTTTCCCAGGAATTCCAAAACTAGGTAGTCCCTTCGGACATAAATTAGAGACGTCACATCACACACTCTAGACATTGTTTGTTTGTATTGCATACTCTCTATGTATTTATCACCCTTTAACACTTTCATCTTCTTTTCTCCAATTTCTCTCTTCTAGGTAGCTGATGAGCTTGTTTCCATGTCATTCAAGATAATACCTACTTGCTTTCTTTTACAAAATTTACTTGCACACGAGTCTTCATCTTGTATCTTTTGCTTCCGCACAGATATAAATTATAATTCACACTTAGATGATAATTAAATAAAATAAGCATTTGTAAAGAAAATATTTAGTCATTGGATGTTACATATTATTTGACGGAAAGATCCTAGATCCAATTCTTGGAGAAAGGAAACATCATTGATAAAAAAAAATTCAAATAACACTAAATCAACTAAATTAAAAATGTTTCATGTAATTTTTAAAAGTAGAACTCATGCAATGCTTTCATGCACTGATGACAAAGCCGTCTGACCCACAAAATTATCCAAAATAGAACAAATCGCCATAATAGGCTATTATAAAGTATCTATCCAAAAATATGAAAGAACATTAAATTACCATTACAAACCCATAAACCATTAAATAGTGAAAATAGATATAAATTTGTAAATATGTCCCTACAAACACCACAACCATAACCAAAACAAAAAAAATTCTTACCCACAAAAACTAAGTAGCTTGCATGCCAGGGGGCATGATGCCCTTGCGAATGAAATTTAGTTGATACCAAGAGGTCTTCCAATCTTATTACGTAGAGGCCAAAATATTGTATTGACTTTAAATATTCAAAATAATATCCTCTGCCTCCCTATAGTTATCTGAAACCTTCACCATGAAATCAAGCTTCTAAGAGTCTTCAAACAGTCTCACCATGCTAGTGAGTTGCAAGTCTACAACATCTCTCATATGATCGAACCGTTTCTTGATTTTTTTCTTCTGATTAGTCAATGGATTTAGTTGCATATACAAGTTATCTATTTGAAGCCTTACATTTCCTTCTGCATCATTCTTCATGTCTATAGTATTGGATGGTTGTGTTGGCATTATGTGAACCGGTATGAGGACATAATGACATTGTATGTTGTCATTGATGTCAATATGCTGAAGAGGTGAGAACCAGCATATAAGAGAATCGGCATAACACTGTGAATCGACATTTGTCCCAGAGTGAAGCAGTGTGCTTGTTCAAGGTCAACTAGCATATGGTTATGGGAACAGGCACATCGAAGCGTTGTATGACTACAAGTTGGTAGTCTCAACTTCAGGGTTTCTAGTTGAAGTGCTTCAAGCCTGTGTGGCTCAACCGGTGACATTGTGTGATGAGTTAGCATTGTAACAAAGAAAAGATCATGTTGCCACATCAGCCTTGTGCGCATGAAGGATCTTGCATGAACGAGATTGTTCCTATCTACCTTGGGAATGTGTGAAGTCTGTAAAATGGTGATAACGTATGATGGGTTATCACCCGCCATAAAATTGATGAAAATGGACAATGGAGAATGTCTTGAGTTGGATCAAGACTATTGCAATTAATGGAGTGTTCTCAATGGTCAGGATGGAACCGTTTGAATTCCTCAACCTAACAGGTTTAGGGTTTAGGGTTTATGCTACCGACCTATCTATTTTCCTATAAGGTCAATGTTGTGCCTCTTTCTGAGGTTGTTGGCAAAAGTTGTGTGTCTGTATCCAAGAGAAGGGTTACGTGATTCTTGCCAGACCAAAAGGAGAGAAGTGATACCTACAGAGTGTAAGTGCAGAAGGCGAAGAGGATCTTAAGTAGATCTGCATTGGCATTGAGTGTTGTTACTAGATCATTGTAATACCTGTTGATCTCTAGCCACCTCAACAGTTCAAAAATCCCTTAATAGGGTAGCCTTAACCGGCTTGTTGTAAATCCTTTAATAGGTTAATTCAAAGCTATTGAGTTCAAAATCCTTTAGCTATTGAGTTCTTGAAATCCTCTAACAAGGTAACCTTTAACAGGGTTTAACCCTTAACTAGGTATTCTAGCCATCCCTTAACCAGGCGATCCCTAACAAGATCGATTCCTAGTAGAACCTATTGTAATGTCTCTAATCGGACAAGGCTCCTAACAGAGCGTACTTCTAAAGAGTTCAAAAAAAACTTGTGGGTATTCATCCCCACTGTGGTTTTTCCTAGTTGGATTTCCATGTGAAAAATATGTGTGTCATGTGTGATGCTTTTATCTTGTGATGGTTTCCTATTGTTTGTCAAGCATATGATGGTTTTGTGTTTTATGCCTGTCAATAAAACATGTTGAACTAGCCATTATTATGATCTGATGATAGATTACATGTTTATGCATAAGGGTGAATTGGTAGTGTAGTCTTGAGTTGAGTGAAAAGCTAAGTGAGTAACCGGTTAACGCTTGTCTCAATCATTCTTAGCTTTACTGATTGCACTCTATTTCAAACCAGTGTCACTATTTTCCAATCATTTGAAGTGTTTGTTGTCAAACCGGTTTAGGACTATATTTTTGTCTGTACTGATTCACCCCCCCCCCCCTCTTAGTACCGGGTTAGTACTATCCATTCATCATTGAGTTATCAATTGGTATCAGAGCGTCCTCCAAGTTCTTTGTGCTATAAGCTTAACCACTTGAGGTAAAGATCCTAGTCTAATAATGAAGAGGGAAGTTTCAAAGTTTAACAAAGAAAATTTCAATATATGGAAAGACAGAATGAAGATATACATTATAAGCATGGGTGCTCAACACTGGAGCTATGTTGAGACTACCTATGTTGCTCCTACCAGTACCCTTACCGATGACCAAAAGAGAGAGATGTAGGAGAATGGGCAAGTCATGGAAGCCCTAATTAGTAGTTTATCTGACATTGACTTTATTTATGTTCATGACAAGGTAAATCCCAAAGAGGTATGGGATACTCTTGAAAATATCTATGGCAGTGATGAGCATGTAAAATAGGCTAAGGAAGAAAGCCTTAAAGGGAAGTTTGAAGATATGTGGATGGTTGAAGGTGAGACCATTCAACAGTATGGAATAAGAATCAAAATTGTTGTTGGAGATATCAAGAGTGCAGGTGGTAAAATAGAAGATGCCAATATGGTAAGCAAAGTCCTGAGATCCCTATTGTTGGTCTATGCAATAAGGGTTGTTGCTATCTAAGAGCTAAGATCAATAGACAAGACTAAGGTATCCCTAGACTCCATCATTGCAAAGTTGACAACCTATGAGCTAAATAGTTTCGATGGCAGTGTTCAAATGACTGAATCATCTTTTAAAGCTTCTGCAGTACCATCCAAAAAAGGAAAAGAAGCTAGCACTAGTGGTGAACCAAGACAAGGAAAAGAAATGGATGATGAGGAGATTCTGATGGCATTTGAAGCTCTCCTTTCTAGGAAACTTCCTAAAGGAACTGGCAAATACAGAGGTAAGCTACCTTTGAAATGATTCTCTTGTAACTAGATAGGACATATTGTTGTAAACTGTCCTAATGGCGACAACAAGGACAAAATGGAAAGGTTCAAGAAACTCAAAGGAGGAAACCAGAGAAACTATTTTGTGTTAGTTGATGAAGGTGTCATAGATGAAGAATCAGAGGATGAAGAAAATGAAAATATTGTGTTTGTTACTGTGAAGGAAGATGTGTTAGACAAGAAGGCTCTTGTCTCCTAGTTTGATAATTTCAATGAGTGGATCATTGACAGTGGTTGTTCTCACCATATGACTGGTGACCGGAGCAAGTTACTATCATTGGAGGAGTATGATGGTGGTGTGGTTCGCTTTGGCAATGATGCACCATGCATGGTCAAAGGCAGAGGGTCCATCTCTCTGAATGGAAAGAGTAGTGCTGACAATGTGTATTGGGTTGATGGTCTTAGACACAACCTTCTGAGTGTTGCCCAGCTGAATGACAATGGCCTCACTCTAGAATTCAAGAATAGAGTTTGTAGAATCAAAGGAAAGAATGATGAATTGGTGGCCACCAACATGCAGACCAAAGGTAACCTATTTCATCTGAATGCAAATATAAGTACATGTCTTATGGCTAAATTTGATGATAGCTGGATATGGCATAGGAGACTCTGACATGTAAACTTTGATAACATTGTGAAGGCTAGTAAGATCAAGGTAGTTAGAGGGTTGTCGGTGCTAAGAAAACCGGATAATACCTTGTGTAGAGAGTGTCAATTGGGGAAAATGTCTTCCTCAACCTTTAAAGGTAAATCTTTCACTGCTGACAACTTGCTTGATCTTCTGCATACTGATTTGTGTGGTCCTATGAAAACTAGAAGTGTGCGGGGTGATAGGTACTTCATGATTCTTACTGATGACTGCTCAAGAATGATGTGGGTCACATTCTTGAAAGACAAGTCTGAAGCCTTTGTAAAGTTCAAAGCTTTCAGAGCATTAGTGGAGAAGAAAAGTGGTAAAAGGATCAAGTGCTTGAGAACCGCTTAAGGAGGGGAATTCACTTCCGGTGAATTCAACAAGTACTATGAAGAACATGACATCAAGAGGAAATTGTCTACCCCCTGGACTCCACAACAGAATTGCCTAGAAAAGAGGAATAACTGGATTATGGTTGAAGTAGCTAGAACCATGTTGATTTAAGTAAAGGTAGCTCAGACCTTTTGGAGAGAAGTGGTGAGCATTGCAGTCTACACAATGAACTGGGTACTTATCAAGAAAGGTAAGGATAAAACTCCTTATGAGTATTGAACCAGTAAGACACCTATGGTCAGCTACTTTAGAGTGTTTGGTAGAAAATGTTACATCAAGAGGAGTGAACACCAGAGAAAATTTGATGCGAAATGTGATGAGGGAATATTCCTAGGATATTCCACCAAGAGCAAAGCTCTCAAGTGTTTCAACAATAGGACTCATAGAATTATGGAAAGCATCAATGTAAGAGTTGATGAAACCTCTGAGAAAACTGAGGAAACTAGCAATGAGCAAGCAGTAAACAAACTGGTTGCAAACTTCTGGGAACCGATTGATAGCCAACCGAGTACCAGTAACAATGTTCCTACACTGGAAAATGTAGATGTTGATACTGATGGAGATGAGGATGAAGAAGAAAAGAAAGAGGAATCTATCAAGACCATTCCTCGGTATGTCAAGCTGAATCATGATCCTAAGCAGATCATACGAGATAAGGATGCAGGAATCCTTACAAGAAGAAAGGTTAGAGAAAACTCATGTATGATCTCTAAATTTGAGCCTAAATCATTCAAAGAGGTGCATAAGGATGAAGACTAGATCAAGGCAATGGAATAGGAACTTGACCAAATAGAGAAAAATGGTACATAGTCTTTGGTAACCAGACCAGAGCACAAAAATGTCATTGGTACTAAATGGGTTTTTAGAAATAAGTTGAATGAGGATGGCATAGTGATTAGGAACAAAGCCAGATTAGTGTGCAAAGGATATGCTCAAGAAGAAGGAGAAGACTATGGAGAAACCTTTTCTCCTGTAGCCAGATTGGAAGGAGTCTGTATGCTTCTTGCATATGCAGCTTTTAAAGGTTTCAAAGTATATCAAATGGATGTAAAATCTACATTCCTAAATGGTGTACTTGAAGAGGAGATGTATATTGAGCAACTAGATGGGTTTTCCCTATCTGAAGACAGTGACATGGTATGTAGGCTACATAAAGCCTTATATGGACTAAAGTAGGCACCTAGGGCATGGTATGAATGTCTGTATTCTCATGTTGTGAAGATTGGATTTGAGAGAACAAGTGAACATAGTAATATCTACTTGAGGTCTGAAGGAGATCAGATCCTAATCTATGAGGTATTTTTTGATGACATTATCTTTGGTGGAGATGACAAGATGAGTCATGAGTTTGCAAATGAGATGAAGAAAGAGTTTGAAATGTCACTCATAGGGGAGATTAAATTCTTCATTGGACTATAGATCCAGCAGATGAAGGATGGAATCTTTATCACTCAGTCCAAGTATGTCAAAGAGGTGTTGAAGACCTTTGGCATGGAAGATAGCAAACCAGTTGGTACTCCAATGGTGACCGGTTGTAAACTATCTAAAGAAGATGACTCAGCATTGGTTGATGAGAAGGAATACCGATCAATGATTGGTAAGTTGCATTATGTAGTGCATAGCAGACCGAATATTGAACATGCAATTGGCATTACTGCAAGATTCTAGAAAAGCCTAAGAGAATCTCACTTGGTTGCAGTCAAGCAGATTCTTAGGTATCTGAAGGGAACTGTTGACTATGGATTGTGGTATCCTTATAGCAAGGATTTCAACCTAAAAGTATACACAGATGCTGATTGGGCAGGCAATATAGATGTCTGGAAAAGCACAACTAGTGGTGCAATTCTTTCTTGGTGGTAGACTGGTCTCATGGATGAGTAAGAAGTAGAGAACTGTATCTCTCAGTCTACAGTGGAAGCAGAGTATGTTGCAGCTTTCATGAAAGATAATTTGGATGAAGCATGTATTAAATGGCTTCAAAGTTCCTATATCTGAACCAGTAAGTATATTTTGTGACAATAATAGTGCAATTAATATCTCCAAGAATCTGGTTTTACATTCTAGAACCAAGCATTTTGAGCTTAAGTATCATTTCTTAAGGGAAAAGGTTCAAAACAAAGAGATTGCACTGGAACATGTTTCCAGTAAGGAGCAGTTAGCAGACATATTCACCAAGCCTCTTCCAAAGACTACATTTATGTACTTAAGAGGTAAATTAGGGGTGTTTCCCCTTCAAGAGGTAAACTAAAAGCATATGCTCCACATCAGTCAGGCACTACATAGTAAAATTTATTTTGGATTGATGTGTTGAAGGATGCTACTCCTCGAGGGGAGCAGAATAATGGAACAGGGAAGCTTGTGCCTCCACTTTGGCATTGTTGACAAAGGGGGAGAAGATGTGAAGCAGAGAAGATATCTATAGAAATTGGGGGAGAAGATGTGAAGCAGAGAGATATCTTTATATATTGCCATCAATGCCAAAGGGGGAGATTGTTGGCATTATGTGAACTGGTATGAAGACATAATGACATTGTATGTTGTCATTGATGTCAATATGTTGAAGAGGTGAGAACCGGCATATGAAAGAATCAACATAACACTTTGAACTAACATTTGTGCCAAAGTGAAGTGGTGTGCTTGTTCAAGGTGAACTGGCATATGGTAATGGGAACCGGCACATGGAAGCATTGTATGACTACTAGTTGGTAGTCTCAACTTTAGGGTTTCCGGTTGAAGTGCTTCAAGCCTGTGTGGCTCAACCAGTGACATTGTGTGATGAGTTAGAATTATAATGAAGAATAGCTCATGTTGCCATGTCAGCCTTGTGCGTGTGAAGGATCTTGGATGAAGGAGATTGTTCTTATCTACCTTGGGAATGTGCAAAGTCTGTAAAATGGTGATAATGTGTGATGGGTTATCAGCTGCCATGAAATCGGTGAAAATGGATGATGGAGAATGTCTTGAGATTGGATCAAGACTATTGCAATTAATGGAGTGTTACAAATGGTTCATCAACAGTCAGGATGGAACCGTTTGAATTCCTTAACCTAACAGGTTTAGGGTTTAGGGTTTATGCGACCGACCTATCTGTTTTCCTATAAGGTCAATGTTATGTCTCTTTCTGAGGTTGTTGACAAAAGTTGTGTGTGTGTATCCAAGAGAAGGGATACGTGATTCTTGCCAAACCAAAAGGAGAGAAGTGATACCTACATAGTGTAAGTGCAGAAGGTGAAGAGAAGCTTAAGCAGACCTGCATTGGTATTGAGTGTTGTTACCAGATCATTGTAATACCTGTTGATCTCTAACCACCTCAATAGCTGGAAAATCCTTTAACAAGGTAGCCTTAACTGGCTTGTTGTAAATCCTTTAATAGGGTAATTCAAAGCTATTGAGTTCAAAATCCTTTAGCTATTGAGTTCTTGAAATCCTCTAACAAGGTAACCTTTAACAGGGTCTAACCCTTAAGCGGGTATTCTAGCCAACCCTTAACCGGGTGATCCCTAATAGGATCGGTTCCTAGAAGAACCTATTGTAATGTCTCTAACCAGACAAGGCTCCTAATAGAGCAGACTTCTAAAGAGTTCAAAAATAGCTTGTGGGTATTCATCCCCACTGTGGTTTTTCCTAGTTGAGTTTCCATGTGAAAAATATGTGTGTCATGTGTGATGCTTTCCTATTGTCTATCAAGCATATGATGGTTCTATGTTTTATGCCTATCAATAAAACATGTTGAACTAGCCATTATTATGATCTGATGATAGATTACCTATTAATGCATAAGGGTGAAATGGTAGTGTAGTCTTGAGTTGAGTGAAAAGCTAAGTGAGTAACCGATTAATGCTTGTCTCAGTCATTCTTAGCTTTACTGGTTGCACTCTGTTTCAAGCCAGTGTCACTGTTTGCCAGTCATTTGAAGTGTCTACTGTCAAACCAGTTTAGGACTATATTTTTGTCTATATTGATTCACCCCCCCCCCTCTCAGTACCGGGTTAGTACCGTCCGTTCATCATTGAGTTATCAAGTTGTACAATTTGTGATGCTATAATATCTATGTGACCCTTAATATCCTTAGTATATTTAGGTCATTTCCTTTAAAACATGTATGCCACCACTACATCCTTTACACTTTTCTAAAAAAAAATTATGCTTTCTTATAGTTGGATATGTGTTGTTGGACATCTAATCACCAAAACTTCTAGTATTTTCTCTTCCACCTTCTTCTCTACATCCTTCAAAACTTTGGCTTCCAATTTGAAAGCACATTCCTTAAATCTATTAAGCATCAATTGTATTTTCTCTGCATTTGAAAAAGTCTCATCTAAAAATACTTCTAGAAGTCCTTTATGAAGGACTTTCACTGCATCATTAATAAGTTATGAGCCCTATATTTGAGACTTAATAAAATTCTTGTGAGTAGAATGGTGAAGTTTATCACCCAAACAAATCATATGCAAGGGAGACAATCACTTAAGGTCCATTTGATCTTGAGACATTGACGCCCACTTTAGCATGTCCCATCCTAAATATTCCCTAGGCATGTTTTGTTTCATGCCCACTTTGATTCTACTCACATCGTCTTGAAATCTGCATTTTCAACTCCTTCCTCAATCTCTGTTCAATTTTAAGTCCTCACTGACAAGACTAGGACACCTTATGTGCCCTGGTACTCGTGATTGGGACCCAAAATATGACCCTTCATTTCTTGCCTCATGTGTGACAAAAAATTCAAACACTTTATGTATGATTAGGTATAAAAGGAAGCCTACCCTGTCATTTGAAGGGGTCTACCTACAATTCAAGTGATCTCTTAATTATAAAATCAATTCAATTCCAAGTGAACAAGAAATCAGGCATTCATCAAGCATTGAAGGAGAATTCAAGTTAAAACACAACATTCATGATAAATAGTCTGCATGACATCCTAAAACCTTGCGTGAGGATTCAAGAAAGATTCATCAAGGTATCATGTTCAATTTTAAGAATTTTTAGATTAGATCTATCCTTTCCCTCAAAAGGAAAACATTATACTTCAAGGTTAATTCACAACCCGAGGTTCGACCTAGGAAATCCCCCATCAACAAACCTATTTTCGTCAATTTGTGTGTAGGAAATTGATTCAGGAGTTACGTGTGAAGAATTTAGCAAAGTAAATGATGACAATCAAACTCAAATTTTGATGGCATGAAAAGCAGAAGAGTAGGCCAGTTCACACCTCTTAGTCCCAAGAATTTTTGACAACCTTTTGAAAGTAGATTTTGTGTACCATCCTAATCTAAAAAGGATTCATTTTTTCTACACCCGATAGGTGGAGGATCTGGTCGATCCACACCTCCTAGTCCCAACAATTCTACTTGAACACTCTGTCAGAGGAGAAGAGATATGACTTCTAAGTCTACTAAGGAGATGCTTACTATTAGTCATATGATAAGAGAAAAGAGAAGAAACATGAATACTACTAGCTAACAAGTTGTGTAATGTTGGGTGATTCATGCTACATCATGGATTTCATTGGCTAGCAAGTTGTGTTATGCTAGGTGATCCATGATAGAGAAGATTAACAAACAAAACCATTTGTTCGCAAGGCAATCCAAAAAATCTACTACAAAATGGTTGTTGTAGTGACACAAAACACAAACAACAATAATAACCAACACTTGTAAAGGTGTAAACAACAACAATGATCACACTAGCATTAATCCATGCTATTCCAAGTAATGAATCTCAAAAAAACAATAACCATGCCCTAGGGGGCGCTATGTAACACAACACTTATAGTTTGAGGCTATAACATAAATGAATTAACACGAGAAAAAAGGAGATCTCATATGCCTCCCCTTAAGATGACAACATACCTCTAGGTTGATATCTTAAGGTAGATAGCGATCAAGGATAAGCACCTTCAACACCAAGAAGATACCCTTAATAAACATACATGCATTCCAAGCTATGAAGAAAGATACTTGCACATGCCTCATTTCTATAAAAAAGGAAGAGATAGTTGTAAAAGGGATATTTTTCAACAAGTGTAAATGGATCATTTTAAAGAGGGAGGAAGAGATATTTTCCTAAAGATGTCTACCTCCAAAAGTAGAGGAGATATTTAATAAAGATATCATCTTTTAAATTAAGAAATGGGTAGGAGATTAAGAATACAAACCTTCCATATTGCACACTTCAAGTATATTCAAACCTATTTGACCTAGGAAAGCCCCCATCAACAAACCTATTTTCATCATTTTGTGTGTAGGAAATTGATTCAGGAGTTACATGTGAATAATTTGGCAAAGTAAATGATGACAATCAAACTCAAATTTTGATGGCAAGAAAAGTAGAAGAGTGAGCCATTTCACACCTCCTACTCCAAAGAATTTTTGACAACCTTTTGATAGTAGATTCTGTGTACCATCCTAATCCAAAAAGCATTCATTTTGTCTACATATGATAGTCATTGCTAAAATCAGTTTAAAGTGTATTCATTTAGGGACCTTTCATAAAATATTATCAACTTACATGTCATAAAAGGATCTTAAAATATTCATTGTTTATAATGATAAGAATTTGGTTGTTCCATACATCTTCCTTTACTATTTTAAAAATATCATCGACCAAAATATTGTGCAGTAGTAGCATGGAGTGTATTTCATCTATTTTATGCCCAAAGATTTCATCATACCACTTTCTTTTCAAAGGCACCCAAAATTTGATGTGTAGTTACTTCCAAAATCTCTAAGATAACCCTATTTCTTGATGTTGGAATCAATTCTAAGATTTTATAATAAGGGTTTCTATATTTTAAATGTCTATATTAAAATATCCATAACAACCCCAACATTCAATTGTTGTGCTGGTATATAAGAAATATATGCATATCAAACCTTGTTCCTAAAATCTTTATTTTTTAAAATCATGGAAACATTACATAATTTAAATGAAGCCAACCAAAAGAATGTAGAGAGATTAAAAAACTCTGTAGAGCAACTATTTTACATACCTCGAATACAAAATTGTAGGATGGAACAATAAAAAATGGCAAATCAAGGAAAGAATGAAAGATCCACACCAAATTCTTATACAATGTAGTCCAGTTGAAGGATTTTCATTCAACACAAGATAGTGAAGGGTTCATTATGATGATTCATTTGAAGTTTCATAAGTTAAAGGTAGTCACTAACATATAAAGAGTGAATAAATTGAAGAGCCCGATGAATTGCCAATGTAGCATGAGGATGTATGATGTTAACAATAGCAAAATGATATTATGATGGTGTCAAAACTAAAAAAAAATTTGATCATATTTTTATTGAGCATGAAAGAAACCACCTTGAGAATGATAGGCATCATGTTGTAGAGTATCAACCCTTGTTGAACAAGGGTGTCACATTTCTGAGGCTTGATCAGTGCAAGGAGACATCCTCTTTGCTTCATATGCAGGTGAAGAAATATGAATGCACGAAGTTGGTAATGGTGGCTACAATGATATATTTCAGTGAAGGATTTTCACTCAGCACAAGATAGTGAATGGGTCGTTACTGACAGTAATATATGTGCAAATTTTGTTTGCATATTTGTATAAAACATGACACAAGTTCAAAAGTTTAAAAGTTTAAAAATTAAATATGAAGTGGTTTCAATTAGCCATTTTGTGTATAAGTAGAGAGGAGAGGTCAATGTCTTTGTTTATTTTCCTACAAAACAATGAAAGAGTTCCTAATCAAGGAACACACACGTCCAAGCAACTAGAGAATTTGGATTGAGGACAATTCTATGCAAGAAAGGATATCAAGTTATAAAAGATAAAAATCAACAAACGTAAAGTGGATCCTTAAAAAAGAGGAACAATTGACAACTATTATTCTTGCTCCACAATTTAGAGACAAGAAGAACTAGGCTATTACATTGCCTCCCAAGTATGATTGCACATGAAATTGTAGTACCATGAATGACAATGAGCCCCTAATAGGTAATTAAGCTACCAATGTCATATAGCAAGATAAACACATAATAGGTTATAAATGTCATTTAGAAGGGATATGATGAGTGTATAACTCATTGTCACCTATTATTTAAATGTTACTAGAACTACAATAAGTTGTTGAATTTTAATCTCCAAATCATGACATTCATTAGTGGAAGAGTTGATGATGCTTGAGAAAAGGATTGTCCTAATTTTGTTTATTGTTTTTTCTTCAATTTTTCAAGGGGAGAGTAATAAAGTTGGCCTTAAGAAACTCATACAAAATTATCTCTTGTTATGATTAAAATTTGTTGGAAAAGTAATAGATATATTATACAATGGGGGAGGGGATGTCAACAAAGGAGGAGGATAGAAACCTAAATCTTCTTTCAAAAAATGTAATGTATATTTCTCATGAACCTCCACACTTCATTGCACACATCCTAAATCATGTCCATTGCATCCATGTGTATAATTAAATGTGGTATTTAAATCATGTCTAGAGGAGTGTGTTCATTCATATTTTCAAAGTGTAAAGATCCTCAACCATCATCAAGACATGTGTCGGAAGAAGAGGTTGGAATAGATTTAGAAGAAGCTTGAATAATTGACACATACAACTCCCTTGAGACTTCATATTTGGATAGAGGGACCTTATATAAAATTAAGGAAGGCATGAGAGTGATATATGTATTAGTGTAATTATTATACTTTTTGAATATTTATCCTTAGTATAATAGTGGAAATAATGTCTTATACTAATTAGGGAGTCGTAATTAGGATATTATTTTCCCATTTTTAGTTGTTGATCTCATTATTTAATACAAATGATTTTCATCATTTCTTTTCTTTATGTGGAATATATATCTAATGTAATTATTTATATTTTTAATAAGAAAATAAATTTATTGTAGTAATCGTGTGGTTTTTTAATTTTACCTCTTATCTAAGAGAAAGTATTAAAGATCATAATTCTAACATGGCTTTATTTTGGATGAGTAATGTTGGTGTTTACATCGCCAAACTGGGGCATAGCTTAATCAGGTTCTTCAAACCTCTTCCTTCATTGTAATTTTGAGATATATACTTCAGTTAGTGACTGTCTAATATCTTCAGAAAATCAGTAGCATATCTCTTGGTAGTCAGCCTATGTAAACATCCTATGATTGCATTGGAACTAGTTTATAATAATATTTTAATGGGCTTGTAGTTGTAATATGTTTTCAAAGGTTGCATGACATGTTTGATGAAATGTCAATAATCTAGTGAAGTCTGATTTTGATACATTATTGTGACAGTCCATGTAATTTTACATTAGCTGCCTATAACATGTATTTATGACTATCAATGAGGCATTTGTTTGATTTAGATATGAAATAAGAGGAATTTGAGGTTGCATCATCATACACCTATTTTTTCAGGACTCTTGCAGATTTGACAACGAATATTCCTTGTTTTTTAGTCATCATTGGACAAGGGATATTACACAATCATACTAAATAGATTTCAAACCCCATAATTTGTATAGACAACAACAAATTTGGACTAAAGAGCTTCTAGAGTAATTTTTGAGGTTAAATGAATCTATGAACACTAGTTTAAACATGAATAGTGTTTATTTACACTATGAATATTATTTGATGTTGTGATTAATGCCTTAGGCATGGACAATGTTTTAGGTGTGAATAATTTTTTCAAGTATGAATAGGTTTTTTTTGGTAATGAAGAGATTTTCTAGGGGTTATGAATAATGGTTTAAGCCTTGTGTAGTTTTTTCAGGATTTTTTGCTTGCCTAAAGGAATAGTTTCATGAAAAATAGACATTAGTTGGGAATACGATGTCCAAATTTTAAAAAATAAATAGCCATTGGAATGTTGATTCTATGATATAAAACATCTTTAAAACATGTACCCTGGCAATTATAGCTACAACATGTGACAAAATTTCTCTATTATTTATCCTATGATAGATGTTCATACCTTGTTCCAAAACTTCCAATTTTTGTGAGGCAGTCTATCAAACAATCGACATGCCATTTCAATGCTCACATTTTCACATAGGCTGGGGGATGTTGATAGAGCTTTACACCTGCACCGAGGCCAACAGAGAATCAGAAACATCACTATCTATAGGTGCAAAATAGATGGGTGACCGATACTAATGAATGAAAGAAGGGGAATGAAGCCTATTGGTCTTTAGCCCCCAGTAGCATGCCCTATTCCATGAGTCGACATTGCTCCCATTTTCGCACACACTAGGGGATGTTGATAGAGATTTATACTTACCCTATTCCATGAGCTGACATTGCTCCCCTTTTTGTAAACCCTATTCTATGAGCTGAGAATGCTTGGAGCTGGCATTAATCAGTAAAAATGGTTCACGTGCCTCATCCAAAACCTAGAGTATGCTTACTCTAGGTGGGAGTACGTTGCTGAGGCAGCAATGTGACAATGGGAAGAGGCCGCGAAAATGATTTGAAATGTCTTGGTCTTTTTTTTTTTTTTGTAATGCTCGCAGTCGTCGGAATTTCGATGAACGTGGACACTTTTTGTAAAAAAGCACAAACTTCATTGCCAATTCCTTCTCCGTCGAAAACAAATATTGAATTATCATTAGAATTCTAATGAATGCGGGCAATTCTTTTTAAAAAAATCAAATTTGTTCACAATATACCTTCTCCATCGGAAGCTTCTATCAGAATTTTAGGCCAAATGTATTAGTGAGTGGTGTATTTCTTTTTCCTTTCAACTCTCTCCTTGGCATCCAAAATCAGGTCCTTCCACTCCCTCTCTTAAATCATGGGGGAAGCTTGTACATTTTGTTCTTCTTTAAATGTGTCCTATATTGGTCCCTCACATACTTTAGATGTTTGCCAGCTTGGTCAAGGACCTTGCTTTTCTCGAATGTGTCATTTCCGAACAACCCAACCAAACAGTTTATGAGCTCATCTTTTAACTTTTTTTCTTGCTCATTCCACTATTTACGTATGGTGGGCTTGAAGATCTCCAATGTAATTACATTAATATTTTTTATAAAAAATATCATTTTTTGCAAACAAATCATGGGATGATTAGTTTCAAATGAGTGATCAATAAGTAAATTACAATTACTCTTTATAGCATAATAATTTTAAAGTACATGGAACCTTCTCTATCTTTATGGGAAGCAAATCTTCGAACACCACAAATGTGACCGACAATATTCCCGTACTAGAAATATGGGAAGATCCAGGAAATGTTGCTATGGTATCACCACTAGTGGCCTCTCCATCCTCATGTACATGTCTTGTTGTAGAAAATGAATCCACTATGAAATGCCCCCAAGAAAGAACACTTCAAGGGAAATAAACACATAACAAAAGAGAGAAAAAGAGGGATCTACCAACTTCAGGGTCAGTATGATGTGCACTAGTGGATGTTTGTATGTTGGGTGTTGCTGACATTGCAGTTGGAAATATAGGTGGGGATGATGGCCTCTGATGAGGCAATGTTTGCATAGGAACATGGACATCACCTAGAGAATAATACATTAAATATATGAGAAATAACACAATAGTGCAGGAGCACCAAGAGCATAGTGAGGAACTAGGACCAATTTTTTAAAGCAGAACATAATTTTAGAGCCTTTGAATAATAAAAGATTTTGAATTCCATGCACTCTTTCTCAGTTTTCAGAATATTGCAGTCTATTATCCACATGTTTTCCACCATCAAATGCATTCATTGGCTTTGGAAACTAGTTGGAGATTGAAGTGGAATGAATGTAATTTCATTTCCTTTTGGTTTCATTAATTTTGGATCTGTATTTGAAAAGTTATAGACATTTTGGTGAAAATTATCCAAACCCTACCTAGGGCTGGCAATAAGCACTCAAAATGTAATATCTTTTATTTTATTTGCAAAATAAGCCCACAAATGGGAATAAATCTGTATTATATTGTGTACTTTCATTTCATCAAGTGTGTAGGGTTTTCACTCCAAGTTTGACATGTGAATTAAAGTCTTTTGGGATTGTTTTTGGTGTCTCAGTCCAAGAAGGACAATGAAAAGGCAGATTTGTGAGGGCTTGGTGCAAAAATACATATGAATGAGTGTTGGTATATTGTTGGGGGTTGAATAAGGTGTGTGGGGAGTCATCTCATAGATTTGAAAGGAGTTTTGAATCCTTAAAAGACCTTGAACCAAAGATATGACATGAATGTCCTTTTGTATTGCCTCATGACAACAAACTTGAAAACAGTGATAAAAAGGTTTTGACATGTGAGGTTTGAATGAAAAACATTCTTGGAAGATAATGCGGATGGAAACCTCAGTGTGTGGTGTATGTTTGGAAGGAGGTTTGAGTGTCTTGAGTAAAGATTAGGTGTTTATGACAAGTGATTGCCTAATTCCTTTGTGACTGTCCTAAACTTTACATAGACTGTCAACTTATGAAAATAGTGAGAATATCATCTCTAATGTGAAAACCAAGTAATGTGTCGGTATGTGGGTGTCTAAATAAACCCTAGGATTAATGTTGAATGCCATTGGAAGTGATTGAGAGTTCCAAAGTGAGGTTATGGAGTCTTAGATAATGATTGTCCTAATTGGTATGTTTGAGTCAATGAATTGTGACTTGGCAACCCGAGTGTTGTGAAACCTTGAAGGATGTATGAATGTATTGTGCCATGTATGGAGGCATAAAAAATAGAGTTAAATTGTGTGTAAGTCAGATGACCTTGAGTGGAAGGTTGTCCCTAGTTGATGAGTTATAGTATGGATGCTCTGCAACAATTGTAAAATGTGAAAGGAAGTCACATGTTTGATAACAACAAGGAGCTAGTGAACTCATAAAGGATATATTAAAGAATCAAAGTAATTTTAATGTATACAACATGGTCATCACTTGAACTACCTAGAGTATCCTGATCATGGCCACCAACTTGCTGAGGATGCAATATTTCTTGTAAAAACAACACAGACATATTTTAGTTTAGGTGACATAAAAGAGTATAAAATATAAACCATTTTTGAACTTATGTTATAATTAAAGATTTCATTACTTATCACTTGCAAGTTGTGTTCTCTATGCATCAATTGTTGCAACCTCTCTTTTATTGCATCAGTTTGAGGGACTTGGTATGCCAGAGCAATAATCTCTCTATTAACATTTTTTTTATGTTTCTCATCATTGCGATAGGGTCTATGGAATATGCAATGTCATCATCACATAATAGTGAGTCCACCATTGTATTTTCATAAGGTAATGTAGGTGCCTTTCCCCAAACATCTGTCTATGACAAGAATATTAGTAAAATTATCAGAGTTACTCGAAAACCCTAAAGAAAAGAACATAATACTATAACATTTTGCTTCTATCTAATTTATACAATTACAATGAGGTTTATCTGTTAGGTAGAAGGGTTGGGAACTACATCCCTATTTGTACTATGTGTCGGATGAATGTCTCCCGGTGACAAAGATTAAATATAAAAAAAACATTATCGAAATGAAACCAATAGACTTAGTAAAAAAACTTAATAATGAAATGGTATATTGGAGTCATTAATTGAAGGTTGGTTTAAATGGTATATAGTATGTACCGCCTCCATGATAGTAACTTTGTTTGTATCTATGTGATTCAAATTGTAATCTATTAGTAGCTCTTCCCCTTCACTTATTGATTTTATCACACATGCAAATACACGATTTCCCTCGCATGCCTCAAATATGCAATTGGGTTGCTTATTAGTTGACCCAAGTCATGTACTATTTATAAAAACTGCAATATTCCCTGTTGCTTTTGGCCTTATATCAATGTACATAGCCACTCTGTTACTTTGATCATTATCATTCCATTATATATAATTCGCTGAGAGTGCATACCTACACATACATTTTTTATATCGAACAATCTGCATCCAATTTTTATAATTGTAACAAGGTCCGACATACTCCATCAATTTAGCAACTTTGTTGTAATGAACCTTTATGTCATCCATGGAAAATATGCCCAAACCATGTAATGATGATGGTGCTATGCAATATATACTCTTGTTAACAAAAAAATCAATGTTTATTGGAGGAAATTTCTTGGGCACCCATTGTTTCTATATATGTTTGTACCTCATGAGCACCTCGATGTCGCCTATGCTCTCATCATCATAAGAACATGACCCCCCTTGAGAAAGAAAAAATTGCATGCGTTTATTGAATTTTCTCCTAATATTTTGACCTCTAGTTGATCTTCATCTTTTAGATGCACTACATGTCTCACTTTCATCTCCTCTTCCTAAATTTCCCTCGCTCAAGGAAGACAGATTTGACAAATACCTATTTGGTGGTACCTGCACTCCATCAAATTAAGAAGTCATCCCTAAAGTTGATGTTGAGATTATAATTTGAATAAGCCCAACTGGGGCCTCAAGTGTTGATAACTGTATTAGATTTGTTGCATATAGAAGGGTCGAGAAGGTGGAATGAGCTATAACATGTTTTGCTAAGAAAAAAAAAATTTGAGTTTTGACAAAATATTGTTGCTAAAACCTGGCTTATTATAAAAGAGAAAGCAAGCAATTAATAAATGGTTTCTATAGGTTGTATTGACTTATACTTGTCATTCCATGACACTGTGTAGGATCCTCATCAAAGGGGTTCAGGTTCTGGCATATGTAATTCATTTATCTTAAGTTAGCTAAAAATTACATAATATGTATGCTAAAAATTACATAGTAGACAACATGAACAATATGCAGACATCATAATCATTGTATATTTTTTTTCCTTACCTTTCGTTTATCTAGAAAGTGCAGGGTCCTCAACAAAAGGGTTACCTATGTCTGTAGTCAATAACCTGTTTCCACCAAGGATGATAGAATCAGATAAAATATATACATATAATCAACACCAACAATTGAGCATCATAAGCATTACATGATACGTACGCTAAAAATTACATAGTAGACAACATGAAAAATATGCATACATCATAAATATCATTGTTTATTTATTTTTTCCTTACCTTTCGTTTATCTAGAAAGTGCAAGGTCCTCAACAAAAGGGTTGAGCATCATAAGCATTACATTTATAATTTGATAAATAATAAATACATGAAATATATGAGTAATAATATAAACATATGTATCATAAATCACATATGTATCATCATAAACATGTTGTAATCCATCACATATGTATCATAAACCACCATCCATCACATAGCTAATAAACAATCCACATTCAATAAATAAACACAAACTTCAAAAAATGCTACACAAAATGAGGGCTAGCCAACACTCTATCTGTCTCCATCTCCTACGAGTGGCATGGTTCTACTATTAGGACATCATGAATAGATTATGTAATGACATTAGAATTTAAAACACAATGGATTAATTATGTGACCATATATATAAGTGAAATAAATTTCTATCAAGAAATCAATATCAAATAGATACTATTCTAATCGCATACCAATATATTTCATTCATGTCATTGATCTTCTTCTTCATCCAACTCATCATCATGACCATCATCATCATCATCATCATCATCATCATCATCATCATCACCATCATCATCATCATCATCATCATCATCATCATCATCAGCATCATCATCATCATCATCATCATCATCATCATCATCAACAACAACAACATCACCATCATCATCACCATCATCATCACCATCATTAGCATCATCAACATCATCATCATCATCATCATCATCATCATCATCATCATCATCATCATCATCATCATCATCATCATCATCATCATCATCATCACCATCATCATCATCATCATCATCATCATCATCGTCGTCATCATCATCATCAGCAACAACAACAACATCATCATCATCACCATCATCATCATCATCATCATCTTGTTCTTCTTCATTAAATTTTTTGTCAGGAACATCAACTAAATGTCGATCAAGCTCATCATCATCATCATCTTGTTCTTCTTCATTAAATTTTTTGTCAGGAACATCAACTAAATGTCGATCAAGCTCATCATCAACATCATCTTCTACTTCTTTGGTATCTCCTTCTTCCATCACATTATACCTTACCTACCTTCCTCTTGGATCGTGTCTAACAACAAATGACCAACCGGTTTATGAGGAACCTCTGAGTAAAATACCTGCTCACATTGGCTTGGAAGAACATAGGGCTCATTTCCAGCTTGCTCAAATGACCTTGTATTAACCACTGTAAATCCATTATCATGTTCAATAACAGTTTTGTCAAGATCATTTTCATTAAATCATAGCATGTACCATTGGATGACGAAAATAACTAATTTGAAGGACCTAAAGTCACACTCAAGTATATCATCCCAAATCCCATAGTATCGATTTTCTGAGACTCAAGGATGTATGCCACTTCTAGCAGAAACATTAGTCACCTGAAATACTACACTTATTCCAAAATCACAAGTTTTCATCATGTCATCCAACTTTTTGATGCAAAATTTATGACCATTTCACCACATAGCCTTGTGGTGTTTCACCTACAAAATGTCAAACATATATAGTATGTACATCATTGCAATTGAAAGAAAATTAATTAATATGGGTGATTAATATATTTATACGTACATGTTTATCTTTTAAACCATATGCTAAATCAATTTCTCGTTGTGTAACACTGGAATCTCCATTACGGTGAGCTTCTTTAACCAATGAAGTAACACCTTCCCATGTTAATGTGAAACCAAATTGTTGACATCATTGAATCCATACCATCATCCAATCAAGATTGTTTGCAACATACAAATGTAGTGCATCCCACTCTCGAGCAACTAGACAAAAAATAACTAGAAATTTACAACTGAAGTATATTGAAGACTATGAATAAATTAACTGCAATATCGAATAATTACCTCTCACTTTCCTCATTGTACCTTTCCCCATCGGGTACTCCCCTTCAAATTTGTTAATGGAGTTGGGATCCCAAATATGATCTACATGGATCTTTGTCACAAACTTAGGAAGGTATTCAATAATGTACACCATATTATGGTATACCATATATCCCTCCACCATAGATCCCTAAGGATATGCTCTTTGTCGAACCAAAGACTTCAAAAATTTCAAGTGCCTCTCAACCATCCACATTGACCTTATGTGTATAGGTCCACACAACTCAATCTCCTCAATCTCCTTATATTGAAAAAAGTTGAAGGTATACACTTTTGCATTTCACACATTAGATGAGGAATTTTTCTCTTACGATATTTTATATCTTCTTTATGGATTTCTTTAGATGACAACCACCTACAAGAGATTCAAGATGCAAATATATTAATGAAACTTTACAAAATAATATACAATATACTACATAAGAAGTAATATCACTACTTACCTCATGTATTTTCCAAGAACATATATAAATTTCTTGACATTATTGTGGAAGTGGTCTGGGAGAGATAGAGGTAGAACGTACTGCAACAATTATAAAAATGATCTTCTTCATTATTTTCTAACATAATGCAATGAAACGTACATGCAGTATACAATATAGTAAATAGACAAGAACATGAATTACCTTAATGAATGTATGGCAATCATGCATTTTCATATCTGGCCCAAATTCACTTTTCTTTGTTATGAGATTATTTATGTTTGCAGCAAATCCTGTGGGAAATTGAATTTTTTGTATGACGTCTTTTATAGAATTGCTTTGTTTCTCTATTTTTGATTAAGGGTAAACAGGTTTTGAGGGGACGAGAGACCCCGTAAAAAGGTTTTCAGGGGACCCGAAACCCCACGTGTTTTGAAGGGACCCGAAACCCCACTTGTTTTGAAGGGACCCAAAACCCTCAGATTTTACTAGGATCTGGAACCCACAGAACAATGTTGCTAAAAGAAAAGAACATCAACGAACCAACAACCAAGTCACAAACTGGACACAAAGAGTCCCTAACACAAAAATAAGGGTTTTACAAGACTCCCTTAACCTACAAAATAATGGGGTTTTGAAAGGCTCCCCTAAACTTCATCCAGGGTTTTAAACCGGCTCCCAAAACCAGCAAACAAGGGTTTTCCTAGGCTCCCATAACCTATAACAAAGTCATCATCTTACCAACAATACAACTAACCCTTAACCAAAAACCATCACTAGCCAGACTGGCCCCTTTAAAATTGCTAGCATCTAGCATGCCTATGGAACAAACAACACTCCCATAACCAAAACACAAGAGAAGAACCTAATAGAACACATGGGGGTTTTGAAAGGATCCCCTAACCTTCATGACATACATAAGGAGGGTTTTTGAAGGCTCCCTAAAAACCCACAAAAAACTAGAAAGCATGGTTCGAAAAACCTAGCCCTGACCATGAAGATCCACAAGAAATTAATGGCAGGTGGCCTCAACTAGCAACTCGAGTAGCATCCTCACCCAAAAGACCTTCTCCCACCATCTCCTAACCTTAATAGGGAAGAGGTCCACCTTAATAGGAATAGAAAGAAGGCAGAGCATTAGCCTCAGAGATTCTCTCATAGCAATTAGAAACCCGGCCGCTCCCAACCACCAAATCTTTGCCTCCATAGGAGAAAGGGCCACTTCAGATAGGCTGGGAAGAGAGCAACCTAAAAGCCCACACATTGCAGTCATGGACCAACAAAAAAAAATCTCTTGCACCTCTGAAGGAGCACTTTCCAGAATAGGGGAAAAGTTGATCAACCACGTCTCTAAAGAATCTTCGAGAGGAAGCACAAGAAAAAAATCCCTCAGAAACACAAAGACTCCCTCATGAGAAATGGCAGAGAACTTGAACAAACCATTCACATCCAAATATATCCTATCCATATTCAATAGAGAGAAAAATCTTACCAAGGCAAAACCAAGAGAACATGGGGATTGAGTAGAGGACACCCTAACCCAAGAAAAATCATTAGAAGACCAGAGGGTCTACTCACCCCTGAAACAATGAAATCCATCCAAAACCACCATACTCTTCCATGATCACATTGATCCCTGAGACCCACCAAAATAGAAAGTGATAGAGGGTCCCCCCACACGAGCCCGAGAAAGAAAAAGCCACCCAAAACAGTTTGCAACCCTTCATGAGGCACAAAGGACAAGCCCGCACCACCAAAAACATAGGACCAGGCAAAGAGGGGAGGCAAAAATACTCTGCCTATCCCTGAGAGGAACCCATAACCTGGCACAACACAGGCCACCAAATCCAAAACACCACCGCGTGAGATCATAGATACCCAACAAGGTTCACCACTTGTGAGCAAAGAACCACAAATAGCCAGAAGCACAATGACCTCTCTACTCAAATACATGAATAGGGGCAAGGGTATCACACGGCCCTCCTCTCTGCATTCAATCCACACACCCTGCAAACCACAAAAGACTGTATAGAAACTAGAGCAACCAATCTAGGCCAAAGAGAAGAGGCGCCCCCCTTCACCATCTTCCTCATTGTCCTCATCTCCATTGCCTGAATCATCAAGCACTGAAACCCTAGCTCGCCCCGCTCCTCCTTTCCTGCTCATGACTCTTCTTTTATTGAATTTAGATTTGATGTTGTTCACTTGCTTTGTTGCTCTATTAATAACCAAGGAAGGGTACTTATATTAATCTGGTCTCCATTTCTATTTGATTGAATGACATTTTTCATTGCATGATTGGATTCGTGAATGTTACTACCAATTTTGACAATTTTTTCTTTGTCACGCATTCCATCCAATATATTTCCATAATGTCTCTGTTATATTCTTTCCAATATGCATAGTATCAAACAAATGCACAATTTGTAGCTGCTCGTAGTAGGGAAACCTACTAAATTGTTTGGGATAACTCTTTAGTCTATTTGGAAGGTGGTCATTAATGCCTTGATGACCTTCACGAGGCATATAATATGTTAAAAAAGTTAACAATGACGATCATCATCAATTACATCATCAGTAAACAAAACACAATATAAAAATATAAATTCCAAACATAAACCATTAGATGGAATGACAATACCTTGATGATTAATTATATGATATTCTAACTTCCATAGGCAAGGTGTCATTCTTCATAGTTTTGGTGTAGTCTCTTATTTCCCATTGAAAAGATTTTTTTTAGTATTTCGATGCTTATGATTTTTTTGGAGAAAGTGCCTATACTCATCAAACACTTGTTTTCCTAAACATTTTGAATAACGAGATTTGATCTTTGGACCACAAACTGGACATGCAAATTTTGCCTTTGTTTGAAGACCTACAAGATCATGTATAATTAGATTAAATATGATAATTTTATATTTATAATTATGTGCAAGTTGATCACTATAACATACCACAAAAAATGTGTTAGCCCTAGGGCATCATGAATTGTCCATACAAGCATTACATGGAATTGAAAGTGTCTTTGTCCTATTGATCTAGAGATGTCATACAAAGTGACACCATTCCATAACTTCAACAACTCATCGATAAGAGGCTCAATATATGCATTCATATCTTTAACTTGGTACTTACCTAGTTGAATGAACAAAACATTACATAATTATTATGACCATTTTGCTACAATATTTATAATTTAATGTGGATGACTATCAAATGAAAAAATACCTGGAACAATCATTGCCAACATTATGTGCTCCCTCTTTACTAACATCTATGGAGGAATGTTATTGTTGATAACAAAAACAAGCCACACTAAGTAAGTAGATCTCAACTCTCCAAATGGACTCATACCATCCGCTGCCAATGAAAGCCTAAGATTACGAAGTTCTTCTTTAAAGTGTAGCCACTTTTCATCTATGTCTATAAATGTAGAACCATCCACAAGCATTCAAATAATGTCATCTCAACTCTTATTGCATGCATGGTAATCCATAAATTGCGGCAAGCTTTTGCACCTAAATAATATTTACAAACGTGAAAAAATGGGAATATAACGAACAACCTTGCAAGGCACCTTTTTTGTTAGTTGATCTGTTAGATATCTACTTATATGACTTTCAGGGCATTCTGTTGCAAATTCATGTTGTTTGTGATATCTAATATAATCATTGGGGCATGCATCTATTGCTTGATACTCCATTCCAATATCTTTCATAATGGCAAATAATTCTCGATATGAGCGAGGTAGAATATTTGATGGTGGTAACAAAAACTAACCTATCAATCTACAAACAAAGATATAATTTGTTAATATAAAGAATCTCAATGGTGCATGTTTCACCCTTTATTAGCTATAATGAAATAACAACAAAAATAGATGAAAAAAGATGACATATATGACATACCTTAACATACATGAGATTGTTATGTTGGATAAATTGTTCATAACCTTCAAGTTCACCAACAACAATACATCAAAGAGAAGAGTTGTTTGGTAGCCTTTGTAAAGGGGCTCGTATGCCTTCTCAAGTAGAGGTACATCATTAACAACATCAACTTCATCTTGATTATCATGATCAGTTGCGCTAGCACTAAATATGTCGTGGATCAATGTATTTTACCATCATCTTCAATTATGTTTTCTAGCGCATGATCATCTTCTTCCATAGGATCATTATCTTCAGCTTCGATATTCACACTTCCATGTTCCTCCACTTGGAAAACCACATTCTCCAGGTTGTGGCAGCCCATATCATGTTCCCTAGGGTGCTCAACCTATATAAAAATGATCGACATAAATAAACAAGGATCATGATCTCATCATCAAATGATTTCTTATGTATGCAAATCATTAAAATGATGTACAACCCAAGTTGGCCAAGTGGTAGAGAACTTGTGTTCTTAAAACAAAGGTCACAAGTTCAAATCCCAAAGGGGGTAAGGTATGTACACCTCATTGGCTTTGGCCCATTACCTATCAATTTTTTTTTTTATTAAAATGATATAATGAACGATAATCATGCCCCCCTTTAATGTGACCATGCTGCCTACAATGTTTCTCAGTTGTTGTCATTAGAAGTCTTCTAGTCTTTAAGCCCTTATAATTTTTGTAGGGACAATAACATTTTCCATCACCTTTTCTTTTCAAGCTATACCACAATCTATCAATTGTCTCCTTATTTTGTTCTTTGATGATATTATCTAACATGATCTTTCTTCACAGGCAAAAAAAATTAGGCTATGGAAACTTCGGTCTATAACCTTCACAAACTAAGACAAACGATGCCGCAAGTACAGAAGTCTTTATAGAACTAGTTATAAAGAACTTGAAATGTTAGTTATAAAATGATGTTTCAGTATAATATACCAAATTGAAATACTTAAACATAGAAAAAATGAAAAATGAACCAAAACCATTGAACATTTAACACAATAACATCATGAACAACAACCATTGATAGATGACAAGAGCAACAACTATATTATAACAATTTCTAAGCACTCTGATAAGATCAAAGTAGTGATAAGTTAAAGAAGGTTCACAAATATTTGAGGGATCATATAGCCTCTCTACATCACTAGGATTCTCTACAGTTTACAAACTAGGCCAACTAGTAAGTCAAGAGTAGCTACATTTAAAGGAGCTTGAAGGTGACCAACTCCCATCCATCTATGATTTGACTCCTGTAAACCAACCATCAGTTGGGAAACTTGAAAGTGGCACTAAGATGAGACAAGACAGAAAAAGATCCTCTCCAGGTGCAGATTGGATGATAGAAAGCTTATCAGACATTTCTTGGAGTGATCAAAAATGCAAATGTGATTGTGGCTACTTATCAAATGGTTTTCAAGATTCCTTTGAAGCAAAAACATGTGTTGTTATCATATGGTAGATATGGATGAGCTTTCACTTTGATAAATTTTTCCAAAATGTATGCTTCAAAAGTATCTTAAAGAATAACTAGGAATAATGGAGTCCATTTTTGTGTTAGAGGTTTTGTTCAATTTATATTAAACCCATTAAGAAGATTATAAACATTTTTATTCATAAGGAAAAGAAAAAGTTACAAAAAATTTGAAATCTACACTATCAACAAAAGTCAACCCGATGGTAACACTTAAGACAAGTAGAAGCATGTGATTGGGATAGAATACACTAATGAAGTCCATCGACATAACACACACAAGAGAAAATGGAGAAATCATGTCTTGTCGATAGCCGATGAGGCTATCGGTAAGATTATTCTTGATGAGAATGTTGGCAAATCTTATACTGAGGAGACATAACGTATCGGGAGCAGCTACGTCGAGGGAAAAGACATAGGGGAAATTATGCCCATTGCCTCAACACATTTTAAGCTATCTCGATGCCCGATGAGACTAGCGAGATAACTCACACCAATCAGAAAGAAGAGAGATCATCGGCTTATGTTATTCCGATCAGTAAGAAGAAATAAGGAGGCTGTGAAAATCATTAGACCAACATATGCCGATCAATAGGTAATCTCAATATATTGAAGAAAGGGAGAGAGTTATGCAAAAGGTGCCAAAATTAAATTACATTGAGGAGACGTGTGCCTATGATCCATTGTTAAATCAAATTTCAAAACTGAAGCAGAGGAGTATTATTAAATGCTTGCATCGGGTTCACACGAAGCCAATTTATGGGATGCTAATCATTGCCATTTTGGTACTGAATACATTTGTTATATAATTGAAGTTGCCTAACATAAATCTCACACAGTGAAGGAAATTGGTAGAATAGATACTTCTAATTCGTAAAGGGTAGAGTGAGAAATTGTAGTTGTAGAAATGGAGGTGTCTAGTTCTATAGGGAAAAAGAGATCAGCCAAGAAATCCAAAATAGGAGAAGACGCCCCAGTTAGAAATTTGAATGAGGATATGATTGATCAAATGCAAGTGCCTGACCCTAAGTATAGAAGATCAAAACAACATCTACCTGGTCGGGATCAATTGAAAGATAGATACAAGGATGTCAGGGATGTTTGGACTAGGGTAAGGGGATATGAATTATTTTTATTCCATTACTTGAGGAGAAATAGGGAGGTGTCACTCTCCAACCCCTATCTTACAAATCTGGGTAAGCTAATTGTCCATAATGTTTTTGTAAATTTGAAAGGTTTAGAGATTCTAGTGAGAAATTATAATTTTGCGGGTAGATACATTCAGACTCTAAATGGAGAAGCCTTCATAAGGTTTTTAGCAAACACTATAAATGAAGTATTCAACCTAGATTCTGGTTTTGATAAACCTCTGTCTTTTGGGGAATTGGAAGAGGAATATCAAAGAATGGACACTACATACCTTTGGTGGAAATCAGTTGTCCATAAAGAAGAAGAGGGAGAATTAACAAAATAGGATGGACCACCATTTAACATTGATTTGTTTAGACATTACCTTCGGTACACCTATATGTCTTGTGGGCAGTTAGGAGGCGTTGAGGTTCTAGACCTCATGAGTATTGGGCCACTAGTTTTAGCTTTAGGCATACAAATGTATGAACCCACGCCATTTTATTATGCATCATATTTGGTGGAGAGATCACATGAGGGTTTTTTGAACCTTGGGGAAAATCATTTCCCTAATTTTAAGCTTTACTCATTATTGATACATTTAATCTTACTCTATGGATGTTTTAGGGGTATGTGGCTCGAGGAATTGAGGATTAACATCAAAAACAGGCAAGGGGAGGAGCAACCTGTTCAATTATAGACTAATGTTTGGGATTCTCATTACACAAGATCAAATTATATCAAATTTGATTAATGGATAGTAAAGCCAATTTATCAAATGTATGAATTCCTTGTAATGGATCAATCTCAGATGATATTAAAAGATTTTTAAGACCTAATGATTTTGATGATAGGAAGATAGTGAATCATAACTGGGTAGATTGGTATGTCCATAAGGACTTCACATGTTTCAGGATATATGGGTTTGAAGAAACTCCCTATATGTTGCCAAAATGTGTTACCAACCGAATAGCATACTTGGATATTGTTAGACAATTGAGTGTCTCAAATGCTAAATGTTGGCATTACATGAAGATTGCATTGAAGAAGTATAGTGTTGTCATTGATGTCAATAGCAATCAGTAATGAAGTAGTAAAGATCAATCAGTAGCCCTAACCAGTTGAGAAGTAGAACCCTAACTGATGGAGCTTGGAGATTGGTTGTGATGATTTATGACTGAATGATGATCGGTGATAATGATACCATGAAAGCATGTTGCACGTGATGAATTTAGAAATTGTTTTGGCATGTAAAGATAACTGTTTATCTTGGGAATGATCAAATTCATAGTATGAAGTGAAAAACGCATGATGTGTTACAAGATTCAAAATGTGATGATCCAAGAGCGGTTGTCGATGCCTAGAAGAATGTAAAGTTGATTGCAATGTAATCTACGGTTAGGATTGAACCAATGTGTTTGTAATCTCTATGAGAATTTTAGGGTTTGTGTTGTGTTACCAACCTAATGTATTTTTTTATAAGGTTGATGGATTGATTGAAAGAGTGGTTAGCAAATTTGATTAAGTGTGAAAAGGATTGTTGCCAAACTAGGAGGTGTGTTTGCAGAATGATGTGAAGGTAGGTAGGAGTAGTAAAGGATCTGATTCGGCAAGGAAGTACTATTTCCAGATCAGTCAAAGAACATGTTGTTCTCTAACCATTAGAGCAGTAAAATCCCTTAACCAAGTAATCTTTAATAGGCTTGTTGTTAAAATCCTCTAACCAGGTGATCCATTAGCTTGGATTTGAAATCCTCCACTGAGATTACCTTTAACAAGGTATTTGTAGTCAATCCCTTAAGCAAGTGGTCCTTAACCGAATCTGTTCCTAACAAAACATTCTTGTATAAGCTTCTAACCAGACTTGGCTCCTAATAGGGCAAAATTCAGAAGAGTTCAAAATACTTGTGGGTATTCATCCCCACAGTGTTTTTTCCCATTTGCATTTCCACATGAAAAATCATTGTGTCAAGTGGTGAATGATTTTGTGAATGTGTGTTTTGGTATGGTTGATATGAATGATTGGTAAATCTACATAGATATATCTAAATGATTGGAAATGATCATAAATGTGTTATTATTGGTATTAGTAAAGTGGTTTAAGGTTTTGGTCAAAGGATATTTAAGTTTTAGATCTGTTGCATTATATCATTGAAGTATTAGGTCAACTGATAAGGTTTAACAGAACTACTACAGATTTGTTAAAGTGTCTGAACCGGTAAACTTTGTGAGTTGATTCTAAGTTGAAAATAAGTTTGGTGAAAATTTAGTTTATTTTCCAACTACTAATTCACCCCCCTCTCAGTAGTTGACCGGATCTTTATAGTTTTATCATATTATCAATTGGTATAAGAGCATTCCAGGTCCTCTTGATTATAAGCCTAATAGCTTGAGGAAAAGATCTAGGAGAAAATGATAAAGAGAGAAGGTCTAAAGTTCAATAGAGATAACTACAAAATCTAGAGTGATAGGATGAAGATTTTCATTAAGAGCTCAGGAAGTCAGTGTTGGGATCATGTTATTACTAAGTATAACCTGCCTAGTGGAATTCTGACAGATGATCAGAAGGAGCAACAAGAGAACAACCAAGCATTGGAGGCCATCATCAATGCATTGTTAGATTCATAATATGTTGATGTTAATTGATTGGAGACTGCATATGAAGTTTGGAAGAAACTGGAAGAAATATATGATGGAGATGAGCATGTAAAGATAGCCAAGGAAGAGTGTCTCAAAGGAAATTTTGATGACATGAGAATAGGTGAAGGTGAAAACATTCAATAGTATGGATGGAGAATCAAGGAGATAGTTGGAGAAATCAAAAGTCTCGGAGGTACAGTGGAGGATGCCACTATGGTTAGCAAGGTATTGAGAACCCTTCTACCAATCTATGCTATCAAAGTTGCAGCACTGAAGAACTCAAAACTATTGACAAGACAAAGGTAACTCTTGACTCTATCATTGGTAAATTGACTGCATTCAAATTAAACAGTTTTGATGGAAGTGTTCAGAGATTAGAATTTGCATTTAAAGCATCAGTCTCAACCCCACCAGTAAGGAAAAGCAGAGAAGTAAGTTATAGTCATTAATCTAGATCCAATAGAGAGGTAGATGGTGAAGAAAGCCTGATGGAACTCGAAGCATTGTTGGCCAAGTGATTGCCCGAAGGTATCGGTAAGTATAGAGGTAAATTACTAGTGAAATGTTTTGCATATAACTAGATAGGCCATATTGTTGCTAACTGTCCTAATGAAGATAACAAGGAAAAATGAAAGAAATATAGGAAGTTTAAAGGAAAAGGAAAAATAAATTATTTCATTGCAGTGGATAAAGGTATTACAAATGAAGAATCCAAGGAAGATACAAATGAGGACATTGTCTTTGTTGCTATCAATGAAGACATATCAGATTAGAAGGCATTGGTCTCTGACTTGGACAACTTAGATGACTGGATTATTGACAGTGGTTTTTCACACCGCATGACTATTGACTAGATCAAGTTCTTAACACTGGATGAATTTGATGGAGGTGTTGTTAGATTTGGGAATAACTCTTCATGCATGGTGAAGGGCAAAGGATCCATTTCCCTGAATGGTAAGAGTAGTGAAGATGATGTCTACTAGGTTGAAGGTCTAAAACATAATCTTTTGAGTGTTTCTCAACTCAATGACAAAGGTTACCCGCTAGAATTTAAGAATGGAATTTGCAAGATCTTTGGAAGCAAAGGTGAATTGATTGCAACAGGCAAACAAACCAAAGGTAATCTTTTTCACTTAAACTCTAAAGTTAATAGTTGTTTGATTTCAAATGTAGAAGATAGTTGGCTTTGGCATCAGATGATTTTCCATGTGAATTTTGATAACATTGTAAGAGTCAGCAAGTCAAAATTAGTAAGAGGATTGTCACAGTTGGACAAATCGGTGAATTCTTTGTGCAAGGAATGTCAGTTAGGGAAAATGACAACCTCAACCTTCAAGAGAAAATATTTCTCAGTTGAAAATTTGCTAGATTTGGTTCATACTTACCTATGTGGACCAATGAGGGCTAGGAGTATTCAAGGAGATCAATACTTCATGATATTTACCAATGACTGCTCAAGAATGTTCTGGGTCACATTCTTGAAAGATAAGATAGAAGCATTCAACAAATTTAAAACATTCAAAGCTTTGGTTGAGAATGAAAGTGGAAGGAAGATGAAATTTTTAAGGATTGATCAAGGTGGTGAATTTACTTCAGAGGGATTCTCTAGATACTGTGAAAACAATGGGATCAAGAGGCGGCTATCTGCATCATGGAAACCACAGCAGAACAGTATTGTAGAAAGGAACAACTAGTCATTGGTTGAAGCTACTAGGACTATGTTAATTAAAGGAGGTGTAGCTAAGACATTTTGGAGAGAAGTTGTTAGCACAACTGTTTATACAATGAACCAGATACTGGTCAAAATAGGTAAGGACAAAACACCCTATGAATATTGGTATGGTAGATCACCGAATGTTAATTACTTCAAAAATTTTGGTAGCAGATGTTTTATTAAAAGAAGTGATTATATTGGAAACTTTGATGCCAAAAGTGATGAAGGCATATTTCTTGGTTACTCCACTAAGAGAAAAGCTTACAAGTGCTACAAAAACTAGACTAGGAAGATCATTGAAAGTGTCAATGTCCGAGTAGATGAATTTCCTGAAAAATCTTAAGAAACTAGCAAGAAGAAGCAAGAAGAAGAATCAAACACACTGTTTTTGGAACCAGAACTGGTAAAGCTAGAAGTTGGAGAACTAAACATAGAAGCCCTAGTTCAACTAGAAAAGGAAGGTCCAGCAAAAGATGAAGAAAGTGAAGAAGAAGAAGAACCTAAAAACCAAGATCATATTATTCCAAGGTATGTCAGACTCAATCACAACCCTGATCAGATTATTAGATACAAGAATGCAGGTGTGTTAACTAGAAGAAGGCTAAGAGAAAACTCTTGTATGATCTCCACCATTGAGCCTAGAATAGAAAGAGAAGCCTTTGTAGATGAAGACTGGATCAAGGCAATGGAAGAAGAACTTGATCAGATAGAGAAGAATAATACATGGTCATTGGTACCCAGACCGGAAAACAAGAATGTAATAGGAACAAAGTGGGTATTCAAAAAAAAATTGAATGAAGATGGAGTAGTGGTTAGGAATAAATCTAGACTGGTATGCAAAGAATATGGACAATAGGAAGGTGAAGATTATGGTGAGACATTTGCACCAGTAGCAAGATTGGAAGGAGTAAGGACTCTACATGCATTTTTAGCATACAGAGGATTTAAGGTATATAAGATGGATGTTAAATAAACATTCTTAAATGGAATATTCGAAGAAGTCTACTGTGTAGGGGAAAAAGCGAGACTAGGTTAATCATGCCCTAATCCTACCTTTTGACACACATTACGGAATACGAAAGAGCCTAGAGATATCGCACGATTGGCTACTTCTTTTGGTGAAAGAGAGAGCCACGGGATATCTATTAGGATTTCTATTCCCTTGTTGAAATTGTAAGATCAAGTAATGCAAGTTCAAACCCTAATCCCAAAATGCAAGTATAAACTAATAACAAGATTGCAGAATTGAGATTAAACAATGAATAGCTGTAAATACAAGGATGAAATAAGAATGTAGATATGTACCCGGAGTCAAAATCGGACTGAAAATGTTTGGGACGGGAGCGCGGGCGCCACTGTCCTGAAAACTGCACTGGAAACCACTGTTCTGCACCCTGAAACACTGTCTGGAAACTGGCTGAAAGCTGTCTGTCCGGAGGACCAGGGCGCCCAGCGCCTCTGTCCCAGGGACCAGGGCACCCAGTGCCCCTGTCCGGGCAGGACCAGGGCATCTAGTGCCCCTGTCCTAGTCTTCTGCTCTGCAACTTCACACAGAGTGTTGTCTCGACCTTCTCTCTCCGGATCTGTATCCCGCGGCGTCGTCCGAATCCCGAAACCTACAATAATATCTGAAAAGGGGGAGGGGCGGCTATATAGGGTTTTGCCTTAGTCAAACCCCCACTTCGGTGATTTCCACCTCCACGAATAGCCAAGTTGTTTTGTAAAATGTATTGTGTGTGCAGACCTAGTGTGTGTGCAAGGTCCAAAAATGCAAGAAAGCAAACTAGAGCAACCTAGAAAGTAAACCCTAATTGCTTGTAAATGATAGTGCAAATGCTCTAAATCAAGATGCAATGTGATCTAAAGCATGAATAAATGATGTATTGAAGCTTATGTAAAGACATGAAAACAACATGAAATCATACCCAACCCTCAAGGGAGGAGTACAAGCCAATCTTCAGTCGGTAATCTCCTATTGTTCTTCAATGTCTTTTAAGCCCTCAGTGGATGAATGAATTTGATAGATGCTTGATAGAATGATGTTGAATGTTGTTGAAGTCCTCAAAGATCTGCTCTTTCGCTGCCTATGAAGTTCCTGGAAACAAAAATCCGATCCCTTCAAATGAGGAAAGAGAGCTTTTATGTATGAAACCCTAGGTCGTAAATTCGTATTTTGGCCGACCTAGAGATTGAATATCCCGCCAATTTCTTTGGGTTAAGCTTTATTTTATGATTGGATCGCGCTCCTAAAATTTTGGGAAAAATGTCCGGGACCATGTTGCACTCGGGGCGCCATGGTCCCGACAACTTTTCACCAAATTTTCAGGGCCGTCGGATATGATGATTTTAGAGAGAATCCCGAAGTTACAGGTGATTTCGAGATGTTTTGACCCCGAAACCAAGCCCCCAAGTTCGAAATAGGACTTAATTAGGGTTTTTGATTAAGTGGTGCATTGGAGGAATAAAATGCGAAGGGCGCACTTTAGTGAAAAGGGCCCAATTTTATGATGTAGAGAATGATGAAATAGGACCTTAGACCTAATTAATTTGATTAATTAAGTGCTTAAGGAGAAATGCAATGCAGAATGTAAAATGCACTAAGGCGGGTGCTAAACTAGGTGCGAAATTGTACCACCCTAGCAAGTGCGTACAATTTACGACGCTACATTTAGCCCCCACTTTAGCGGTCATATGAGTACTACATGCATATGCAAGCTAAAGTACAGAAAAGTAAACATTATTTGAAAAAGGATATATCCATAAGTTGTCGGACGAAGCCCCCAGCGGTATCTACAGTACACAGTTAGGAACCGCACCCTACAAAACACACGTTAGATCACAAAATCACCTAATGCTTACTAGGGAAAGTGATGAAATCTGTGAGTAGCTATATGCCCCCCCCTGTTTCGACTTGCTTATTAGGGAGGTGAAACAGGGTAGCATGTTTACTTGCGACAAATTGTGTAAGAGAGTATTGATGAGGGGTGCTCACTAAATAGGCTTCATCAGAGCACTTTTTGGAACATCCCGAGAGTAGGGGAAGGAAAATATGATTCCAACGCAACAAACGGTTCGAAAATCGCATCTCCCAAACTCAAGTTATGATAAAATGAATGACAGAGGAGAATTAGGGTTTCAAAAAGTAAGAATAAGCAAACGAGAGTATATACCTCGAAAGTGACACTTGTATTCGTCACTTTGTTGATTTCAGAATACTATTTAGTGCAGCGGAGCCCACATAGCCATCATCATGCCTTCACAATGACTGGAGCGTCCCACGAGGATCGAGATCCTGCGCCAGGCCATGGTCGATGATGAGCCATTGGACGAGGTGAGTTGACTGAATGTTTGACTTTTGATTTTTCGCATGTTTGACTTTTTTTGTGATCGTATGCGGGCCTTGAAGGCTGACCGGGGCCCACCCAGGGCGCCATGGTCCCTGTGGGGCGCCCTGGTCCCCCCAGGGCGCCATGGTCCCTGACAGGGGCGCCATGGTCCCTTCAGGGCGCCATGGTCCCTTCAGGGCGCCATGGTCCCTGACAGGGCGCCATGGTCCCTGACAGGGCACCATGGTCCCTGACAGGGCGCCATGGTCCCCAATCAGGGCCTGGCGAGGGGTTACAAGGCTAGCATACAATGTACGACAGTTTGCATTAGCGTTTTTGATGATCGAGTACTGATTACAGTCATGTTTTGATGTTGCAGGGTCTCCTGTATATGAGAGAGCATACAGCGGGACATATTCTTCGCACTTTGCGAGATCAGATTCCATGGCTGACTCAGTCAGAGAGAGACACACTATCGATTGTGGGATTGTGGTCTGTGATTCTCATGCCGACCATTCGATTTCATCCTGCGATGCTGATGGCCTTGATGGAGCGATGGGATCCTGACACATGCACTTTTCACCTTCCAGTAGGAGAGCTGATGGTCACACTCGAGGATTTATACCGTATACTTCGTCTTCCTATCAGAGGAGTGACAGTTACATACGCGATCGATCGATCAACGGAGGATCATCAGAGAGAGCAGGTGTATTGCATAGGGAGAGTCATGCCGAGCGAGACGAGAGGTCGCATCATGGTCAGCTGGCTCTTACATCCTACAGGGGAGGTACCCCTTCTGAGACGCCTTATGATAGCCATCATAGCACTAGCCGTCTGCCCTAATGGATGAGGGACACACATGCATGGGCGTCTCACATGGTGTATCAGAGCGATGGAGAGACACAGGAGAGTGTATGCTTGGGGTCAGAGTATGCTTGCACATCTCTATCACGACCTTGAGGAGTATGTATTCGGACAGGGGTTCAGTTTGATGACATGCACACTTCTGCAGGTGTGGATTTTAGAGCACTTCACATGCACCAGGCCCATCGGCTTTCTGTTGAGTACAGCGAGCGAGCGACCTAGGGTGTTCGCTTATCCACTTACCAGTGAGTGGAGATTTGGAGATTTGTTATATTGGAGAGTGATTTTTGACAGACTGACAGCCAAGGTGATAGTGTGGAGACCTTACCTATAGATGCACAGATGGGATGGTATGGAGAGACAGTTAGCATGCCTACAGAGGAACCGCCTACTGCGAGGATGATATGCACACATCATAGTCCCTTTCTACTTCGACCGAGTACGGAGGCAGTTTGGGCTAGAGTAGTGTGTTCCAGCCGATGTGCCCATCTATACTCAACACTCGCGGGTCCTTCCTAGACCTAGAGCAGTAGCGAGACCAACGGTAGATGATATTGAGACTACAGACTTATAGGGATCTGATCAGGATGTAGTCACTGACTACTCTGCAGAGCCTGGAGCATAGCACAGGTACGTCTCATGGTTTATGAGATCATATCCAGGTCCTATCTTTTCACCAGATCATCCGACAGGCTATCCAGGCCCATGGAGACATGGGGACCAAGACGAGGACCAGGGATCCAGGTCAGAGGAGCCAGAGGAGGGAGAGGATCATGAGGAGGCGGGAGATCCTGATCCACCTACAGGCGATCAGTCCAGTGCCGAGGAGGAGGAGGAGGAGGAGGAGGATAGAGAGGAGGATGAGGATGACGAGGAGGAGGATAGAGATGATGGGGAGGAATCGGATGCAGCTCCCCACCATTCAGGAGACGATACCATAGCTCTGGATCCACCTCTTATTCCCCAACAGGGGGAACATGAGGCGATACGGAGACCTGTTCCTAGTACCGTCCAGCCTACACCCATCGTGCACAGATTATTCGAGCGAGGGGAGCCTAGCGGTGCCTAGGCACAGATAGTACCATATCATGATCCCTACTGGCGTGAGGGAGATCCAGGTATAGTAGTTTATTATTGATTGATTAATGTTTTGATGATATAGAATGGTACTAACAAAAATTTGTTCTACTACCACAGCTAATGTGCAGGAATGGCATTCCCTGATTCAGCAGGCAATGATAGATATTTCCATGATAGCACAGATCCCCAGTTCCTCACAGATTGCCTATAGGCATCAGGGGAATGCGGGTCGGCATGAGGACTTGTTTTCCCCATTCTGAGTATAGGTAGATATATGGAGGGAGAGAGACAGAGTCCTATCAGAGGACATCCAGCGGGCGTAGCAAAGAGAGAGAGTCCTATCAGAGGACCTCCAGCAGGCGCGGCGAGATCTAGTAGTAGCTCAGGCCGAGGCTACCACATATCGCGCAATCCTTATGGATAGGGATCGTAGGAGTTCCTCTCAGAGTCACTCACGGTCTGTATCGCGCTACACACCCATGGGTCCACCTTCACGGCCAGATCAGGAGGGAGCGTCCACTCAACACTCTCCAGCCACTAGCCCTAGGGATAGGAGATGATTTTATGATGTAAAAGAGAGGTCACATTTTGGATATACAGTGACCTGTTTTTGTATACGATCCACACATATATATATATATATATATATACATGCTTCTCTTTGTCTCAAATGTGTTATCTTTAATGCTTAAAACAATGTATATTTTGTTTTGATTAAATCTAATTCATTTGGTAAATGTACATGTATGTTCAGAATTTAATTTCCATGTGATTGATTTCTCAATGCCCAATGATTAAATTGATACATGTGTGACTTAATTAAATATTTAATCAAGTACTACATTGATGATAAGGAAGACATATGCATTAAGTCTAAGAATCATATAACTAATGTGATTTAATTCTGAATTTAAACACAGCATGATACGATTCTACTTAACACATAAAGACACTGTATAATATGCTAGCATAATAGGAATGTAAATCTTTTACAATTTACATGAATGAATTCAAGACAAACTATAAAGTAAGAAGACACGCTTGTCAGGAATGAAGCAATATAGATTAAACAACATAACATTTAATTCTATTTTGCTTTAATTAAGAGATACTAACATATTATCCAATGTTGAAGAATTGAAAAAAAGAAGATAGATGAAGAATTAAGAATTAAGCATAATATCTACGCAAGTGCATAGCATTGATAGGTTCTTTAAGAGGCGTACCGTCTACATCCGCTATTTTGTAAGCACCTGATCCATAATCCTCAATAACGATATATGGTCCAAGCCAATTAGGACTAAATTTTCCCTTTTCTACAGGTAAGGCATTCACATTGCACTGATTCTCATAAAGGACTAAGTCGCCTACTGAGAAGGAACGTTGAATGACCTTATCATTATAGCTTCGTTGTAGATTTTTGTGATACGCTTGAATATTCTCAAGAGTGTTTATGCACTATTCATCAAGCATCTCAAGCTATTGAAGTCGTTATTCTCTATAAGAGTCATCATCTACTATACCTTTGAGAGAAACCCTAAGTGATGGAATCTCTAATTCTAAGGGCATAATAGCATCAGCACCATAAACAAGATTATAAGGAGTAGTTCCCGTAGCAATTCGTACACTCGTTCGGTAAGCCCAAAGAGCATAGATCAGCTGGTTACTCCAATCCTTACCATGCTTGTTCACAGTTTTGCGCAGAATTTGTTCAATTATCTTATTGGATGATTCGGCTTGGCCATTTGATTGAGGATAGTATGGTGTAGAAAATCGATGTTTGATATGATACTTCCCAAGGAATTTCTTCACATCTTTGTTCTTAAATGATGTCCCATTATCTGAGATTATAGTGGAAGGTATCCCGAATCGAGAAATAATGTTTTCTAGAAGAAATTGACAAATCACTTCAGCAGTAGTAGAGCGAAGGGGAATAGCTTCTACCCACTTTGTAAAGTAATCTGTTGCGGTTATAATGAAGGTGTTTCCTTGAGATGAAGGAGGAGAGATTTTTCCAATAAGATCCAAACCCCATGCGGAGAAAGGCCAAGAAGCTACTTGAGAACGAAGTTCTTGGGCAGGAGCATGAATCAGATTATTGTGTTGTTGACATTGATGACATTTTTTAACAAATGAAAAGGAATCCTTCTGCATAGTTTGCCAATAGTATCCCATACAAAGAAATCTATGAACCAAGGATTTGCCCCCAAAATGCCCCCCACAGGCACCTGAATGTGCCTCTTCAAGAGCAACAGGGATTTCTGACTTGTTAAGACAATGAAGGAGAAGACCATCATAACCCCTTCGGTATAGGACATTAGAAAGAATGATATACCTAACAGACAGCTTGCAGATTCTAGCCCTAGTGTTCCTATTAGCAGAATCAGGAAAGGTACCATCAGTCAAATATCTTACGATATGTGAGTACCATTCATCTGAGTCTACAAAGTCACAACATGTTACCAGGCTAGAATCATCTACAATAGCTGGAGAAACAAGGTTGTGAATAACGAATTTAAGATCGACCACAGGGTCCTCTAAAGATACCAGAGAAGCCACACATGCCATTGCATCCACATGTCGATTATCTTTTCGAGGAATGGGTTCCATAGTATAAGAATCAAAATTTTGTAATAAAGAGACAGCAAGGTCTTTATATTGTGATAATTTGTCTTGTTTTGCTTGATATATTCCTGTTACTTGTCTTATAATCAATTGCGAATCTCCATAGATATGTATGTGTTTTATATTCAGAGCTAAGGCTGCTTTTATTCCTGCTATAAGAGCCTCATACTCAGCAATGTTATTGGTACACAGGAAATTTAGACGATATGATAAAGGAATGGACTTCTTTGTAGGAGAAATCAGAACAACCCCTGCCCCCGATCCCGTACGACACTTAGAGCCATCAAAGTATAACTCCCAAGTTTCATCTTTCTCTATAGAAAGAATGAAGTCATCAAGAAAGAACTCAGGGTTAGGGAAGGAGAAAGGTGAAGGGGCCTCAACTAAGTGATCGGTCAACGATTGTCCTTTAATTGCTTTTTGTGAAACAAATTTAAGGTCAAATTCAGTTAACATCATAACCCACTTAGCTAGACGTCCTGATAAATCAGTTTTAGAGAAAAGATGCTTCAAAGGATCAAACTTTACCATGACGTGGACTTCTGAATTTAAAAGATAATGTCTCAATTTCTGAGTCGCAAACACCAAGGCCAAGCATTGTCTTTCTATCGTAGAATATCGGGTCTCATAATCGAGTAAGGTATGACTTATGTAATAAACCGGACATTCCTTACCATCTTTATCATGTTGTGCCAACAATGCTGCAAGAGCATGAGAGGAAGCCACTGTATACAGAAGGAAGGGTTTAGAAGGTTCGGCAGGTTGAAGAATAGGAGGACGAGCCAAATACACTTTCAAATCTTCAAATGCTTGCTGAAAATCCTCATTCCATTGAAAAGTGATATCCTTTTTAACAAGTTGAGTAAAAGGAAAGGTACGATCCGCAAGCTGAGACACGAACCTACGAATAGCTTGAATCTTTCCTTGTAAGCTTTTAAGTTGAGACACATTTCTAGGAGGTGGCATGTTGACAATAGCATCTATTTTCTTAGTATCCACCTCAATCCCACGATGTGAAACTATGAACCCTAATAGTTTTCCACTATCCACACCAAAAACACATTTTCGGGGATTCAAGCGCATGTGATATTTACGAATTCTTTCAAAGATTTGACGAAGGACTTTAACATGATCCATGCGAAGAAAGGATTTGGCCAAAATATCATCAACATAATCCTCTAAAATCTTATGCATATAATCATGAAAGATAAGGGTCATCGCTCGTTGATAAGTTGCACCAGCATTTTTAAGTCCAAAAGGCATCATTATCCAACAAAACGTACCCCAAGGAGTGGTGAAAGTAGTTTTGAATTGATCTTGAGGGTTAATAAAAATTTGATTGTAACCTGAAAAACCATCCATGAAGGATAACAAGGCATGTCCTGCCATAGAATCAACTATCATGTCAATGTTTGGAAGAGGGAAATCATATTTCAAGGAAGCTTTATTCAAATCTCGAAAGTCAGTACACATTCTTATTTTGTTATCTGGTTTAGCCACAGCGACAATATTTGAAATCCATGGGGAATAGTCAATAGGGCGGATAAATCTAGCCTCCAATAATTTTTCAATCTCAGCCTTAACAAGCAGAGCCACCTTAGGATTCATTTTTCGAATCTTTTGTTTCACGGGCTTAGCATCAGGAACTAAGACAATATTATGAGTAACAATCTTAGGATCTATACCAGGCATGTCAGAATATGTCCAAGCAAAGATCTCAGGGAATTCATGCAATAGTTCTTCATATTGTTTCTGTTCCTCTTCATCCAAACATTTTCCAATTTTAATAACTTTCTCTTTATTGCAAAGGTCTATCTTAACATCAGTGGTATCACTTATGAGAAGATTACTTTGTTGAGGAGTATCCTTTAACTGAGGGAATTCTTTCACAATCTCATCATTATCAATCTCTTTTCCAAAATAGGCTTCAGTGTTCAAACAATAAGGGAGTCCCCTATTGTGATGATAACGAGGAAGAGTGTCATAGGCTCCCAAGAACTCAGCTAAAGCATCATCGGTAGGGAAGATATCCAAAGCACAGTCACCCGAAGGATCCCCATCAATATATTCAGGGTGCTGCATTGATAGAGATGTAGAAATAGCATTAACACTAATGCATGGTCTTTTAAAAGCTTTAGTACATCTGCAGGGATTATAGCCAAGTCCAAAGGCATAATTGTGAAAATTAGTCTCTAGAGGAACTCTTATCCCTTGTTCATGAGCACCACAACCTTTTCCATGATACCCATGCTTAGCAAAAATGCGAAAACCACGACCATAATGATCAGCCATTTCAGGAAGAGAAGGTGGTTTTTCATAAGACAAAGAATCAAACTCTTCATAATTATAGATGTGAGGAGAAGAAGTTTGAAAGGCGGCCACAAAATTATTACTCATAGATTCAGGTAAGGTTGATTGATTTTTAACTTCTTCTTTCTTTTCAACTTTATGATTTTCAGCTTCCTCCTTCTTTTAAATTTTAATTTCTCTAGAAGGAACCTTATATTCACCTACAAAGGTAGGGTTAAAATCAAGAGATCCCTAATCATCCTCTGCGAGAACCTTCTCAGGATCAAAATCCTTTTTATGTGTAGTTTCAAGTCAAGAAGGATCCTCTTCAGGAGCTCCAGACTCATCCAAAGAATTCCGATCATCAGAGAGCGAGGATTCATCGATAGGTTTCTTGTTTAAAGAGTCATCACTAGACGAGGATGGCTTAGAAGAACTCCCTTTGGAAGTAGATGTTTGTAGACAAGCTTGAAAATTAGTATCACCCATCAAAGTGTATGTCTTATTGTTATAAACTAATTTAACTTGTCTATGCAATGTAGAGGGGACAACTTGCATGCTGTGAATCCAAGGCCTCCCTAATAACAAGTTATATGTTAAATTTCCTGGCATAACATGGATAGGAGTAGGCAAAGTAACAGGTCCTACTGTGAGAGGTAAGGTGATGATACCTAATGAAGTCTTAGCCACATTGTCAAAGCCACGAATGGGATGAGAGTCAGGCTCAATAAGAGACGTATCCACATTCATCTTATGCAATAAATTAATGCTACACACATTAAGGCCAGAGCCATTATCTACTAGTGTTCGTCTTATAGCAGTGTCTTTCATGATAACCACAATCATCAAGGGATCATATTGTTGTTGAATTTCACTAGTAGGCAACTCATCTTGGGTAAACACAATTTGAGCTTTAGGATTCATCACAGACTTAACAAAAGATGCCATATTACTAGATGTATTTGGTGGAGGAACATTCAAATCTTTCAAGGCATCTTGTAACATTCCATGATAAGCGGAAGAAGTTTGAATCAAATCCCAAAGGGATATCTTAGCAGGGGTAGCTTTAAGTTGTTCTATGAGATCATATTCCTTACCCATAACTTGCAAAATACAAGGAGCTTGAGGAAGAATTGGTTGAGGATTAGGAAGGGAAACTGGAATAACAGGAGGAGTCTTAGGTTGCCTATTATTTCTAGTATGATAAGTATGGGCAACCGCATGATAACTCTCTCTAGTTATTCGTTTAGCATAACTGTAAGGACTTACAGGTTTTCTTCCTTGCACGATGATGATTGGTTTATTCGAGGTACGAAAGGAATCATGATCATACCTTCCTTGGACAGTAAGGAGAGGTGATTTAAGAACTTGAAAGGTGGGAGAAGGATAAGCACCTTGGACTTCAAAGAGAGGCTTATTATGTTCATTCAAGTTTATCATGTTAACCAATTTAGAGGCCTTGTTCTTGTTTAAAGATTTCGATAAAGCCACAAAGTCATCAAGAGCATCATCCAACAAAGCATGATCATATCGGTTAAAAGGTTTGTCATTTGATTCAAAAGGAGACATCTCCTCATAGAGGGGATTATTGAAAACAACCATGTTACTAGATTCAGGGGAAGAGTTGATAGGAACGTATCCTTGAGAGGAATCATTCGACTTATCTTTCTCATCACACCTAAATGGCATAGTAACAAGGTTTATGAGTTTTTGGTAAAATGAAGGTTTGGCATCTTTAGGGTTTAAAAACTCATCTAAAGCTTCATCTAATTCATCTTGGCTATACTCATAATAATCATCAAAAGCATGAACATTTTGCAAATAAAAATCTGACATTTTGAAAAGATTGCATAAAATTTAAACACACAATGCAAAGAAACACACTTTTTTTTTTTTTTCTCTTTTAATGAAAATGAAATGAAAACACACTAAATCTAGATCTAGATCTAACAAATGTAATGCAAGAGGAAGCAATGATAGATTCACGTCGGGTTCACCAAAATGTGTAGGGGAAAAAGGGAGACTAGGTTAATCATGCCCTAATCCTACCTTTTGACACACATTATGGAATACGAAAGAGCCTAGAGATATCGCATGATTGGCTACTTCTTTTGGTGAAAGAGAGAGCCACGGGATATCTATTAGGATTTCTATTCCCTTGTTGAAATTGTAAGATCAAGTAATGCAAGTTCAAACCCTAATCCCAAAATGCAAGTATAAACTAATAACAAGATTGTAGAATTGAGATTAAATAATGAACAGCTGTAAATACAAGGATGAAATAAGAATGTAGATATGTACCCGGAGTCAAAATTGGACTGAAAATGTTCGGGACGGGAGCGCGGGCGCCACTGTCCTAAAAACTACACCGGAAACCACTATTCTGCACCCTGAAACACTGTCTGGAAACTGTCTGAAAGCTGTCTGTCCGGAGGACCAGGGCGCCCAGGGCCTCTGTCCCAGGGACCAGGGTGCCCAGCACCCCTGTTCAGGCAGGACTAGGGCGCCCAGCGCCCCTGTCCCAGTCTTCTACTCTGCAACTTCACACAGAGTGCTGTCTCGACCTTCTCTCTCCGGATCTATATCCTGCGGCGTCGTCCGAATCCCGAAACCTGCAATAATATCTGAAAAGGGGGAGGGGCGGCTATATAGGGTTTTGCCTTAGTCAAACCCCCGCTTTGGTGATTTCCACCTCCACGAATAGCCAAGTTGTTTTGTAAAATGTATTGTGTGTGCAGACCTAGTGTGTGTGCAAGGTCCAAAAATGCAAGAAAGAAAACTAGAGCAACCTAGAAAGTAAACCCTAATTGCTTGTAAATGATAGTGCAAATGCTCTAAATCAAGATGCAATGTGATCTAAAGCATGAATAAATGATGTATTGAAGCTTATGTAGAGACATGAAAACAATATGAAATCATACCCAACCCTCAAGGGAGGAGTACAAGCCAATCTTCAGTCGGTAATCTCCTATTGTTCTTCAATGTCTTCCAAGCCCTAAGTGGATGAATGAATTTGATAGATGCTTGATAGAATGATGTTGAATGTTGTTGAAGTCCTGAAAGATCTGCTCTTTCGCTGCCTATGAAGTTCCTGGAAACAAAAATCCGATCCCTTCAAATGAGGAAAGAGAGCTTTTATGTATGAAACCCTAGGTCGTAAATTCATATTTTGGCCGACCTAGAGATTGAATATCCCACCAATTTCTTTGGGTTAAGCTTTATTTTATGATTGGATCGCGCTCCTAAAATTTCAGGAAAAATGTCTGGGACCATGTTGCACTCCGGGCGCCATGGTCCCGACAACTTTTCACCAAATTTTCAGGGCCGTCGGATATGATGATTTTAGAGAGAATCCCGAAGTTACAGGTGATTTTGAGATGTTTTGACCCCGAAACCAAGCCCCCAAGTTCGAAATAGGACTTAATTAGGGTTTTTGATTAAGTGGTGCATTGGAGGAATAAAATGCGAAGGGCGCACTTTAGTAAAAAGGGCCCAATTTTATGATGTAGAGAATGATGAAATAGGACCTTAGACCTAATTAATTTGAGTAATTAAGTGCTTAAGGAGAAATGCAATGCAGAATGTAAAATGCACTAAGGCGGGTGCTAAACTAGGTGCGAAATTGTACCACCCTAGCAAGTGCGTACAATTTATGATGCTACATCTACATAGAACAGCGAGATGGTTATGCATTAACTAAAGAAAATAATATGGTGTGCAAGCTACATAAGGCACTATATGGATTGAAACAAGCACCAAGAGCATGGTATGAAAGATTGCACTCTCACTTAGTAAAAAATAGTTTTCAAAGAACCAGTGAAGATAGTAATATATACCTCCAGAAGGAGATAAAATACTGGTAAGTGAGGTATTTGTTGATGATATCATTTTTGGAGGTAATGATGATATGTGTTATGATTTTGCTAATGAAATGAAGAATAAATTTGAGATGTCATTTGTAGGTGAGATTAAAAATTCATAGGTTTGCAAATCCAATAGATGAAGGAAGGAATTTTTATCACACAATCCAAGTATACGAAGGAAGTGTTGAAAACTTTTGGAATGGGAGATTGTAAACTAGTTGGAACACCAATGGTTATAGGTTGTAAATTATCAAAGGAAGATGATTTTGCACCAGTTGATGGAAAGGAATACAGATCCATGATAGGCAAGCTACATTATGTTGGCCACAACAGACCGAACATTACTCATGTAGTAGGATTGGTTGCCAGATTTTAGAAAAATCCGAAGGAGTCACACATGATTGCAACCAAAATAATTTTCAGATACTTGAAAGGAACAATAGATTATGGATTATGGTATCCATATGTAGGATACTTTGACTTAAAAGTCTATACCAATGCAGATTGGGTAGACAATGTTGATGACAAGAAAAGTACAATCGGAGGAGCATTTTTTCTTGGAGGCAAATTAGTGTCTTGGAGCAGCAAGAAACAAAGTTGTATCTCTCAATCAACAATAGAAGCTAAGTATGTTGAAACTTACATAAATTATACCCAAGCAATTTGGATGAAACACATATTGGAAGGTTTCAAGCAGAAGATATCATAACTGGTAAGAATTTTATGTGATAACACTAGTGCTATAAATATTTCTAAGAGCCTGATGTTGCATGCTACGACTAAGCATATAGAGTTGAAGTATCATTTCCTAAGAGAGAAAGCTCAAAGAAAAGATGTATCACTAGAGCATGTTTCCACTATAGAATAGGTAGCAAATATTTTTACTAAGCCTCTACCTAAGGCTACATTTTAATATCTTAGAGGTGAGTTAGGGGTTGTGCCCCTACATGAAGTCAAATAAGCAGATATGGAAGACATCAATCCTAGAGCCTATTGAAAATCTTGAAGAAGGATTGGTGAAGAATGGAGCTACTCCACAGGAGGAGCAACTAATTGTAAATTGGTGAAGCATGGATAAGAAAATAATGGTTTACCTTCACTTTGGCATTGTTGTCAAAGGGGGAGAAATGTATATGATTGATAGCCTTATATGTTAAGGAGAGAAGACATATTACATACTAGTTACAAGTTGAAGACATGAAGATACAGTTGAAGGATAGTTTATGTTGAAAATGTAAACCAGGATTCCTATACCTATGTATATGTTTTACTCTCAATCATGACAATCAATTGGTATTGATATTTTTATTACCATCAATGCCAAAGTGGAAGAATGTTGGCATTGCAAGAAGATTGCATTGAAGAAGTATAATGGTGTCATTGATGTCAATACCAACCAATAATGAAGCAGTGAAGATCAACATGTAACCCTAACCAGTTGATAAGTAGAACCCTAACTGATGGAGCTTGGAGATCAGTGATGAAGATACCATGGAAGCATGTTGCACATGATGAGTTTTGAAATGGTTTTGGTGCGTAAAGATAACCGTTTACCTTGGGAATGATAAAATTCATAGTATAAAGTGACAAACATGTGATGTGTTACAAGATTCAAAATGTGATCATCCAAGAGCGGTTGTAGATTCCTAGAAGAATGTAAAGTTGATTGCAATGTAATCTACTGTCAAGATTGAACCGATGTGTTTGTAATCTCTATGAGAATTTTAGGTTTTGTGTTGTGTTACCAACCTAATGTCTTTGTTTAAAAGGTTGATGGACTGATTGAAAGAGTGGTTGCAAAATCCGATTAAGTGTGAAAGTGATTGTTGCCAAACCAAGAGGTATGTTTGCAGAATGATGCAAAGGAAGATAGGAGTGGTAAAGGATCTGATTTAGCAAGGAAGTACTATTTCCAGATTGGTCAAAGAACCTGTTGTTCTCTGACCATTGTAGCACTAAAATCCCTTAACCTGGGTAAGCTCTAATAGGCTTGTTGTTAAAATCCTCTAACTAGGTGATCCATTAGCTTAGATTTGAATCCTCCACTGAGATTACCTTTAACAGGGTATTCGTAGTCAATCCCTTAATCTAGTGGTCCTTAATTGGATTTGTTCCTAACAGAACATTCTTTTATAAGCTTCTAACTAGGCTTGGCTCCTAACAAGGCGAACTTCAGAAGAGTTAAAAATAATCATGAGTACTCATCCCCATCATGGTTTTTCCCATTTGGATTTCCACATGAAAAATCATTGTGTCAAGGGGTGAATGATTTTGTGGATGTGTTTTTGGTATGGTTGATATGAATGATTGGTAAATCTGCATAGATATATCTAAATGATTGGAAATTATCTAAAATATGTTATTATTGGTATTAGTGAAGTGGTTTAAGGTTTTGGTCAAAGGATATTTAAGTTTCAGATCTGTTGGATTATATCACTGAAGTATTAGGTCAACCAGTAAGGTTTAACAGAGATGTTGCAGATTTGTTAAAGTGTCTAAACCGGTAAACTTTGTGAGTTGATTATAAGTTGAAAATAAGTTTGTTGAAAATTTAGATTATATTCCAACTACTGATTCACCCCCCCTCTCATTAGTTGACCAGATCTTTATAGTTTCATCATATTATCACTAAAACCTTTGGGGATCTATGTAAGAAGACTTTCTTGCTAGGTACTCTCAGCTTTGGAGATTTCACAATTGTTTCAACAAAAGAATATGATATAATTGACAAGAAATTAATGGAAGAATTTAATTTATTCAAACATTTTGCAAGAAAGAATTATGATCTGGAAGGATATATCCACTGCTGCAAGAAAAGCCCAAATCTTGGTGATTATTTGCATGTGAGTCTGGAAGTGGAAGATCTATTTAGGAACATGGAAGATGCAGAGGCTCAAGAAATGATTGATAACCTAAAAAAACAATTGGAGGAGAAAACACAGAGGTTAATGGAGATGGAGTTAGAAGAAGAAATGTTAGAAAATGAACCAGAAAATAGTGAAGCCATTTCTAGGTCATAGGCAAAAGATGTGGAAGAAGAGTTCAAAGAAGATGATCAAATTGTAACTAAAATAGAAATTTATAAAGATGCAAGATTAGATGGACATGTTGCTTTTGTGGCAGATGGTGTATTTATTGAATCCAAATAATTTAAGTCTTTTCTTTATAATTTCAAAGGCAAAAGGCTGAGGGAGTCTATCCCAAATGTGATACCTAAAAATGAGGTAGAATTATTGAAGAAACAAAAAGAGGATATAGAAGAAAAATTGGTGAAAATGGCTCCACAGAGAGAGAGAGACAATTATTGATAGAGGTTGGAGTAATTCTTTTTCCAAGATGGGACCTGAGTGCCTCTTTTATTTTTGATAGTTTATTGTACTTTGATAATAAGGAATTCAAATTGCATATTCAGGGAGTTAATGACATTTTTATTGTGTCAGGGTTTGATCTAGATCAGGAAGAACTAATGCTATGGGCATTGTATCCACCAAGAAAGAGACCAACAATCGTTGATGTGGATAGGGCTTTTGGACACATGATGAAATTAAAGGTGGGACAAATTGATCCTATTGTCTTAGCAGATATAGGAATAGATATTTCCAAATTCAATAGGTCACAGATGGTTAGAGTGGTAAGGGAAAGGAATTAGTACAAATCTATGTATGAGGAGGCCATTAGAAGAAGTGGATAGTCTGAACCCATGTTGCTTTCTCCTGAAAATTAAAAATGGAAGAAGAAATGTGAGGAATTGTAGAAGGAAAATCAAAGAATTCTCAAACATATGCAAAGTGTAAGAATTGATACCACTTCTTTTTTATTGAATAAAAGATTTGAAAAGTTGCAGGGTCACTTGGAAGACTTTTGGGTTGTGTTTCTGAAAAATATGGACAATACAATATCACATAATAGGATCAAAATCACATTGAGGGTCAAGCTATATGAGAAGAATTTGGAGGGAGCAGATGCGAAAGAGATTGAGAAAAATGAAAGGCTACTTGCAAAGCATGATAAATTCGATGCATAATTACAAAAAGAATATGATGAGTGTAAAGATTTAATCCAACATGGTATTCCTAAGGTGAAATTAAGGATAAGGATGAATGGATTGTTAAATGCCAGAGTCTCCTCACTATTGCCCTTGATGTTGCCCAGACAGATGGAATAGAGTTAAAGGAAACCAATGCACAGATAAAGCGGTTTGTCATATTGGATATCATTGTCAGTGATGTGATTTATGATGAGCATACCTATAAGTTGGAAAAGTATATGGAGAATATTAATAACTGTAACGAAGTGCTTGGCAATTAGCTATTGTTCCAAAATTTTCAAATTGTTGTCTTTTAAAGTCTTATGTAATATGTTTGTTATGTTGGCAGTTGTATGAGGGTCAGTTAGTTGATTTTTTTAGTTAAGCTATTAGTTAGTGTAATTTTAAATGAAGGTGTATGCCCTTTCATTTTGAAACTAAATCACTATCTATGTATATAGAGGATCTTTTGATGAAATGAGAGATAGATTCAGAGATGCAATTATATACAATACTCTCGAGGTTTATTTTATGGAAATGCCAAACTGGTGAAAAGACATTGTGCTATATGTAATCAGTTGATTAGCTTATGTTTATTTCAATACAAAGATCAAGTTTTTTTCATCTCTGATGGTATTTATCTTTTTAAATGTTTGATTAGCTCCCTGTGATAAATCTATTCATTTAGATTGTTTCAGTATGCTACCCTATGTTATTATAGTTTGGGTTAAGTTTTAGTTTGATTATCAGTTTGAAGGATTCAATGTCAAGCTTCATTCTGTCTTATTGGTCTTTCAAAACAATGTTAAATTAAGTAAGACTAGCTACAACATTATGTCAGGGGTGAAGGCATTGGTCTACTATTATTTGAAGATAATTTAATGAGGTGTTTTCAGAGTACTATTAATTAAGAAATCATACTTATAATAAAGTAGCCTTTTATTTAAAGCATTCATTTACAAGAAAGCAATTCAGAGTTTTCACTAATTATTTAATTCAAGTGACAATCTCAGGAATCATTTTCCCTCTAATGCACATAAACCTTGGAAACATTCAATTCCAATCAGGCATACTTGACAACAATGGGATTAATACCCATCAAAAGTGTCTTCTCAATCTTCAAAACACCCTTAGAAGATAACAACTTAATAGACACCAACCATACTTTGAGGAAGACAAACATGAAAAAGGATACCCTTACCTTGTAATGAAGCCAATCGCTTCAGTCAGTCTCTTCATATATTTGTTATGGACTTATCCTCCAATTTATAGAAAGATCCAATGGTTCCAATGAAAGTTATGATAATTATTCCAAAACTACTATAGGATACAAGAAAGACAATATTAAGATAAACTATACAAGATACACATTATGAAGAAAACTAGTCAAAATTATTGATAATATCAAATAAAATATAGTGTTTGATTAGATTCTACTTTATTTTAAATTTATATACAATACCCATATTTCTATTAACCCATAACTAAATACGCAACTAACAAATAAAATTAGATAAATTATTCATTTTTCAAGCCTCCAACTCAAAATGATTCTACATGATAGAACCAATATCCATTAGGACTCGTTTCACCTTGTGTTTTATGATGATGAATTAAATGTGTAGGGAAACATTTATGGGTTGGATCACTCAATAGCATATCATTTTTATTTAAGGCTAGTTGATAAGAGGATGATAGATGACATACTGGTGCTTGGAATTGGGTAGGATGAATGTTAGTAGGCACATGTGCATCTTTTAACACTTTAGTAAGGGTCTCTTGATGGATAGATGATAATTCTAAAATATCAAAAATAGATCAATCAATGCTTCCAGGAGAAGAACATCTACAACAAGGATCGTGAGGCATGTTGTGGTTCTTGGTCGGCATCTTCTCAATCCATTGGCCATGGTTGCAACATTATGTGGTCCTGGAAAAGAGATATTATCATTGAAGCTTCATTCACTGGAACATTTTCTTAGTCCAGATGACAAGTATGAAGTTGTCAAATAGGTAATGGTTAGAGTAACCAACCAAGTTGGTGTTGACATAAACCTAACAGCATCACATGAATGCATGTTTTCTCCTTTGCAATTTGTAGTTGGCCTTGGACCTAGAAAAGTGGCTTCCACACAAAGGGCTATTTTGAGGGCTGGAAGGGTTTATAGTTGTAGAGATTTGTTGACCCCTCTAGAATCTATGAAGCAACCTATCTTTATAACTAGTAGCCACAGAATGGAGGGGTTAAGAAGGGCCAGGATCATATTTTGCCAAAGCGGATACCATTAAACAAAGTGAACAAGAGAATGCAAGGAAAGCAAAGGAACTTCAAAAAAATCTGAATGACAAGAACGAAAGGACCAACCTCTTGTACAGTTGCTGTCGAGCATCTATCTGCAACAATTGTGCCTACTTCCTCCAAATTTTTGCACCTTGAGCCTGCATATAATTATGGCGCGTAATTACTTTTTTTAAAATACCATGTGTTCATCAGAATTCTGATGTGAAATATGAAATCTTCACTATCGATAAAAGTCAACCCGATGGTAACACACATCTAGAAACATGTGATTGGGATTGAATACACCGATGAAGTCCATCAACAGAACGCACACTAGCGGCAATGGAGAAATCTTGTATTGTCGATAGCCAATGATGCTATCGGTAATACTTAGCCCAATGGACACTAGAAAAAGTAAAACGCATTCGCAAAGGTTACGGTGATAAAGGGTCAAAGCTTATGCTGAGGAGACATAGCGTAGCAGGAGGAGCTACTCCGAGGGAAAAGACATCGGGGAAATTATGACAATTTCATGAACATATTTTACTCTATCCTGATGCTCGATGTGACTAGTAGGATAACTCGCACTGATCAACAGGAAGAGAGGTCATTGACTTATGTTATCCTGATGAGTAAGAAGAAATAAAGAGGCTGTGAAAATCATTGGACCAACATATGCCGATCAATAGGTAAAATCCATGAAATTTTAACATGTTGGAATTTCGATGAACACGAGATAATTTTTGAAAAAAATATAAATTAATTCGACAAAGCAAAAGAAATCCCATAGCTCGTCGCAAATGCTTGTCGGAAAACTGCTCCGAATGTAATAGTGTCATAATTCTGATGAAGGCAAGGAAGGATTTAAAAAAAAGGAAATTTGACACAAATTGCATTGTAAAATCCAACAAAGCAAAAGAAATCCCATAGTTTGTCAGAAATCTTCATCGGAAAATGCACCCAAATGAGTTAGTGTTCCTTATATTTAGGACATATTGTAAGTTCCAGTGAAAGTGTAAAAATGGATCCACAAATGATATAAGCTCTTATACATTATCCATATCTTATTATATTAACATAGTTGAGAGGACTCAATTAGTTATACAATTATTTTAGGAGAACTTTGTAAATGGTTAATCTCAAATTGACACACATTTAATATATTTAACAAATAAGGGAGCATTTGAATGTATGAAATCTACTCAAGTAACTTTTAAAACAAATGAAAAGGTAGTGAATACATGTCAAGGTATACCTACAATTTCTAAGTTTTTTTAAAACCATTTTTTCTAGATTGTGATGCATTCAGAAAAGATATTAAGGCTATTCTAACTCAAGGGGATATCCCATATCATTTAAAATAAAAACTTAAGTGATTTCTAAAGATGATACTCTATTTGGGAAGAATTAAATTTGATCATCATGCATGTATTGGAAAACTTTAGAAAATATCTATTTTGTGGCCTATTTATCATAAAGACTGGTCGTAATAGTTTAAAATTATTTTTGAACCAAAGATATTTGAATGATCTCCAAATGAATGAGTAAGTAAGTTTTTGATTAGGTAAGAAGGATTTTGGAAGGGCCCTAAACCCTTGTACAAAGAAGGGAGGTATTCAACCTGACAGAGTGGAACACAACACCCGAAGAAGAAGGAACAATAACATAGGATTAAACAAGGCTCCCAAAACTAGCAAGGATTTTCAAAAGGACCCAAAAAAATTCAAATCCAAAACTAACTATCTAGAGACATAGATAAGGATGGCAACCATACCATCCAACAATTGACCTTCTTAGACCACTGGGTACAAAAACGGGGGGATTTTTTCATGGTAACCTTCATAATGGGTTTTGAAATGGAATCCAAAACCAACTGGCAACATCGAACTAGGATAGTCCAACAACAAATCAAATCCTCGCCTGCTAAAATCCTCTCCACCTCCATAAGAAAGTATCCCACCTCAATAGGAGCAATAGAGAACAAGACCGGTTGAAGGATAAACCAAACATGCCACAATCCAACATCTAAGAAGTACTAGTTAAGAGAAGACAATATAGAGCAGCCATCATCCTTCTCCCAACCGTTGATCCCCACCTCAATAGGAGAAGTTCTTACCTCCATAGGGAATGGGAAAGAGAGTAGCACGAGAAAAATGTTCCAAACCCCCAATAGAGAAACCATCAGAGACCCTACCTCAATTGAGCCATTCTTCACCTCCATAGAAGCCTTACTAGAAGGAGCCAAACCAAGAGTAGCAATTACCCAGTAGAAGGAAAGATGGATGAGAACATCCCAAGAAAAACCATACCTAACCCCCGAAAAAGGCATAGCTAAAATGAGCTTGAAAACTACTAGTATCCATTTGGCTGATAGGAGGAACAAAGCCCACACTAAATAGTAAACTAAACCGACAAAGAACACCAAAAACATAGAAATTAGAACATCTACAAAAGAAAAATATAAAAAGGCCCTTAGCAATCCTCACAAGAAGGGAAAATTAAAAAAGAGCCACAATCCAAGAAGGTTGTGAAGCATCCCTCATCCAACCCACATACAAGGAGGACCACCCAAGAGAGGCATCTGAAAGAATCTCCTCCAACAACAATATAGGAAACAAAAGTAGGGGAAAATCTTACCTAAGAAGAGCATAGGTAGCCACAACCAGAAATAGCTAGGTCCTCTAACACCGAAACCAAAATGCAAACTTTAACCTTGAATAGGCGGCAATGAAACTTCCTGTTAATAGCACCCAGGAAAGATAGGGCACTGAACATAGAGGATCCACCAAAGAGCCTCAAAGGAAGGGAGGAGGCTAGGTAGAAGTGCCCTTGCATTGCCATCTACATCCACCCCATTTGCCTCTCCTATAGACTTATCCCCATCAGAAACCCTAGCCTTTTAACTATGCCTGCTCCCACTGATCCTGCTCTCTTTCTTTGTATTTATATTAGATGTTAAATACCATTGGATTTATGATATGAATGAGTAATTAATTTATAATAATATAGCAGCTATAGAATATCATTTATGATAAGTATTGACGGGGCCACTTTCTTTTTGGCAGATGCACATACTCTTACACATTTGAATCCATCATCCACTAAGAAAACTTCATGATGTTTGACTGTTTGACTATTTGCATTCATTTTAAAAGGAAAATAGTGGTGGAAGGCATGAGTTCAACATCTCTATAATAATTTTTTGTTAGTGCATTCTGCATTCTTAAGGGTACTTGCTATTTTTTGTTCACAGAGAAGATAAGGTACTTCTTAATGGATGCAGCTAATCTAGCTCCAAATAGTTCACTAATCTTCGTGTTATACACTTTTTCCAAAAAATGAAAGACATGGATAGTTCTATCGAACATGATCAAGATCTATAACTTTTGACTAACCTTCATGTTATGCCAAAATTATGACTTTTTGAAACCAGCTTAACCACAACCCCTTCTTAATAAGGTAGAGATCAAAGTTGTTGAGCCTCTCCCAAAAAATAACAACAAATCATCACAAAAGTTTGATCTGATAAAATATTATAGGTATTTTGGTGGAAGCATAAAGAAGTTTGTATACAAAAGATGCTCAGATTTTATTTTGTTTTGCTACTTTGAAGATTGAGAGGAGCAACAGTGTTTTATTGGGAGCCTCAACATAGCATGTGAAGAATCTCTACATGTGGTTACATTTTTGTGTTTTTTGTGAGGCATTAGAATCCAGAAAGAATGTGTTCAAAGTGGAGATGAAATAAAGGAGGTCTTTGAGCTAGTAGAGTAGTCTGTTCAGAGATCATTGAAGTTTGTTAGGGAAAATCCCTAAGAAGCGATAGATTAGAACCAAGGATATTGTTGGATGTGTTGTCATTGTTGTCAACATATTTTCTCTGTTTGGTGTAGTGTTGCAATTAAATTTAGTTAGTTGGTTTATGCTTTGTATTGATGATCAATGTTTGTGGATTAAAGGGTTTGTAGAGTGATATCTCTAGTTGATTCAAAATGAGTGCTAGAGGTCCACATAAAAATTTGAGTGAGTTAAGAGTATTTGTGTTGTGGCCAGTTTTTCTATTGTTCAGTGTTGTCGATGTTCAGTATTTTGATTTTCATTGCTCCACATTGTAATATCTTGGTTTGTGGATTTGGGAATATGTTCGAGACATTGATGTGTGTCCTCAATTCAAGTGGTTCATGGTTTGGTGCTCCGCAAGTGATTTTTCCAAGTTGATAGTCAGTTTAGTGAATGTTCTTTAAGTTTGGTATGATGATGATGTGTTTCTTGTAATTTGAGTTGGTAGGGATGTTGTTGTGGTAATTCAGGATGCTTGTGGATGTTTCTAGATCATGTACTATTTATTTTGGTAGTCTGCATTGATCGGTGAGCATGCTATTGGTGATTTTCTTTGATCTGTTGGTGTTCTTTATGTTCTTGGTTGACATGATGCATGTAGCATGTTGTGGATGTTTGGTACATAATTCTTCGAGGTGTTTCTTATTCGAGGTGGTGATTTAGGTCCATGCTATGTCCTAGCCGTTGTTGTTTTGGTCTGCATATGTTATTGTAGTGTGTATGGTTATATTTTGTAATTAGGTGAAGCGTGTTGAGCCGACCTTGATGATATTGGTCCAAGGGGGAATGTCATTTATACGGGTGAAACAACGTTAATGGTTCCCACTTTTACCCATGAAGAAAATTCATGGGTGTGGGAAAACATTTTTTGATAGGTTTGTACGAACTACACATGTTCACTCAAACTACCCCTATGGGTTCGAGTGAACTTGCTAATGGGGTTATGGTTTGAGCAAACCCTAATTCAAAAATGGGTTTGCTCAAATCTAATACAATATTATATTTAACAAGTTTGCTCGAACCCCCCCTTTGAGTGAATCCCTAACGATTGACTATTTTTTTAACTGTCTTTATAAACCAAAAATGACAATTGAACTGTCATTTTCAACTTATCATTTGGGCTACATTGAGGCAATTTGAGTGAATCGTATGTGGAGATTTTGTTAGTGAATCCCATCAACACCTGTCAGTCCTCCTCAACAATCGTCATTTGACCTGTGTTGTTCCATGTGCACAAAATTACCCTTTTTTCTTGTTTAATAATATTTTTTTAAAAAATAAGTTAATAAAATACTTTTTTGTTTGTTATTTTTTTTTAATTAAATAATTGTATATTTATTATTTTTCTCAGCATTTTAGAAAATTGTTAGGAAAAAATTAGAAAACTTGGATACTAAATTAAAAGTTAGGAAAACGTTAGCAAAATTAAAACTTAGAAAAATGTAAGAAAACATAGATAATAAATTAAAATGTTAGAAAAATTAAGTAATAAATTAAAACTTAGATAATAAATTAAAACATTAGAAAAATTAGAATCTCTATGACCTCTTTTAACATCCTAGTACACAACATGACCCCTTAAGACACCATATGAACCCTTAGGACAATTTGATGTCATAAAGGGTCATACGGTGTTCTAACACCATGTGTGACCCCTTAGGACCCCATATGACCCTTAACGACACCATATGCCCCCTTAGGACACTATATGAACCTTTAGGACCATATGATGACCTAATGGTTCATATGGTGTCCTAAGAGGTCATACAGTGTTCTGACACCATGTGTGACCCCATATGACCCCTTAGGAAATTATATGAACCATTAGGACCATATGATGTTGTAATGGTTCATATGGTATCATAAGGGGTTGTACGGTGTTGTAACACCATGTGTGACCCCTAAGGACCCCATATGACCCCGAGAGACACCATATGACCCGTTAGGACACTATATGAACTATTAGAAACATATGATGTCCTAATAGTTCATATGGTGTTCTAAAGGGTCATTCAGTGTTCTAACACCACGTGTAACCACTTAGGACCCCATTTGACTCCTAACGACACCATATGACCCCTTAGGACCATATGATGTCCGGATGGTTCATATGGTGTCCTAAGGGGTCATACAGTGTTCTAAGACCATGTGTAACCCCTTAGGACCCCATATAACCCCTAACGACACCATTTGACTCCTTAGGACACTATATGAAACATTAGATTAGGGGTTACACATGGTGTTAGAACACTATATGACCCCTTAGGACACGATATGAACCATTAGTACATCATATGGTCCTAATTGTTCATATAGTGTCCAATGGGTCATATGGTATCGTTAGCGGTCATATGGGGTTCTAAGGGGTCACACGTGGTGTTAGAACACCGTATGACCCCTTAGGACACCATATGAAACATTAGAACATATAATGTCTTAATGTTTCATATGGTGTCCTAAGGGGTCATATGGTGTTCTAACACCATGTGTGACCCCTTAGAACCCTATATGACCGCTAACGATACCATATGACCCAATGGACACTATATGAACAATTAGGACCATATGATGTCCTAATGGTTCATATCATGTCCTAAGGGGTCATATAGTGTTCTAACACCATGTGTAACCCCTAAGGACCCCATATGACCGCTAACGACACCATATAAGAATTTAGGGTATTATACAAACCAGTACGACCATACGATGTTGTAATGGATCATACAATATCCTAAGGGGTCATATCGTGTTCTAACACCACTTGTGACCCATTAAGACCCCATATGACCCCTAACAACACCATATGACCCCTTAAGACATTGTACAAACCATCAAGACCATATCATGTCGTGATGACTCATATGGTGTCCTAAGGGGTCATACGGTGTTATAACACCATGTGTGACCACTTAAGACCCCATATGACCCCTAACGACACCATATGGTCCCTTAGGACACTATATAAACCATTAGATCCATAGTCCTAATGGTTCATATGGTGTCCTAAGGGGTCATATGGTGTTCTAATGCCATGTGTGACCCCTAGGACCCCATATGACCCCTAATGACACCAATGACCCCTTAGGATATTATATGAACCATTAGGACCATACGATGTCGTAATTGTTCATATAGTGTCCTAAGGGGTCATACATTGTTCTAACACCATGTTTGACCCCTTAGGAGCCCATATAACTCCTAAAGACACCATATGACCCCTTACGACACCATATGAACTATTAGGACACTATGATGTCCTAATAGTTCATATGGTGTTCTAAGGGGTCATGCAGTGTTCTAACACCATGTGTAACCCCTTACGAACCCATATGACCCCAAAAAACACTATATGAACCCTTAGGACACTATATGAACCATTAAATCCATAGTCCTAATGGTTCATATGGTATCCCAAGGGGTCATACGGTGTTCTAACACCCTGCATGACCCCTAAGGACCTCATATGACCCCTAATGACATCAATAACCCCTTAGGACATTATATGAACCATTAGGACCATATGATGTCATAATGGTTCATATAGTGTCCTAAGGGATCATACGTTGTTCTAACACCACGTGTTACTTCTTAAGACCCCATATGACCCCTAACGACACCATATGACCCCTTGGGACATTATATGAACTATTACAACCATACGATGTCATAATGTTTTAGATGGTGTCCTAAGGGGTCATACGGTGCTTTAATACCATGTGTGACCCCTTAAGACTCCGTATGACATCTAATGACACCATATGACCCCTTAGGACATTATATGAACCATTTGGACCATATGATATCGTAATGGTTCATATGGTGTTCTAACACTATGTGTGACCCTTTAAGACCCCATATGACCCTTAACGACACCATATGACCCCTTAGGACACTATATGAATCATTAGGACCATATGATGTCCTAATGGTTCATATGGTGTCCAAAGGGGTCATATGGTGTTCTAACACCATGTGTGACCCGTTAAGACCCCATACAACTCCTAACGATACCATATGACCCCTTAGAACACTATATGAACCATTAGATACATATGATGTCCTAATAGTTCATATGGTTTCATAAGAGGTCATACGGTGTTCTAACACCATGTGTAACCCCTTAGAACACTATATGAACCATTAGATACATATGATGTCCTAATGGTTCATATGGTTTCATAAGAGGTCATACGGTGTTCTAACACCATGTGTAACCCCTTAGTACCTCATATGACCCCTAACTACACCATATGACCCCTTAGGACACCATATGAATCATTGGGACCATAAGATGTCCTAATGGTTCATATGGTCTCCTAAGGGGTCATACAGTGTTCTAACACAATATGTGACCCCTTAGGACCGCATATGACCCCTAACAACACCATATGACCCCTTAGGACATTATATGAACCATTAGGATTGTACGATGTCGTAATGGTTCATATGATTTCCTAAGGGGTCATACAGTGTTCTAACACCACGTGTGACCCCATATGACCCCTTAATACATGTTTGTACTATAAATATATTATTTGAATTAGTATATGATCTAGTCTTTCTCTCTCTTCATTTAATTTGAATTCTCAATAATGTATAGAGTAAGACCAATCAGAATTTTTGGATGTCATATTTTTGTGCATTAATATTTCTAACAACTTAAGTGACCTATCAATACAATAAATTAATTAGATGGATAGAAGACTACATCCCTTATATAGATACTCTAGTTTGATGTATGATATTGTATGACACTCATTAAACAAAAAATATTCAAGATAATAACAAAAAGAATTTGATTGGATGTACAAAAATAATCACATGCCTTGATACATTAGATTTTGACCTTTTATTCTTCATCGTGAATGAGGATCATAATCAAAGTGTATAGAAATGGATACACAAATGATATTATGTAAAAGAAAATGGTAAATATATATTTTTAAAAAGTAATAATAAAAACTACAAAAATAAAGAAAAAAATATTATAAAATAAATTGGATGTCATATAAAAAAATGCCTTCTGGTTTGATATCTCTTCCTTAATAGCCACAAACACAATATCTTCACTAGCATCACCATCAGATTTTTCATCAGTGATACCACTATCAATAGCAATAAGACAATCTATTTTTCTTTTACCCTTATACTTCTTGAATTTATCTCTCTTGTGTTCATTTTCACCATTAGGACAATTAATCGCTATGTGACCAATCTTGTTGCCTGCAAAAAAATTTAAAGGTAATTTACCTCTATATTTACCAGTGCCTCTAGGCAACCACTTTGCCAACAATGCTTCAAGATCCACTAAACTATCTTCATCATCAGCATCTCTATTGGATCTAGATTCATAACCATGACTAGTATCTCTACTTTTTCTCACAGATGGGTTAGAAATAGAAGCTCTAAATGCAGACTCAAATTTCTGTACACTACCATCATAACCATTTAATTCAAAAGAAGTAAGCTTTCCAATGATGTAGTCAAGAGTTACCTTAGTTTTGTCAATGGACTTCAGCTCCTGAATAGCTGCAAGTCAAATAGCATAGACTGGTAGTAGGGTTCTCAGTACCTTACTGATTACTATGGCATCTTCCACTTTGCCTCGTGCACTCTTAATTTTACCGACTATCTCTTTTATCCTTTGATCATATTGCTGGATATTTCACCTTCAGACATCCTCATGTCATCAAACTTTCCTCTTAGATTCTCTTCTTTCGCAGTATTAATGTTTTCATCACCGCTATAAATCTCTTCAACTTTTTTCCATACTTCATATGCAGTTTCAAGACAATGAACATCTACATATTCAACATTAGACAGGGAACTGATAAAAGCCTCCAAAGCTTGATGATTTTCTTGTTGTTCTTTCTTCTGATTATTAGTCAGGGTCGTAGTAGGTGAAATATACTTAGTATCTACATGATCCCAATATTGACTTCCTAGACTCTTGATGTAAATCTTCATTTTGTTGCTCCATATCCTATAGTTTTCTTTGTTGAACTTCGAACCCCCTTTCTTCATCATGATCTAATACATCTTTTCCTCAAGATGTTAGGCTTAGACCTTAAAGGACCTGAGATACTCTGATACCAATTGATGGTATGATGAAAGAATAAGTATCTGACATATTACGGAGATGAGGGGGGTGAATCAGTAAATAGAAAAACTAATACAAACTTCCCAAACTCAAACTCAAACATACAAAGTAAACTTATTAATGAAATACCACTATAAATATCAATACTCATAAGAATATCGGTTGACTATTACAACAAATTAATAGTAAACAACATTTAACTTGTAAACATCCAAATGCTTTATCATATGCCAATGCTTTATTTCTCAATGCTTCTGGTTATCATGCCTTATCAGAAATAGTTAAGTAGTTAATCAAATCAACCATAAGATCATAATCACAAAAACATTCACCACATGACACAAGTATTTATAGGTAAAAACAACAGTGAGATGGGACTCACAAGATAATATCTGAACTCTTCTAAAGTTCACCCTGTTAGGAGCCAAGCCTATTAAAGCTTCTACAAAAGTCTTGTTAAGAACCGATCCTGTTAGGAAAGACCCAGTTAAGGGATTGACTACAAATGCCTTGTTAGAAGCAAATACCCTTTAAGGACTAACCTCACTAGAGGATTTTAAAATCCAATCTAATGGACCACCTTGTTAGAGGATTTAATAAGTAACCAAGCTTGTTAGAGCTTACCCAGTTAGGAGATTTCAGTTTTGCTGTAATTGTTAGAAAACAACAGGATTTCCTTGATTTGTCTAACTAGCACTACACTTGCTTGATCAAATCCATTTAAGACTCTATATGCCTTTACTCAAACCACAGACTCATTCTCTGGTTCAGCAACCACACACTCAACTGATTTCAGCCAACTCTTGCCAACACTAAACACAACAACTTTATCAACCTTAAATACAAATCAATTAGGTCAGTAACACAACAAAAATATAATCCTATCATCGAGATTACAAACAAGTCGGTACAAGTATGACCATTGGATTTCATAGAAATCTCTACACATCAATACAAAAAACCTCAACCACTCCTTGATTACCGCTTCATCAAGATTAGTAACTCATCACGCGCTTTGCATTAGATGCAATACACTTTTCTCATTCCCTAGACAAACAAACAAACAAACATGCCAAAACAATTGACCTTGTCTTCATACAATGACCTTAAATGTCACCATCATTACCGCTCAACATCAAATCATAAACCATCATAACCAATTCAACAACCTTAATCGGTTAGGGTTTACCAGTTACATAACATAGAAAGGGTTTAACCTTTCACTCTGATTATCAGTTCAACTCACAATCTTACATACTGGTTTACAATATCCTTCACAAATCTCTTCCTACCAGTTACAAGACAATATCAACAATAAAAACAATATCAGCAATATCATTACCAATTCAATTGACATCAATGACAACATAACATATTATTAATGCAACCTTCATGCAAATGGCAATAGGAAATACTAGTCTAGCAGGGCTACTAGAACTAGGTCTAAATAGGGGTTTCTTGACCCAGTTGCACAAAGGAGACTTCCAAGCTTGGTTGGAAGGTTAGGATGATTTTTCCTAGGTGTGAAACACTCCAAAACCTCCCTTGGAAGTGTAATTGGTGACTGGTTTCCATTAGTTTGTTAGGACCCTACTTGTGGGGTTGTATTAGGCCTTGGTCTAGGCAAAGAGGGGTGATTTTGGGTCTTTCTATCCTTCTAGTTGCCCACTCTGTATCATAATAGGGGATTGTTGACTGGCTTAGCATAGAGATGGCATAGCGAGCATAACACTTTCCACCTACCCGCTGGTGAGATTAGTGTGACACTCGAGGATGTCTCTATGATTCTTGACATCCCTGTGAGTGGTGAGTTGGTCCAGTATGATTGTCCAGATCTTGGAGGGATAGAGGCTTGCAGAGCCGTATTTGGTGATGAGATAATATCCAGAGGAGAGATTTGATAGGAGGATATGATCATGTACTACGAGACCCTCCTAGTGATTCTTGTAGGTTTGATTGACAGATTCATCTGTCCAAATAGGAGATCTTGAGGTTTCATTGTTGGCTGGGGTGAGATTCTACAGAGCATGATGCAGCATCGGACTTGATATGCATGGGGTGTTTGCATTCTTTCTCATTTGTATCATGATCTTCATCAGGTTGTTTTCGATGATAGTGCTAGTCTATCTACAAGATGCATGCTTTTACAAATCTAATGCTGGATCATATTGTTATTACTCAGCCTATCCATCATAGAGTTTATGGTGAGAGGTAGCCATATGTCTATTTATATGTAGGTATCCTTACTCAACATAAGTTGGGTAAGATGGAGTATTGGAGTTGGGTTTTGGATTCACTGGATAGCACCGTTTGGAGACCTTATATCAATTGTGAGCCATGGATGGATGATACACAGACATTACCATATATTCTACAGAGTAGATATCTTATTGGTCATACTCCATACATTATTGAGCATAGATAGATCTAGTATGTGAGACTCCTCATGCACAACCTGCACAACAGGAACATGTGCTAGATATCAGTACCATATTTCATCACAGTGACCATGAGATGCAGAAATTGAGATCTATTTTAGATGATCCACAAATTGATTGCATGTACAAGAATACATGCAAATCCATTTACAATAGTTTGAAAACATTGAGGGATAGACTAGGGAGCCACACATCATATTCCCCACAAATTATTGATTCCATTTTTAGAAAGTTGAGAGCTGATGTGAGGGGTAATGATTCCTTGGAGGACATGTAGATGGAAATCCCCAAGGAAATCATTAAAGAATGATGCTTTCCCTATTATTGGAGAAGATTAAGGTGAGAGCATACTAGGTGACATGTTGCATTGATCCACTAGTAGCAACAAATATATATCCACATTTCTTAGTTGCTCATGGTCTTTATCCTAATAACGACCAGATACCATTATACTTTTCTCACCAGGTGTACGCTGAGGTTCACTTGGGTATGAAACCCAACTACCTTGACCTTCTAGGATACCATAGATAAGGAATGGGTAGACTTTCTAGTAGAGATTTATATTGTAGGGGTGATAGACATGCATCCACACATAGGTAGCTTGTTGGTCAGAGATTTTTCGATGATAGCCCCAACCCTCACCCCCACAACTGATCACATTGTGATTTCTTCTTAGAGAGAAACAATTGATACCATTGGAGATATTTCATTAGCAGCAAACATGATTTATTTAGATAGGCTGGGTAGATACATGATGACTCGACCATGTTCTAGATCATCCACAGGTGCATCTTCCAGTCACGGGGTGGCTGATTTAGATCAATATGTTACTGCTATCATCCCCTCACTAGATGGTGTAGAACCTATATCAGGAGGTGCTCAACATATATAGATGTCTTAGTATTTATCCAAGGACCTCTTACATGCATACCTTTTCATTTCATCTCGACTTCAGATACCATTAGTTGATGTTAGATATGACATTCTTAGAGACACATAGGCTACTACATAGACTCATACACCAGGACATTCTTTGCATTCTCATCACTCCACGTATGCTTTAGGTGACCCACCTATAGATAAATCTATTGCTATAGAGGAGGAGATACAAGTTGATAAGTTCCATATCACATATGAGGGCTTGGATTCATTTGAGCAGTAGCTACGAGATTTTTGCCAGACTGGTTATATGTATATTCTACTAGCATCAGACACTTTATCGAAGCCTAGTCATCTACATAGCCCCTTACGCTTCTCACTCATTCATATTACCAAAGAGAGATATGCAGATGCAGGAGATGTGGCTAATATGATCAGAGGAGATGATTAGACTATACCTCCTGATACACAGGTACATGTGCATGTATTTTTTGATAAATAAAAATGTCGATACATGCATGTATATTTTTAATGGATATAATTTCTATAATTTAACTAGAGTATCATTTATTGTTCAAACTAATCTTAAAATTTGTATGTAATAGTTACCTCATGTCACTCCTACCTTGAGCTCAAAGCGCATGCATAGGTGAGATTATTTCGATGCTACACCTACTAGTGGACAAGTTGGTTATGGATTTTGTACATGTACATTACAATATATTTTAATAGTCTATTTTATTTAATATCCATACATGTAGAGATATTTAATTTATATTCTAATTTTGTTGGCCTCGATTGGACATCCATTAGACTAGGACTCTCACTAAGAGGCTCACTCCATTTGTGGCTGACATGATTCAAACCCATCTGCTACTTCCTAGCATGTGTCGGGTTGTAGTACACATGTTTATCTTTATGTATACATGGACTTTCATAGACATATTGTTACATTCAGACTTACTTTATATAGACTTTCCCAAACACGTGTTGTTTGTTTACCTTTATATATACATTTGTTTGGCATTTATAATGCATTTAGACCTTCCATGTATTATATATGTTTGAGATCTAGAACCATTTCAACATGTGTTTAAATTTTTAATATATATATAGATTGGATGTTTACTTTGAATATATATATATGTGTGTGTGTGTGTGTGTGTGTGTGTGTGTGTGTGTTGGCATCGTATTGTCATTGATGTCAATCAGTAAGTATGTCAATGGTATGCAAGATGTTGTTACTGACATTGCAGATTGTTGGCATGTTGATCTCAATTGATATGGGATGTCAACCTGTAAGCAAGCAAACCCAGTAAGTATGGTCGATATATAACATGATCTAACTGAGAGAATAGAGAAGTGCACGATACGAAGGTTAATCGATCAGTCTATACCAGTAGCATGTTTGGTCGGTGACCAAGTTTGAACCGACATAGTCAAGTGAGTTGGATGTTGACAAAAATGTCACGTGGACTCTAGGTGGTGAACATACAATGGTAGGTGAATGGTGTGTCAACGAGGTAGTTTCCGACCAGGTCGGTATTAAATGTTGATTGCAAAAATCATAGATTGGTTGCAGAGGATTGTGGCTCAAATCAAATCGAAGGTTAGATATTTTATTCTTTGACATTATGATCGAAGTGGGATATTTGATCATCTTGTTGAGCTAGATAAGGAAACTACTAGATCATTTATCATGATCAACAAGTCAAGGTTGATGAACAGGATCCACTTTGCTAAAAATAGTAAATGTTTATTATAAGAATAAAAAAGGATAGAGATATTTGTTGAGCTATTGTAGGTTGTTGAATCAATAATATGAGATCCGATTTGATATGAATCATGGTTGGTGAAGAAAAACCTAAGCGGGTGAAGTTTGAGTATTTGTTTTGGTGGGAAAACAAGAGTACAAATGTGTAGATCATAGATCTAAGTTTTTTATGTTGCTTGAAATATTGAGGAGAAAGAGATGTTGGCATAATGGATGAATTTATTATGTGTTGCATTGATGTTTTGTCATTGATGTCAACACTAGCTATTATGGTTGGTTACCGATAGACAAGTTTTGGTTACTAGTAGGAGATCTAGTGTTACCGGTGGAAGAGACTATCTGTTGGACACTTCTGGCATGTTTGGATTAGTGAAGTATATTTGATTTCATGTGTTATATTCTCCATGAAAATGTTTTAGTCAGTTGGTATTGGCTTGTTAATTGGATGCTATCATACACTCTGGTAAACCCTTACCCGCATTGGTTTAAGGCTTTACCGGTAGAGCTTTCATTGAGGAATCATGACAGGATGCATAATTGGTGTTGGTTTAGCTTCTTCATGGATTTCAGAATGTTGAAGATGTTATTTGATCATGCTTCAACTGCTTGAAGACATTGCTTTGGCGTGATGGACCTAGAATAGGTTTGGTACCTATCTAGGTTATGGACCAGTATCATACTAGTGTGTACTCTACACATTACCAGGATGTTTTGAGAGGATTTATGGATTTGTTATTGTTGTTTTGGTCTTAAGATGACATGGCATATCATTGTAATATGGAATTATATATTGATCTTGTTGTAATATCTTTTAGGTGGCCAACCTAATTGGTTTAGGCCTTAGGGTTTGTATAAATAAGTGGTAGAAACTCTTTGTAGAGTACCATGGTTATTGGAAAGGTCATGGTCAAGGAATGTAATGTTCGAATATTGTAATATCATTTAGGTAGAGGAGTTGGTCGATCATTGGTGATCGAATTGGATTCAGAAGAGGATTTAGTCCTCCGACATTAAGCTTAACCGGGACTGTAATCAGGCATGGTAGATGCTATTTCTAGCAGTTCACTCTATTGGATTGTTGTCCATTTATCTTGAGATGGTTGTAGCCACTCTGTAGTCAATGAGAGTCTCTTGTAATGAGCAGTACGCTCTAGGAAGTGTACCTTCCTGCAAGTGTAGGCCCCTCATTGTAACACATACTTTCTGCATAAGTATCATCTAACTATGGGTAGGCTTCCCACCATGGTTTTTCTCTTTCAGGGTTTTCCACGTACAAATCATAGTGTTATGTGGTATGGTTGCTTTGCATTGATTATCTGGTTATTTTTTAAGTTGTATTGTTTACCAGTATCTATTCCTATCGGCATCTGTATGTGTTTTACCGGTACTTAATTTGTTTAAGGATGTATTGTGGATTAAAAGTTATAATCTATTAACAACTAATTCACCCCCCTCCCCCCCCTCTTAGTTGTTCACTAGTAATCCTAACAATTGTTATCAAAGCTTTGTTCCTCTTTTGCAAAAGATTAACTGCTTGAGGTAGATCCTATGGCGACCAACACTTCTAATCCACCAACAACTATTTTCAAAAGAGAAATCCCTAAGCTTGATGGAACAAATTATGGGATATGGAAAATTTGAATGAAGACTCATCTTAGATGTGTTGGAAAAGATATTTGGGAGATCACTGAAAAAAAATACACACCTTATGATCCAGCATCTAGCAATCCTGCTCCTGCAGATTTGGATAAGAATATTGGAAATGATTGCAGAGCTAGAGAAGCCCTCTTATGTGCACTTACTAATCAGCAAATCATGGGATTGACTGATAAATCATCGGCAAAGGTTATGTGGGACAAATTGCAGACTTTGAATGAACGTGATCCTACTGTCAAAATTGCTAAACTTGATGGTTACTGGGTAAGATATGAAAACTTGAAAATGGAAGATAATGAAAGAATTGTTGTGTTTATGGAAATAGTAAATGACATTGTTATGCGAATTCAATGTTGTGGAGGATGTCTAAGTGAAGATGAAATAGTTTCTAAATTCTTGAGAGCCCTTCCACCGGCTTACAGGCAACTACAATTAATGAGATAAGGAAAATGGCTATCACTTCAGTCAATAGAGACATTATGAGTGGAAAATTATCTGCTTTTGAGCTAGAAGAATTTTGATCTTCTAGTGCTATAAAATCTGAACCTGCTTTTGATGCATCATCATCAACATCTACTAGCAAAAGTGATTGGAAAGCCCTATATGCAAAAGAATTGGAAGACATGAGGAAATAAGATAAAGATCTTGAGAAACTTGAAGCCTTATTTGCTAGAAGAATACCTAAAGGACCAATTGGAAGTAAGTATGAAGGAAAATCACCTTTTAAATGTTTTTCATGTAATAAGATTGGTCATTTTGCATCTAGATGTCCTGAAAGAAATGCAAGGTTTGAGGAAAGAGTTAAGAAATCTTTTAAGCCTAACTAAATTAGATATAGATTCAAGAAAAGTAAACAATGCTACATAGCAGATGAGGAAGGAGTAACTGATGATTCTAGAGATGAACCAACAGAAGACTCTGCTAGTGGATCTAGAAATGGAAAAGAATGGGTTTTTTATGCTTTAAAACAAGATGAACCAGAACCTGTTATCAAAAATGGAGAAAAGGCCCTGACAAAAAAAGTCAAAGATAAGGATGAATGGGTAACTGATAGTGGTTGCTCACATCATATGTCTGGAGATAAAGGGGAATTTATGTCCCTGGAAGAATACAATGGCAATCAAGTCAGATTTGGAGATAACAAGGCATCTATGATCAAAGGTAGAGGTATTATTTTTCTTTGGATGGCAAGCAGAATACTGATAATGTTTATTATGTAAAAGGTTTAAAGTATAATCTTTTGAGTGTTGGTCAATTGGTTGATAAGGGTTTTCAACTTCAATTTAAAGATAGAAAATGCAAAATCATAAACAAGACTGGTTTGGAGATTCTAGTCGGTATTCAGACTGGAAGTAATATCTTTCACTTGAACACTGGTAATAAGACATGTTTGATTTCTCATATTGATGAGAGTTGGCTATGGCACAAGAGGTTGTGTCATGTTAATTCTGATTGTATTGTTAAGATCAGTTCAACCAAGGTAGTTCGAGATATACCTAAGATTATGAAGCCTCATAATCTGGTATGTAAGGAATGTCAATTGCGTAAGCAAGTCAGAAGTTCTTTTAAGAGAATACATGATAAATCTAATGATGCACTTGTTTTGATTCATCTTGACTTATGTGGTCCAACAAGGACTAGAAGCTTTCAAGGTGATAGGTATTTCATGTTGATGTTAGTGACTTTTTTAAGGGAGAAGTTTGAAGCTTTTGAGAAATTCAAGATCTTTAAAGCAAAGGTTGAAACTAAAACTGGATTGAAAATCAAATGTCTAAGATCAAATCATGGTGGTGAGTTCACTTCTCATGAATTTAACAGTTATTGTGAGACAAATGGAATCAGGAGACAACTATCTGCACCTAGGACTCCTCAGCAAAATGGAGTAGTGGAAAGGAAGAACATAATCATTTTGGATGCAACAAGATCTATGATGATGGAAGCCAAATTGCCTCATATCTACTAGAGAGAAGCACTAAGTACATCAATCTACACATTCAAAAGAGTTCACATCAAAAGTGAAACCAGTAAGACCCCTTATGAACTATGGTTTGGACATACAACTATTGTGAAATATTTCAGAATTTTTGGAAGTAAATGCTATATCAAAAGAGATGATTCTATTGGAAAGTTTGATCCTAGATGTGATGAAGGTATATTTCTTGGTTATTCAATTTAGAGAAAAGCATATAGATGTTATAACAAAAGATTGCAGAAAATTGTGGAAAGTGCTAATATGAAAGTGGGTGAACAGTACAAAAATCATTCCATATCATATGATAGGGAACCGGTAGTGGAAATGATCATAATTGAACCGGTAATGCCTCCACCAGTATAGGAAGTTGAGACAGTTACACTAGCATTATCAAAAAATTCAACTGTAACTGATGATCAGAGTAGTGAACCTGAAGTTCAAAAGACATCAAGGTATGTAAGATTAAATCATTCTGAAGATCAAATTATTGGAGATAGAAACAAGGGAGTTATGACAAGAAGAAATCTGGCAAATGAATAGGTATGTCTTATTTCTCAAGTTGAACCGGTAACTGTTATTGAAGCTTGTAAGGATAAACATTGGTTAAAGGTTATGGAAGATGAATTAGATCAACTAGAGAAGAATGAAACTTGGTCTTTAGTTCCCCAGTGTAAAAATAAGAATGTTATTAGAACTAAATGGGTTTTTAGGAATAAACTGAATGAGGATGGTCAAGTTATAAGGAACAAGGCTAGATTGGTTTGTAAAGGATATTATCAAATGGAACGAATTGATTATGGTGAGACATTTGCACCTGTAGCTAGAATTGAAGTTGTTAGACTATTTCTTGCCTATGCAGCTTATAAAAACTACAATGTTTATCAAATGGATGTTAAATGTGCATTTTTAAATGGTGAACTTGAGGAAGAAGTTTACATTGAGAAATATGATAGATTTTCATTGACAGAAAGATATGGTTTATAGATTGAAGAAAGCTTTATATGGTTTGAAACAAGCTCCTAGAGCTTGGTATGAAAGGTTGGATAAATATCTTTCGAAGCTTGGTTTTACTAAAGGTAGTGTTGATAGTAATTTATATTATAAGATCACTGATAATGATATTTTGATTATTGAAGTTTTTGTTGATGATATCATTTTTGGAGGAGAAGATAAATTGTGCATGGAGTTTGCTAACAACATGAAGAATGAATTTGAAATGTCCATGATTGGTGAGATGAAATTTTTTCTTAGGTTTGCAAGTTACTCAAGCTCACAAAGGCATTTTTATCTGTCAAACTAAGTATCTGAGGGAATTGTTGAAGAAGTTTGGTATGGAAAATTCCAAACCGGTAAGTACTCCTATGGCTACAAGTGAGAAATTATCTATCAAGGATACTTCTTCACCGGTAAATCAGATAAGGTATAAGTCTATGATTGGTGGTCTATTATATCTAACTTAGACTAGAACTGATATTATGAATGCAATAATTATTTTTTCAAGATATCAAAGTAATCCTTAAGAAAATCATGAATGTACAGTAAAGAGGATATTCCCGTATTTGCAAGGAACAATAGAGTATGGTTTATGGTATTCTAAAAATGATGATTTCACTTTGTGTGCATATACTGACTCAGATTGGGCAGGAGATATTGATGATAGGAAGAGCACTTCTGGTGGATCTTTCTTTCTTGGAAAGAAACTTGTTTCATGGATCAACAAAAAATAGTCATGCATTTCTTTATCTACTGCAGAAGCTGAGTATGTTGCATCAACAACTAATTGTACTCAAGTCTTGTGGATGAAGCAAATGTTGAAAGATATCAAGGTAAATTGTAGTCAACCGGTAGTTATCCACTGTGATAACTCTGCAGCTATTGACATGTCTAAGAATCCAGTGTTCCACTCTAAGACTAAACATATTTCAATAAAGTATAAATTTCTGAAGGACAAGGTAGAAGCAATGGAAGTCAAATTGGTTTATGTGAACACTAAAGAACTGATTGCAGACATATTCACTAACCGCTGTCTAAGGAATCATTTGAGTATTTGAGAGACAGGTTAGGCATTTCTACCCCTTCGACAAAGACTTGATTGATGAAGTTTGTCATCAGTCCGACATCAATTATCAGAGACATTATTCATTTCGGCAGTGATGAGTGGTGCTACTACTCAAGGAGAGTAGTCAGCTTTGAGTTTTAGAGGTTTATATCATTGCTTTGATATTTTTGTCTGATTTTTGGCATTGATGTCAAAGGGGGAGTGATAGTAATGTGAAAAATCATTCAAAATCTTACAAAGAGATCATTCACAGGGGGAGACTTGTTTGGCATTTCTTGGTACTTAGATGTTTTTCACATCTAGTGTTGCCATCAATGCAAAATGGGGAGATTGTTGGCATAATGGATGAATTGATTACGTGTCGCATTGATGTTTTGTCATTCATGTCAACACTAGTTGTTATGGTTGGTTACTGGAAGACAAATTTTGGTTACCGATAGGAGATCTCATATTACTAGTAGAAGAGACTATCCGTTGGACACTTCCGACATGTTTGGATCAGTGAAGTATATTTGATTTCATGTGTTATATGATCCATGAGCATGTTTTGGTCAGTTAGTATTGGCTTGGTAATTGGATGCTATCATACACTCTAGTAAACCCTTACTAGTTTAAGGCTTTACCGGCAGAGCTTTCATTGAGGAATCCTGACAGGATGTATAATTGGTGTTGGTGCAACTTCTTCATGGATTTCAAGATGCTAAAGATGTTCTTTGATAATGCTTCAACTTCTTGAAGAAATTGCTTTGGCGTGATGGGCCCAGAATAGGTCTGGTACCTATCTAGGTTATGGACCAATATCATGCTAATATGTACTCTACACGTTACCGAGATGTTTCGAGAGGATTTATGGATTTCTTATTGTTGTTTTGGTCTTAAGCCAACATGGCATATCATTGTAATATGGAATTATTTAATTATCTTATTGTAATATCTTTTAGGTGGCCGACCTAATTGGTTTAGGCCTTAGGGTTCGTATAAATAAGTGGTAGAAACTCTTTGTAGAGTATCATGGTTATTGGAAAGGTCATGGTAAAGGAATGTAATGTGCAAATATTGTAATATCATTTCGGGTTTTCCACATACAAATCATGGTGTTATGTGGTATTGTTTCTTGGCATTGATTATCTTGTTAATTGTTAAGTTATATTGTTTACCGGTATCTGTTCCTACCAATATTTTTATGTGTTTTACCGGTACTTGATTTGTTTAAGGTTGTATTGTGGATTAAAAGTTATAATCTATTAACAACTGATTCACCCCCCTCCTCTCAGTTGTTCACCGATTATCCTAAAAAGAGAGTTTCTTCAAGGTGAGAATTGATCAGTCTAAACGTGATAGCAGAATATTGAAGAGACTGAGTATTGAAGAATAACTGGTAAGGTGTAACTGACAAGGGTTGAGGTTATCAATAAACTATTATAGAACACAACCTTCTATTGAACTAACAGTGTCTGAACTAGTAAGACAACAACAGTGAGAGAGAGGAGAGTTAAACCGACAGAGAGAATTGGTTGGAGGTGTTACAAAACTCATTTGTAACAATTTTTTATCATTGTATTGTTTTATATCTCATTGTATTTCACTGAGTGGGTGCTCGGTGCAGGGATTGGTGCTAAAAATAGATTAGGGGTTGGTGCTCGTTTGGGTAGGTGCTCATAAATTACTAGGGGTTGGTGCTCCTTGGGTTGGTTCCCTAAACATTGTAAAATTGTTATTTCATTGTGAGGCTGGATTGGAGCAGTAGATCTCGAGTAGCATTTCTCACCGAGGTTTTTCCCACATTGGGTTTTCCTCGTATATCTGGTATTATGTGATGTTCTCTTGTGTTTGATTGCTTGCTAGAGTTTTTCATTATATTAATATTTGCACACACTATCTGAAATTGTTTATAATTTAATTATGCATATAAATTTAAAATAAGATATATATACATCTTAATTGTACACATGTCCCCTTAAGACATGTATTGAAATTTACACATACATGTAATTTAATATCTAATTTCATATGTAAATGCATTTAATGAAATGAATATGTATCCTAATTTACTTTACATACATATTAAATTATTTAAATAAATTAAACAAATTATGAATATAAATTCTAAATTAGATATATACATCTTAATTATACATGTCCTCTTAAGACATGTATTCAAATTTACACATACATGTCTTAATTTAATATCAAATTTCATACAAATACATTTAATTAAATGAATACATCCTAATTTACTTAAATACATACATACTAAATTATTTTGAATAACTTACAAATTATGCATGTGCATTTAAAATTAGATATTGTAAAGCGGAAAAATCGAACCCTAGTTGTGCTCCCCTCCCCAACTCCAAGGAGAGAGAAGGGAGATTCACTAGGGTTGATGGTTTTCACTTAGGAGGGACTTTACATTCAAAAGAGGGGTTGAAACCCACAAGATCCAATCCCACGCAATGCAAGATTGGATTCTATATGAGTTTCAGGGGTTATGATAGCAAGGATACCCTCTTTTGTAAAGAAATGTAGATAGAAAGATTGAACTAGGAATGCATGTAAAGTGGGAAATATTCGCTTATAAACAGAGATAGCGATATGATATGAAGTTGCGGACCTGGAATTAGCAGTAAAATGTCGAGACGGCGCTGTCCTGCAAATTTGAGCAAAAGTTGACGGGACGATGGCGCCCAGCGTGCACACGGTCCTCCGAAAAATCTGCGAAACGAAGGGGGATCTGTTCGTCTCTGCACAAGGATTCCAGATCTTCAATTTCAGTTGTGTACCTGCAACCTACACACAGAAAAGCAAAGACGATTGGGGGGTTAGGGATTAGGGGTTTTCCCTTAGGTCAAACCCCGATTTTGGAATTAACCAAGAAATGAGAAATGCTGTAAATGTAAATGACTGTAATGTAAAACAAGTACTAGTACCTTTTTGTAAGGATGTTTGTATCCTTATATGCGAAGGTATAGATGTTGTTGTTTGTTGTATGTTGTATGTTGTAGCATGTGATCTCCTCTTCAATGGTTGAATCCTTGTCTTGAATGCAACACTTAGCCTTGAATGGAGACTTAGAATGATCAATTGCTTGAAGGAATGTTTGAATGCTTGAATGCTTGAATGCTTGAATGTTTGAGTATCGTTTCCACCTTTTTCGCCTCCCTCTCATATGTCCTTCCTCCTCAAATGGGAGAGGAAATGTAGTTTATATACTTGCCAATTAGGGTTGATAGACTGATTTTCCCGACCTTAGGCCGACCAGGAAATGTTATTTTCCAAATTGCAAACAAAAAGGCCCGAAGTCCCATAGGAGACCGGGCCCAAAATAGGGCCAGGGACCAGGGCGTTGGGCGCCATGGTCCTGGAGGACCAGGGCGCTAGGTACCCTAGTCCTGAAGGACCAAGGCGCTGGGCGCTCTGGTCCCACCTCCCGGGATAGCAGGGTGCAAGGAGGATCAGGCAGGGTGCTGGAAAAATGCAGTTTTTGATGTCATGAACAAGTTTCGGGGTCTCCATTCAGGTTCAGTGTTGCGTCGCCATCGTGAAGACCCAAATGCAGTCAAAATTGCAAGTGTTGCAATTTTAGGACGCTACATTTAGCCCCCACTTTAGCGAGAGTATAAGCGTACGCTCATACTTCTGATAAAGTACAAGGACACAATATTGAAAGACTTTCACCATGTCAAGGAGGCAAGATACACCAAGCCCCCAGTGGACTAAGGATCTTACGACTTCGATTGACAAAGTAAAAGGGAAGATCACAAGGAGAACCATGACTGTCAGTAGTAGGGTTCCCTCACTATGAGTCATGCAAGAAAGATATCAAAAATTTTCAAGGCAAAGCTAAATTTGTCAAGAAATTTTCAAGTATCTTGAAAAGATATGGACGGGATGTATGCCCCCCTACGTTAAAGCGATCGCACACGCCTTACCGTGGGTGATTGCTTTAAGGTAGTGATACATATAAGAAATGAGAAAGGAAAGGAGCACGTTATCACAAGGATTTAGCTCCCAAGTGTGAGATAAGCCCAAGGATAATAGACACAAAACACAAAGCACAAGGTGACTTTGCTTTCCTCGAGGTCAGTATGTTGTATGATAATTCATGTATATCATATGTATGTATGCATAATTGTTCTTCATTCCCCAATCAAGGAAGGTCACCTAGAAGAAGGGAACACATGTGTCTTTTGAGTCAACATGAGAGAGATCGAGAGATCTCAATGTTTTGCATCGTCCTCAAGTAGACAACACTAAGGACAACAAATAGAAGAATGAGAGTAACACATAGAAGAAGTAACAAAAGAAAGAGGAGGAGAGAATCTGCTATGCTAATGAAACTAGTCTAGCACGTCATCTACCCCCCGATCTTGCTGATCAATGTTACGGGAAGGCAGGGAACATGCTAGAGGAGGAACATTCAACACAGTAGATGGAGCTATCACAAGATCCAAACAAGGGCTATGTTCATGTTCCAAGCCACGTTGTTCTTGTTTAGGAGCTAGGATAAGTGCTTTAGAAAATTCATTAGATAAATGGTTATCAACATCAACAAGTTCATATTCACTATCAGAAGCAAGAGAAGTAACATTTTCATCTATATCATCATCAAGATTTATAAAAATAGGGTCTTTAACTCGCACAGGATCAAGACCATCATGCATCTTATGTTTAGGAGATTTTGGCTCAATTTCCGGCTGAGGAGAAAATGGAATAATGCTTGTTGAAGGTGTTTTTGGGGATTGCAAAGTTTGAGCTCTAAGACGACGCTTTCGCCGGCGTTCATGTGCAGAACGATTTCGTCTAGTCTTAGTAGGAAGTTGAGAAGATGGAGGAGGAAGAATGTTCTCATCCTTATCACTTGGGTGTTTAGGTTGTGGTCTCTTAGGTTGAACAATAGGAGAAGAGGAAGGTCTCTTCTCTCTATAAAAGGAAGGAGGAACTGCTCCATATAAGGGAGGAATATTTGGTTTTGGAAGGAGACCAAGTCCATCATGACGAGGAGGGATAGGTCTACTTTTGGGAAGTTTATTAGATATAGGCATAGTCACATCCATAGGAATGGGTGAAGAATCTTCTTGAGGAAAGACATTAGTTTTATCTTTCAAAGGAAGAACTTCCTTCTCAAGAATGATAGGAATGTCAAGTTTGGGTGTTCTAGGTTCACTTAGAGATAGGATCATATCTTTTTTCCACTTTTGATAAGATTTGAAAAGATGATCACTTCGCGGAGGAAGAGATTGGAATTGTTTAGGCCAAAAGTAATCAATAGGAACGCTAGAAGTTCTTTCAGCTGGTTTAAAGAGACTATGATTGACAGTAACAACTTCACCATTATGGGGAAATTTCAAACACTTGTGAATAGGAGAAGCAATAGCTTTCATCGAAGATAGCCAAGGATAGCCAAGCTTCACACGAAATTGTTCGAAAGATGGAATAATAGCAAAGTTCACATCAAGGGATTTGTTATGAACTTCAATAGGTAATGTAATAGAACCAATTGCAGGAGAAGAAAATGCATCAAATAATTTCACAACCACATCTGTTTCATCATAGATTACTTGATTCAATTGCAAAGTAAAAAGAAATTCTTCAGTAATGATATTAACCATACAAGAAGGATCAATAAGCACTCCACGACAAGGTGTATTTTTGACTTTTGCAACTATATATAAAGGACCATCAGGTGCCCTGATAGTTTCACTAGAATGAAAGGTGATGGAAAGTTCTTTAGGGATTTTCTGCTGCTCTACAAAGTTAATCACATTCGGAGTCATAGACACGAGATCATCAGGTGAGACAAAGGAATCAGTAGTATCAATCGCATTAGAGGTATGAGAAGGCAATGGATCAGTGAAAATCTAAAGATTTTGGTTAGGAGGAGCTACATATGTATTACCTTTATCATTCACTCCAGAAACAGAGATAGTATTATTATCAATCAAATCTTGAATTTTCCCCTTTAAAGCAAAACATTTTTTAGTATCATGCCCAGGTTGACGATGAAATTGACAAAAAGCTTTGTTATCAAAATAAGGTGAATTTATCTTTGTAGGATCAATTTGCCTTATAGGAGGAAGAGTAAGCACATTTTGTTCCAATAACTTATTCATAATACTATGCAATGATTCATTCAAAGGAGTAAACTTTCTTTCTTTCTTGAAAAACTTAGAAATAGGAGGCACACCTGATACTGCATTCACATTGTTGTTGATGATGTTTTCATTGAATTTAATGGACTCTCTGTTCGGTTTAAACTTCCCAAATGGTTGTTGACTACTATCACCCTTATCACTCGGAGCCATAGGATGTGATTGTTCCATTTGACTCACAGTCAGTTGATAATTGTGAAGAGTTGCGCACAACTGTTGGAAAGAAGTAAACTCAGAAAACAGGAGTTTTTCTCTAATGTCTTTTTGTAAATTAGAAATAAAGATTCTTTGAATATCATTGTCAGGCACTGGAAAGGAAATTTGAGCATACAAATGCTTATATCTACCAATGAAATCAGTCACTTTTTCTTTAACACCTTGTTTACAATGCATTAAATCAATCAAAGTAACCTTAGGACTTATATTGTTTTGAAATTGTTGAATGAAAGCATTTGCAAGTTGTTTGAAAGAAGTAATAGAATAGGAAGGCAACGAGCAATACCATTGTAGGGCTTTGTCTCTTAATGTTCTAGTAAACAGTTTTGCAAGCAACCTTTGGTCATAAGCAAAATCAATACATATTGTTTGAAAGGTCTTAACATGTGTTAGAGGATCACCCTTACCATTATAAAGTTCCAAGTGCGGAATTTCAACATGTTTAGGGGGGATAGCTCGAACAATGTCAAGAGAAAGTGGGCTCGCAACATCAAATGTGGGCACACTAAACTTAGATTGGTTCATAGAGGCAATTTGTTGCTGTAAAGAAGAGACAGTTTGTGCAAGATTGTTAATGGTCGCTTCAGTCGAAGAGTTCATATTAGACGTGTTAGATTGTGATGGAGGTGTTATGTTATTGAAAGAAGGTAGAGAGTAAGGTGGTGGGACACTATGATAGTTAGTCATAGGAGATGATTGGACAGGAGGAACACTACAAGGAGGAATGGAATGGTTAAATGAATTGCTCCCTTGCATCATGTTCATTGGTGGGGATATAATAGGAACACTCATTGAAGGAATGAATGAAGAAGTTGGATTGAATGAAGGAAGAGGGTTGATTGAAGAAGGATTGCCCCCATGATTAGTGATCATAGGAGGAATGTCCTATATTGAAGTAGTCATTATGTTTGATGTAAAAGTAGGTATACTAGCAATAGGAGTCGTCAAAGGAATAGAATGATTGACTTGAGTAGGAGGTTGTGTATAACCTAAGGTTTCGGCACAACTCTTCATAGGCATCACATTTGAATCCACAATGTGTGCAATACCATGCAAAATATCAATTCCATGCTTATCACTTTGAAGAATACATTTTAGAACCTCAATTAAAGGAAGAGCTTGACTATCAGGGTATTCTTGAGACATCCACTGTCAAAAATCGTCAAATTGGTTATCCAATTTTGAAAGTTGTTCTATAGAAACCTCATGGAGAGCTTCTTCATCATTAAGAGGATTAGAGGAATTACCCATTTCCTCGTTAAAAAGACCATTCAAATTAGGTTCCATCTCCTCAGTAATTAAACCTTGGAAGGACTTAATTCTAAGGCTTCGTCTAACGGGAATAGTGTAAGTAGGGCTTATTGTTGTAAAACTCATGCACTAAAGAGAGAGAGAAGATTTTGAATTTTAGAGGTAGCAAATTTCAGTAAAACCAGCCAATCTTCTAGATTTAAGCTATTAAATACAATCAGGACAATCTCCCGAAATTTCCGAAAAAATGTCCGGGACTGTGGCGCTCGGGGTGCACACGGGCCTCGCAACTTTTTTCGAAATTTGTAGGGATGAAAGTTATGATGATTTTACAGCTAACCTGAAAAAATTGAGTGATTTTACGATCTGTAGATAGGCCAAATTAAAGTTGCAATCTCAAAATTGAACCCTACCAAGATTGTCGAAAAATGCAAAATTTGAATTTTGAAAAAGAGAGGGAAACTGAAATTTTGAATTTTATGATTTTAGAGGGAATACCAAAAGCAATGCAAGTTTTGAAATTTGAAAGTTGACTCAATTTCACGCAAAATTCAATTTTGAAAGCGGAAATCAAAGTTGTTGTAATTAAGCACTTAATTTCAAAAGTCACAAATTGCAAAAATTTGAATAAATCACTGAAATTTCGAATGAATGATAACACACTTTTCAGATTTAGGACTGTAAGAAACACAATTTTGACACAAATTTCAATTTCAACAATTTTTGAATGATTAGAAGCCTCAATCCAAGCAATCGCTAGACCAACTTTGACTGTAATTTTGAAGGTGTTAGAATTGATGAAATCAGCCAAAATTCTGGATTTTAGCAGAAAAATATAGTAAGATCTAGATCCCGAAATTTCAGAAAAAATGTCGGGGACGATGGCGCTCGGAGTGCACACGGTCCTCGCAACTTTTTTCCAAATTTTCAGGGATGAAAGATATTATGATTTTATTGCGGAATCCAAAGTTATAGCTGATTTGGAGATGTTTTGATCAGTGAAATTGTCGGACAAAGGTTGAATCAAGAAGGTTTCAAAAATTAGGGTTTTGACACTTAACCACTTAATTTTCAAAATTAAAGCACAAATATGAATTGACAATTTGTAATAGAAGGGCAGATCTGAAACAAGCATTAACAATTAAACATTTCACAAGTTTAATTACTTAAAAAGAAAATTTAGGGTTTTTATGCAATTAACCTCTAAAATTTTGCAAAAGATCAAACATGGAAATGTAATCAAGGAATCCAAATTTTAGATCTAACTATGAATAATCAGAAAGGATGTTCACGTCAGGTTCACCAAAATGTAAAGCGAAAAAATCGAACCCTAGTTGTGCTCCCCTCCTCAACTCCAAGGAGAGAGAAGGGAGATTCACTAGGGTTGATGGTTTTCACTTAGGAGGGACTTTACATTCAAAAGAGGGGTTGAAACCCACAAGATCCAATCCCACGCAATGCAAGATTGGATTCTATATGAGTTTTAGGGGTTATGATAGCAAGGATACCCTCTTTTGTAAAGAAATGTAGATAGAAAGATTGAACTAGGAATGCATGTAAAGTGGGAAATATTCGCTTATAAATAGAGATAGGGATATGATATGAAGCTGCGGACCTGGAATTAGCAGTAAAATGTCGAGACGGTGCTATCCTGCAAATTTGAGCAAAAGTTGACGGGACGATGGCGCCCGGCGTGCACACGGTCCTCCGAAAAATCCGCGAAACGAAGGGGGATCTGTTCATCTCTGCACAAGGATTCCAGATCTTCAATTTCAGCCGCGTACCTGCAACCTACACACAGAAAAGCGAAGATGATTGGGGGGTTAGGGATTAGGGGTTTTCCCTTAGGTCAAACCCCGATTTTGGAATTAACCAAGAAATGAGAAATGCTGTAAATGTAAATGACTGTAATGTAAAACAAGTACTAGTACCTTGTTGTAAGGATGTTTGTATCCTTATATGCGAAGGTATAGATGTTGTTGTTTGTTGTATGTTGTATGTTGTAGCATGTGATCTCCTCTTCAATGGTTGAATCCTTGTCTTGAATGCAACACTTAGCCTTGAATGGAGACTTAGAATGATCAATTGCTTGAAGGAATGTTTGAATGCTTGAATGCTTGAATGCTCGAATGTTTGAGTATCGTTTCCACCTTTTTCGCCTCCCTCTCATATGTCCTTCCTCCTCAAATGGGAGAGGAAATGTAGTTTATATACTTTCCAATTAGGGTTGATAGACTGATTTTCCCAACCTTAGGCCGACCAGGAAATGTTATTTTCCAAATTGCAAACAAAAAGGCTCGAAGCCCCATAGGAGATCGGGCCCAAAATAGGGCCAGGGACCAGGGCGCTGGGCGCCCTAGTCCTAAAGGACCAGGGGCGTTGGGCGCTCTGGTCCCACCTCTCAGGACAGCAGGGTGCAAGGAGGATCAAGCAGGGTGCTGGAAAAATGCAGTTTTTGATGTCATGAACAAGTTTCGGGGTCTCCATTCAGGTTCAGTGTTGCGTCGCCATCGTGAAGACCCAAATGCAATCAAAATTGCAAGTGTCACAATTTTAGGACGCTACAGATATATAAATCCTAACTGTACATGTGACCCCCTTAAGACGTATTCAAATTTGCACACATGTCTTAATTTATTATCAAATTTCATACAAATGCATTTTTAATTAAATAAATACATGTCCTAATTTACTTTACATACATGCTAAATTATTTTAACAACTTACAAATTATGCATGTGCATTTAGAATTAGATATATACATCCTAATTGTGCATGTCCTCTTGAGACATTTTCAATGCATCCACATCCCAATTTACTTTACACACACATGTACTATTATTTAACATGTACATTAGTGATACATCCTAATTTAATATAATTGAAAATTACATATTTAACTAAATAATATGGTCCACACAAGCCACATATATATTCACATCTATCAAATGCAAACACTTTAATGTATTTAATAATTTATCCAAGTTTCAAAACAAGTTAAGTTTAAAGTCTTATTAATTCAGTTCATGGGTTCAAACACATGTACTTTGGTGTAATAAATAGTTCATGCCACATCAAGTGGTTCAGATTGCTCTTCAATAACACTTAATATTTTCTCATTATCTTCACTCTCTATTCTCCACTTTTGAGATGGCCCGCGACATGGAACTATATGAAGAATTAGGCCAACAACAATGACCAAGTGGCTATACTGATATGACTTTTATAGGTCTTCTTTCATTCAAAATGTGAAATACTTTGATAATTTAAGTTTTAAAAAATGAATAAAACATTTCTATTTATATGAGATTGTTAATTGTAAAAAAAATATAATTTTGCATCGGCCTGGGTTCATACGAACGTAGGCCATTAAAAAATGGCATGTTCGCACAAACTAGTTAGTTATGCGGTTGTTTATGCACTCCATGTTTGAGCAAATAGGGGTTTAAGTGAATTATTTTGGGTTCAAATGAACCCCCTTCGTACGAACCTTTGTTCGCATGAACTGACTTCCTAAACATCTCTCTCCCAAATTCTTCAAAATTCTGAGAGTTATGGCCTTGAAACTCCTGGTTTAAGGCTCAAATCAAAGAATATTGAGAACCCAATAATATAGGAGGGTAGTTCTTGAAGAAAGCTTTCCAAAAACTATAATTTTATTACATTGTGAGCTTATTATGACCTTGTTTTTTTAAATTTTATGAAATATTGTTTTTTTAGTGAACATGAACTTCTTTGTTCAACGCATTAAGAAAAATAGTAAACTAATTCAATAAAATTATGAAAAAGATCTCTGCTCTGCATATTGATGTCTTCTTTCTAACCAAAAAAAAATTAAATTTAAATATATATATATATATATATATATATAACAAGTTATGTGTTCAAACATACACCTATGACTAAATTATAATTAGTTGGACTTCAAATCTTAATAAAATGAAAAATATTCAACATATCACTATCAAACCAACTCCATGCCTTGGATATTGATGGTACAAACCAAAATTTGAAAGAAGTGAGTTTTTATCATTTATAGAAAAAAAGTTATGCATTTCAGAAGGCACATCACTCTTAAAAAATGTTGTTTGCTATAAAAAACTACTTTTTGAGGGAGATAGAAAAGTAAAAAAAAAATTTCTTAAAAAAAATTGAAAAAAATATATTTAGAATCTGTAGACAAGATATTACAAATCGCTAATTTACATCATCTTCAATTTCTTAATTATTTAAAAGTTATCGGTGTTGGAAAGTGAAGATTATTTTAAAAATATTCATCTTAGTGTCAAAGTTGGCAAAAAAGTGGGAACCATTATTACATTTATTTATAAATAAATGTAATATCTTTGTAATTGAGTATGTTGCAGATGTTTGGAATGAGTGAATAATGTATTAATCATTCGAAAGAAGAGAATAAGTGTGGAGAAGTGTGAGAGATTTTTTGTTCTTAACCGGAACTGTAACTAGGCATTGAGCATGTTATTTCTAAGTTCATGATTTTTCAGAAGTGATCTTAATCTAATTGTAAGTGATCCTTCCTAGGGTTGTTTCCCTTTGTTCTATTTGAGTAGTGATCTCTACGCAGTGTTCCTGAATGCATATGCTTTCCCCATTGTAATATTTCATGTACTTCTAATAGCGTATCATCATATTGTGGGTAGGTTCCCACCGTGGTTTTTCCCTTGACCCATTTTACCACCTCAAAAAATTTGGTGTTATGTGTGTTCATGTTGTGTTTTTCATTTATGGTTTTCCTTTTAATTATCAAATCTAAGATTATTGTAAGTTGTTGCAAGTTTTGGTAACAACTGATTCACCCCCCTCTCAGTTGTTTGTGCTATTTTCATCAATTGGTATCAGAGCTAATTCATTCAGAGAAGTTTAACAACTTGAGGTGATCTGGGATGGCTACTAACAAGAAGGAGAGTCTGAGATTTGATGGAACAAATTACTCTCTTTGGAAGAACCGGATGGAGTGTCATTTGAGATGCATTGACAAAGATTACTAGAGAGTTACTAAAAACAAATGTATTGTTTCTGCAAATGGTCCTTCAACCCTAGATGAGAGTAAGGAAGCTGAATACAAAATCAGGGCTAAAGAAGAATTGTTGAGTGATCTAACTGATTCTGAAATGACAAATGTGATGGAATTGTAGACCACTCATGAGATCTAGAAGAAATTGGAAACCCTATATGAAGGACACAACTATGTAAAGATTGTTAAATTGCAAAGTCTGCAAGGAAAATATGAGATGTTGAGGATGGACGAAGATGAGAACATTACTTATTTTATTCAAAAGGTGAATGAATTAGTGTGCAATATTAGTTGTATCAGTGGAAAGTTGGAAGAATCAGATTTTGTTGAGCTAAAGTGCTCATATCCCTACCTGCATCCTATAAACATAAAGTTGCTGCTATTGAGGAGCTCTAGACTATGACTGATGTGAGAAGAGACATGTTGATTGGTAAGTTATCAACCTTTGAATTAACCAAATTTTGTGATTCTCTTCCTAAGGTAGAATTTGCATTCAAAGCCACTATTTCCAAGAACGATAAGCAAAGATTTGATCCACGATAAGCAAAGATTTGATCCGAGTGAAAGCTCTTCAAGGAAGATATCTAGATATGAGAAAGAGATGAAGTAAGTTGAAGAAGAAGAGCATGAGCTTGAGGAGCTTGAAGCATTGATTTCCATAAGATTGCCTAACGGGGTCGGTAAGTATGAAGGAAAGTTGCCTCTTAAATTTTTTTCATTCAATAAGATAGGAATTTTTGTTTCAAGGTGTTTGGAAAGAGTTCCTAAGGAAACCTACAAGCCTAAATATTAGAAGAAATATTATTATGTTGCTGATGAAGGTTTGACTGATGATGAATCTAACAAAGGAAATTCAAGTGTTAATGAATGGGTGTTTATTTGTATCAGGGAAGATGATCCAAAACTTACTAGTTCTACTAGTTGCATTAATGAGGAAAGAGCCTTGGCTGCACAAGTTGAAGAGAAAGATGAATGGGTGACTAACAACGAACGATCTCATCATATGACAGGTGATAAGAAAAATTTTGTGAGCTTGGAGAAGTATGATGGTGGTCTTATTAGGTTTGGTGATGACAAAGATAGTATAATCCATTGTAAAGGTTCTATTTCACTTGATGGTAAGAATAATACTGATGATATCTTATATGTAGAAGCCCTAAAACATGATCTTCAGAGTTTTGGATAGATGGTTGATAAGGGATATGATTTTCAATTAAGGAATGGGAAATGTAGAATCTTGAATAGCTCCGGAAGTGAGATTGCATTAGGTACAAAGACAGATGGTAATATCTTTCACTTGAATGTTGGTGATAAAAGTTGCTTGATTACTCAAATTGATAAAAGTTAGTTGTGGCATAGAAGGATGTTTCATGTAGATTTTGATAGCATTATTAAGATAAGTTCTACTCAGGAAGTAAGAGGTCTTCCTAAATTGATGAAGCCTACTAACTCTATATGCAAAGAATATCAATCGGGGAAGCAAACAAGAGTTTGTTTCAAGAGTAAAAAGCATTTTTCTAATGGATTATTGGATCTTGTGCATACTAATTTGTGTGGTCTCTCTAGAGTTAGAAGTTTGCAATAAGATAGATATTTCATGTTGGTGATTAATGACTATTCTAGGATGATGTGGGTTACTTTCTTAAGGGAGAAATCTGGAGCTTTAGAAAAATTCAAGATTTTCAAAGAAGTGGTTGAGATAGAGATAGGATTGAAGTTGAAGTATCTAATATTATATAGAGGTGGTGAATTCATCTCCAGTGAGTTCAATACATTTTTTGAAGAGCATGGGATAAAGAAACAATTATTTGCTCCAAGAACTGCTCAACAAAATGGAGTTGTGGAAAGGAAGAACATAACCATTCAAGAAGCTACTAGGACAATGATGATTGAAGGAAATGTTCTATATATCTATTGGAGAGAAGTTGTGAGCACTATTGTTTACACTCTTAACTAGGTACATATCAAATGTGATACTGGTAAGACTCCTTATAAATTATGGTTTGGTCATACTCCTACTATTATATATTTAAAAAAAAATTGGAAGTAAATGCTATATCAAAGGGGACGAAGATTTAGGTAAGTTTGATGCTATATGTGATGAAGGAATCTTTCTTGGTTATTCTAATAAAATCAAGCCCTATGAGTGTTATAATAAGAGATTGAGGAAGATAGTTGAGAGTGCTAATGTAAAAGTTGATGAAGATATGGAGACACAACCTAGATCCTCCGGATATGATTCAAATGATTAGAATGATAGTTTTGATAAAGGTAAGCAAGTTCAAACTTGAACCAAGTTCAAATTGCTTCAGTGAATCCAGTAACTCAAGGTGAAGAAATAGTGCAAGTGCAGAAGAAAGAACATAAGAGTTTGAACAAATCAAGAAAATCCTAAGACACCCAGGTATGTAAGATTGAATCATTCAGAAAATCAGATTACAAGAGATTAAAAAAAAAGTGTTTAGACTAGGAGAAGAATTACAGAAGATCAAGTTGAGTATTAAATGATTTCTAAGATTGAACATAAGGATGTGAGTGAAGTATGTAAAGATGAACATTGGGTGAAAGCGATGGAAGGTGTTGAATCAGATTGAAAAGAATAATACCTGGATTCTGGTATCGAGACTGAAAGACAAAAATGTAATTGGAACAAAATGGGTTTTCTAGAAAAAATTGAATGAGGAAGGTGAAGTTGTTAGGAATAAAGAAAGACTTGTTTGTAAAGGTTATTCACGGATGGAAGGAACTGATTTTGAGGAGACTTTTTCTCTGGTGGCAAGAGTTGAAGTTGTGAGATTATTTCTTGCTTATGTTACTTACAGGGATTTCAAAGTTTATCAGATGGATGTCAGGTCATAATTTCTTAATGGTGAGTTGGAAGAAGAGGTGTACATTGAGCAACCAGATGGATTTCAATTGACTAATGAAAAAGATATGGTTTGTCTGTTGAGGAAATCTTTGTATTGATTGAAGTAAGACCCTAGAACTTGGTGTGCCAGATTGGATAAATATATGTTGAAGCTTGGATTCAACAAAGGTATTGTTGATAGTAATTTGTATTTTAAGATTGATCATGATAAAATTTTGATTGTTGAAGTTTTTGTTGATAAGATTGTTTTTTGAGGTAATGATAGTTTGTGTAAGAAGTTTATTGATGAGATGCAAAATGAATTTGAGATGTCTATGATTTTTGAAATGAAATTATTTCTAGGATTGCAAATTACACAATTAGAAAAAAGGTATTTTCATATCTCAGTCAAAGTATGTGAAGGAATTGTTGAATAAGTTTGGATTAGATTATTTAAATCCAGTTGGAATCCCTATGGTGATAGGATCTAAGTTTACTAAGGATGATGATTCCCCTAAAGAAAATCAGATCAGATACATATATATGATTGGTGGACTACTATATTTGACTCAGACTAGACCAGATATCATGAATGTTGTTTGTCTTGTTGCTAGATTTTAAGTTGATCCTAAAGAATCTCATGTTGTTTCTATTAAAAGAATCTTTAGATATCTGAAAGGAACTATTGATTTTGGCTTATGGTACCCTAAAGATAATGAATTTACTTTGAGTGCCTTTACTGATGCTCATTGGGTAAGAGATGTTGATGACTGTAAGAGTACTAGTGGTGGTGCATTTTTCTTGGGTGAGAGCTTAGTTTCATGGTTGAGTAAGAAGCAAAATTCCATTTCTTGGGTGAGAGATTGGTTTCATAGTTGAGTAAGAAGCAAAGTGTGTATGATGATCCTATTGCTATTTACTGTAATAATTCAAGTGCCATTCAAAGACTACACATATATCTATCAAGTTTTATTTTCTGAGAGAGCAGGTAAAAGAAAAAGAAATTAGGTTGGAATATGTTTCTATAAAGGAATAGATTGCATATATTTTCATGATGCCTTTGCCTAAAGATACTTTTGAGTATCTCAGAGAGAAGTTAGGGGTGATTGCCCCTCTTGTTCAGAACTAAGGTGCATTGATTTACATTAGTCCAGTGCATTTCATGGCAATATCTTGTGATCATGATTGAGGAGGTGGCTACTACTCAAGGGGAGTAGTCAAATGTTTAGATTTGTGTGATTCTGTGTTTGTAAATATGTGTTTTTGTCATTGAGGTCAAAGGGGGGGAGATTCATGTGAAAAATTGTGTAATGATCTAAGGGGGAGAGATTCATGTGAAAAACTGTGTAATGATCTAAGGGGGAGAGAATATTTGTAAAGGGAGAGAGTTTTCTAAGAGAGTTGTTGATTTCTTTGACATTGATTTTTTTCCACATCATATGTTTCCATGAATTCCAAAGGGGGAGATTGTTGGATCTGTTGGAGATATGTGTTGTCATTGCTATCAACATATTTTCTCTATTTGAAGAAATGTTGCAATGAAGTTCAGTTAGTTGTTTTATGCTTTGTATTGATGATTAGTGTTTGCAGATTAAAGGGTTTGTAGAGTGATATCTCTAGTTGATTAAGCATGAGTGTCAGATGTATGCCTGAATATTTGAGTGAGTTATGAGTATCTATGTTGTGGTCATTTTTTTTGTTGTTTAGTGTTGTTGGTGTTTAGTATTTTGATATGCATTGTTCCACATTGTAATAAATTGGTTTGCGGATTTGGGAATGTATTTGGGACATTGGTGTATGTCCTTAATTCTTTGGTTCTCCACAAGTGATTTTTCTAGGTTGATAGTTAGTTCATTGAATGTTCTTGAAGTTCAGTATGATGATGATGTGATTCTAGTAATTTGAGTTGGTGTGGATGTTGTTGCGGTAATTAAAGATTCTTGTAGATGTTTCTAGATCGTGTACTATTCGTGTTGGTGGTCCATATTGATTGATGATCATGTTATTGATTATTTTCTTTGACTCGGTGGTGTTCTTCATTTTATTGGCCGATATGGTGCATGTAATGGGTTGCGGATGTTTAGTGCATAACTCTTGGAGGTGTTTCTTACTCGAGGTGGTGACTTAGGTCCATGCTATGTCTTAGCCGACATTGTTTTGGTCCACATATGTTATTATTGTGTGTATAATTATATTTTGTAATTAGGTGAAGTGTGTTTATCTGACCTTGATGATATTGGTCCAAGGTTGATGTCATGTATAAATAAATATAACATCTTTGTAATTGAGCATGCTACAGATGTGTGGAATGTGTGAATGTATTAATCATTCAAAAGCGGACTAGAAGTGTGGAGAACTGTGAGAGATGTCATGTGCTTAACCGAAACTCTAACTTGGCATTGAGGATTCTATTTCTCAGTTCATGATTTTTCGGAAATGATCTGAATATATTTTTAAGGTAGTGAGCCTTCCTAGGGTTATTTCCCTTTGTTGTATTTGAGGAGTGATCTCTAGGCAATGTGCTTGAATGTATTATATTCCCTATTGTAATATTTCATATACACCATGGTTTTTCCCTTGACCGGGCTTTTCACATCAAAAATCTTAGTGTTATGTGTGCTCATGTTGTGTTGTTGATTTATTCTTTCACTGTTAATTATTAGATCTAAGATTATTGTAAGCTAATGCAAGTTTTGGTAACAATTGATTCACCTACCACTCTTACATTTTTGCCCTATTTCCGTCAAATATATGAACATTACCAAAAGATCTAAATGTGGCCTAATTGAGGTATGTTATATAGAGATCAAATCACTTAATCGATTTTTTTTAGGTGAGAGAGTGCAACTAAATGAATATTGAGGAATGAATAATATAGAGCTCTCTAAATGTCACATTAGTGGTATAGAGAATTGGTAATTGAACTTTATTGTAGACATTGAAATGTAAAGTCAGTAATACTATAAAATATATTTGATTGCACTTTGAATATTGTATTTTGGAAGATATTTAAGAATTTTTTGTTAGGGGACTCTTATGAAGGTGTTCCTTCTTCATATGACAAGATAAAGTATGATCATCTTAAATGTATTATCAATGTAATCTAACATCTTGGTTTTTTAATCATGGTTACACATCAAAGATTACTTTTTCTTTTGAGGCCATTTTGAATACAATTGATGAGGTCTCAAAAGGCTCACTTGTAACATTGAGTGGATAAAGTGTAAGCCTTCATGATGAAGGTCAATGACATCAAAGGATTGAGGAATTTTCATCATCTCAAATTAGCTTCTCATTTTGAGATGATGCTTTGCATGAGAATTTTTTTTGGTTTTTTTGGTTAATGCTTTTCTTTTTACATTCTTTGTTGATTCTGATGGAATTGACAAATACATGTATTGTGAAGGTTATGTTTTGGAGAAAATTTTGGAATTTTGTGTTGAGCTCAGTATGGCTTTTTGTCCAATGGGTCGATAAAGTGTAAGCTTTCATAATGGAGGTAACTAGTGGCATCATAGGATGGAGGAATTTTCATCATCTCAAATCAGCTTCTCTCTTTGAGATCAAGCTTTGCATGAGAACATTTTTGGTTTTTTGGTTAGTGCTTTCTTTTTAACTTTCTTTGTTGATGCTAATGGATTTGAAGAATACATGTATTGTGAAGGTCATATTTTGGAGGCAAGTTTGGAATTTTGTTTTGAGCTCAATATGGCTTTTTGTCCAACAAGATTTAGAGTATATGATCAAGAATTATACCCTTTCACATTGGTCAACAATGATAGAGATCCGTCATACCTATTACAGATTATTGTCAAATAATTTAAAACTATGATTTGAGAGTTTGAAATTGAAATCTCAAGAAAAAAAACTCAAAGCTACACCTTTTCAAGGGCCAAGAGATAGCTTGATGGAGCCCTATTTGGTTTAAAATTTGCTTCTTCTTCAAAAGATCTTCTAAAAGAACTACACATTATGTAATTAGCAAGTTTTGTTGTGTAATCCTTAAGAGGAGATCCCTAGGGCAAGTTGAATTTGATGATTTTAGGAATAATGTATTGAGGGGGGGAATGTTGGCATGAACAAAGTTATACATTATAGTAGTTATGATGCTAAAAAGTTGTGATAGTTATGATGCAATTGGTAGATGCCAAATTAACTTCTTCACCTTATATATGCATGAGATTCATCCAATAATTAATCAACAAATATATCATTCACCTCTATTTATATAAAAAATATAATGGATAATAAGAAGGTATTTGGGTGTTTCTAACTCAAAGGGTAAATAAACATCATATAAGAGAAAAAATGAGTGGTTTGAAAAGTGGATATTCTATTTATGGAAATTTCATGTTGTCATTCTATATGAATTAGAAAGATTAGATAATATAAAAATTTTGGTTGATTTATTGTAAGAAAATAATCATAATATTTTTAAATTATCTTTGAGTCAAAGTGATTTGAATGATTCATAAAAAAATAATATGCTACAAGAATATAATATTTACATAGAATATATGAAAGAAAATCAAATTGTTGTGTCAGTTTTCTCTGATTATATTCTATTTATAGTAAAACATTGGAAGAATATTTGAAGTACTACGATATAGTTTTGAGAATTTTGGAATGGTATACCTATGAAAAAGAGTTCAAATGTGAGTTTGCATTAATAATTTTTTAATATTTAGGACATATTATAAGTGCCAAAGGTGTATTGATGGATCCTTAGAAGAAACCAAGCTATTCTATATTGGCCATCTATTAGCATACAATCCTCATGCAAAAACTTTGCATAAACTATGTCACAGATATATCCCTACAAGGAGGAAGAAGAGGAGCAATCGCTAGTAAAAGCCCAATCTTCACATTAGACCAACATTGCAATGATCACAACACAAACCCCAAGCAAGATTATAAAAAGAAAGCACCCAATTTTAGGCAAACAGGACCCAAGATCTCCATAGATCTAATACAAAAATAGAGGACACCCCAAAGAAATTGAAGGTCAAACAATAGTTTGCGACAACCATAGAAGAACCCTTCACCAGTATGAGTGGAAGAAAAAACAAACATGGAGAACAAACCCACTCCATGACATGCACAAAAATATAGTTAGTATGTCCAAATGGATCTCCACCCACCTTTGTGAGCAAAAGGAATAGTTGAACCAATGACACCTTGAACAAGAGGCAAAATACCTAGATCCAAAGGGTCGGACAAGAGAAAATAGGACCACGAAAATCCATGCAAGAAAAAATTTGTAGCTACACATCCCAACAAACTTCATGCCAACAAAATAATCACCAAGAAGGGTTATCGGGAGGACCAAAAAGAAAGGAAACCATTGAGAGAGCACTGAATCCCAATGTAGGATAGAGAACAAACAAAACAACAAAAATACCATTATTGACTCTCCACCTAGAAATACTAATGAGGATAAAGGAAAAACCTACCCAACTTGAGCCACCAACAAAAATGCATTTTGTGAGACTTCACAAAGAACGCAGGGACCAAGGCGCAACCTTAAACTCTACGCACTAGGCAACATATTAAGTCTAGAGAATGTTAGTCAAATTTGTGTGTTTAACACTTTTAAATCTAGAAGTGTATTCTTAGTGTGACCACATACATTAAGAAACATATTAAGCCTAGAAAATATCAATCAACTTTGAATGTTTAATACTTTTAAGCCTAGAAGTGTAAGCTTAGTGTGTGTAGTTTAAGCTATTCTAGGGTCGAGAAACAAGGACCACATCATCCTCATCTGCCTCTTTGTCCTCCTTTGAACCCTCCCTCGCATCTCCCTCTCCTTCCAAAACTCTAGCTCCAGTCCTCCTACTCTTGCTCATCACTCCTTTGAACAATAAATATATCACTACCTATTATGTTGAATATAAAAGAATTCTAAAAAATATTCACGAATTAATGTCTCTCTCAAATTTCATGAATATGAATGAATACAAAGATACAACCAGACAAGAGCCAATATCTTAACATAAGTGGAAAGGACAATATCATGTACTAGAGAAGTTTAAAAAATTCGCTATTGATGGACTTATAAGTGAATTGATTATGCATGAATATAAAATATATACATGGATCTATCTCTCAAGATTATGGTTGAAGATAAACCTATCAATTTTTCCACTTTATATTTTGAAGATATTCCACAAAGACAGTGGTTATATGGATTTTCTGCATGACCATAATTTTATCAACCCCTATTATGAGTAATATTGAAAGTTGATGAAGATATTTAATTGAAAGGATCTTTAGATTCTCTCCAAAGAGTTGGCACAACTTAAGTGGGAAAGAACTATTTAAAAATGTATAGCCAACTTCTAGAAGTTGTCAAAGTGACGATTCTTAATATATTTGAGAGTAGGCACACTAGAATTTTTATGGAAGTACTAATGTCAAAGTTTTAATTAAATTTTGATACCAAAATATAAATATTTTTCAAAGACATCAATTTAGATAAACTAAAACAAAGTATTGCATAAAAAGAGATATAATACACCCAACAAAAGGTAATACCTCCAATTATTATAAATAATATAGATGATGAAACCATGAATGATAATAAGAGGAAGAAGCTCTATATTTATTGCAAAGAACCATGGACCCCAAGTCATAGTTTCCTTGAAAAGGGATAAATATGCTATATTGATGTAGTGTCAAATAGGAAATAAAATTTAGATGAGCCTAAATTATTTATGGATACAGAAGACCTTGTACTAGAGGAGGACAAAAGGAAGAAATGAGTGGAGCAATTTGTATCTCTTTTAGGAGATACCAAATATCATTCCTTTAGGGTATATGGAATACTATATAGTGAAATAATCTTTGTAATTATTAATAGTAGAGCTACCCACAACTTCACTAGTGGAGGTCTTGCTATTAAGAGAGGACTACAAATAGGAAAAAAATGAAATTATAAATGGTATTGTTGTTAATGGATTTACCATTCCTTACACCATGATAATTTTATATATTAATACACTCTTAAGGACCACAAGGTAGGAAATGATTATTATGTTATTGGTTTGTCATAAAAATAACATGGCATTGTATGTTAAATAGTCACATTCTCTAGCAATTTTCTAATAAAATTACCAAACTATGTAGCTTAGGTATAGATTAGATGTAAAATAAGTTTCTTTAAAGGGAGTTTATGAAAAAGGAAGCATGGGTGGTAATTGTGAAAATTATTAAGATGTATTCATCTATGGATAAGATAAACCCTCTTCATTTGGATATATAGAAAATAATAAGAAAGAATAGTTTTGTGTTTGATAATTTTTCTCCAAGGACACCACCAAATAGAGATTATAAACACAATAAAATTGTAACAAGGTTTAAATCCTATTATAAAAAAGTCATACTTCCATACAAGATATTACAAAGACGCGATTGAAAAGGATGCCAATGAGTTTTTAGAGGTAGGTTATGCAAGGATTAGTTCCAATCCTTTCACATATTTAGTGGTTCTTGTGAAAAACTATGTAGATGTGTGTTTATTACATAGAAATAAATAAGGGGACCATCATAAATAGATATACCATACCTAGGATAGACGAGATGATCTATGAATTAAATGAACAAATAGATTTATCAAAGATAGTCTAAGATGAAGCTATTACTAGATCTATATGAGAGATGGAGATATTCACAAAATAGAATTTAGATGTATCTTGGAGACTTTTAGTTTTTGGCAATTCCATTTGAACTTAAATATTCTCTATATACCTTTTTGTAATTCATCAATTAGGTATTTAGGAAGCATTTGAGAAAATTTATGTTTTTATGTTTAATGATATTTTAATTGTGGTCAAATATAGGAAGAACATTTGAAATGCATTAATATAGTTTGAGAATTTTGGAATTGTATTTTTTTACTCAAATGTGCATTTGTATTGATTATTTTCTTATATTTATGGCATTTTATAAGTGGCAAAAGTGTACAAATGGATCCATAACAGGTCTAATATGTTATACATTAGCCAACTCTTATTATGTTAATATAGTTGAGAGGATTATTTTGGTTCTATAGTTACTATAGGAGGTTTGTGAATGGTTTTATCTTAAATTAATGCACATTTAATATGTTTGACAAACAAGGGAGACTTTGGACATATGAATCTACTCAAGTAACTTTTGAAATATTTAAAGACGTAATAAATAAATGTCATGTACTTGTAACTCCTAAGTTTTTATCACCATTTTTTTTTAAGGTACTAGAAGAAGGTATTGAGGTTATTCTAAATTAAAGGAGACATACCATATCATCTAGAAGAAACAAATTTGAGTGATTTGGAAAGATGATACTCTAAATGTAACAAATAAAATCTAGTCACTATGCATATACTGAATATACAATATCTACTTTTTGGCCTATTTATTGTAAACACTGATTAGTATCATTGAAAATACTTTTTGAGTAAAAGGTATTTGAATGATCTCAAAAAAAATGGACAAGTTACAATAATATGGTATTGACATATACTATATGAGAGGAAAACAATATTTTGGTTAGATTAAAGATGGGATAGGCTCGTTACCGATGCATAACTGCCTAACAAGCACATAAGGGGATCTCACAAGCCGTGAGATCACTAGAAACACAAAAAACAAAACGGAAAACCCCTTTTAGAAGAGGATACTTTTTACTAGACCATCAAACCAGTGGGAAAATATCCCTAACAAACAAATTCACCTAAACACAACAAAGGGGTTTTGGAGGACCCCAAACCAGCTACTAATGGAAAAAAATGTTATGTTAGTTTTTTTGTTAATGATGATACGTTTATAATAAAAAAATTGAAACACTTGTATATAGTTTTGGGATTTTTGGAATAGTATTTATATGTCAAAGATCTGAAATATGAGTTTGGATTAATTTATTTTTTATATTTGGGACATATTATAAGTTCAAAATGTGTATAGAAGGATCATCAAAAGATCCAACCTATTCTATTTTGGCCACCTTCTATCATATTAATATAGTTGGGTATTGTAGTTATTATAACTGGTTTGTGTAAGGTTAATCTTAATTTATGACACCTTTACTATATTTAACAAATAAGGGATCCTTTAAATGATTAAATATGCTCAACTAACTTTTGGAACATTTAAAGAAGTAATGAGCTAATGTCCTATACCTGTGATTCCTAATTTTTAATTAGCATTTATCATAAAATATAATAAATCATAAGAAGGTGTTTTGGTGATTCTAACTCAAAAGTTGAATGACATATCAATTGAGAGAAAAATAATGAGGGATTTGGAAAGAGGATACTCTATTTATGATAAAGAAATGATAGCCATTATGTATGCATTAGAAAGATTATAAAATATTGAGTTTGTGGTTGATTTATTGTAAATAATAATTATAATACTTTAAAATTATTTTTGAGTTAAAGAAATTTGAATGATTCATAAAAAGGAATAAGCTACAAACATATTATTTTTACATACTATATATGAAAGGAAATAAAAATCTCGTGTTATTTTTCTTTAATGATGTTCTATTTATAGTAAAACTTGTGAAGAACAATTGAAGTATTAGGATAAGGTTATGAGAATTTTGGAGTAGTATATTTATGTCAAAGACTTCAAATGTCAGCTTCGATTAGTAAGGTTTTAATTTTTGTGACATATTATAAGTGTCATAGGTGTATTGATGGATCCATATAAGAACCAAGCTATTCTATATTGCCCATCTCTTTTCACATTAATACAATGAAGAGGATTCCTTTGGTTATGTAGTTATTATAAGAGGTTTGTGAATGGTTTACATCAAGTTGATGTGTACCTCTAATGTACTTGACAAATAAAAGATTCCTTGAATGTATGAAATTGACTAAAGTAAATTTTGAAACATTTAAAGAGGTAATGAGTTTACACCTTATACTTGCAATTCTTCATGCTTTATTACCATTTCTTGTAGATTGTGATGCATCAAAAGAATATACTTGGGCTATTCTGACACAAAGGAAACATCCCATATCTTTTGAAGGAAAAAATTGAGTTTTAGAAAGAGAATATTATGTTTATGACAAATAAATTTTGGTCATTATGCATGTATTTGAGATATTTTGGCAATATCTAATTTGTCATTGATTATTTTTAAAGATTACTCATAATAATTAATACTTTTTTATACAAAGATATTTGAATAATCTCTAAAATGGATATGTGACAAGAATAATTTTTTGACAAAGAGTATATGAAACGAAATAATGATGTTTTGTTATTTTTCTTTAATGATTTTATGTTTATAATAAAAAAATTGAACCACAAAAACATAGTTTTAAACATTTTGGAATAGTGTTTTTTATTGCAAAGAGTCCAAATGTGAGTTTGGAATAATTTTTAATTTATATTTTAGACAAATTGTAATTGTCAAAGTTTTATATATGGATCCATAAAATATCCAAGCTATTCTATATTTGTCACATCCTATCATATTAACATAGTTGAAAAGATTCTTTAAATTGTGTGGTTATTATAGAAGATTTGAGAAAGAATTATTTGAACTTGCTGCACCTTTACTAGCTTTAAAAATTAAGGGAGCCTTTGAATGGATGAAATTTACTCAAATTTTAAAACATTTACAGAGGGAATTGTTGTCACAAAAGTTTGCAACCTTGCTAAGCTTCCAACCCAGCAACCTTGTGAAACATGGAAACAACCCCAAAATGTGGGACCTTCCTCAAAGGGGGTTGAATCTCCGAAGGAGGTTGGCTTCATTCTCAATCGAGGTGCAAGTGTTGAACCAACCCAACACTTTGAATTCTACATCTAGACCTATTCTAACAACTTGTAGAGAAAATGAAGAACGAAATGCTAAAAAGAAAGGAGGTGAAACACCAAGATAGAGATGTTCCTCTATCCCTTAGAATGATAGAAATAATCAATCAAAATACCCTAGAGATGCACAAACATTAGTTTCAGATGCCAAAAACACTTATGGAGGTTATGATTTCCTAAATATCAAAATGGGTGAAAGGTTTGCCACAAGCCATAGTAAAAAACAAGTTAACACAACATATACGTGAGAGAAAGCCACAAAACATACACTTATAATGAAGGTAAGAATACATACACAACATGCATAAGTTTAAGAGAGGCAAGAATGATGATTTCAATTCATTCTCAAGCCAATGGCCAAACTTACTGGCTGTAGAAATGCAAGAAAATATACAAATCTTCAAGAGAAGTGAAGGAGAAGAGAGTAGCTCAAGCTAGTAGGGAGAGAACCCTTTAAAATGAGGCATAATAGCTTATATATATATAGAAAATTGGTTGTTGAGAAAAGACCAATGGTCAAAGAGGGGAAACCTTCACCTGGTGTGCATAAGAGAATGTCATTTCGGGAAGGTAGGGAGGTGCATATATCTAACATGGTTGTGCATGCAAGAAACCCATCCATACCCTAGCAATGAAATCGCAAGAAAAAAAATTCTTGAAGGTATATTTCTTGACATTCCAAAGTCAGAGTGTATAGACTTGATATGAAAGCCATCTAGTAACCATGAATAAGCATGGCCTTGGACTCCACTTGATGACAATCCTACAAAAATCATTAAATATGCCTTTGTAGCTCCATAAGTTAAATTAGACAAGTCAGAAGAGCTGGTGGAGGATTAAGAGCCTTGAGTGTTGATCATTCCATTGGAAATGTTGATGTTACTAGAGGTCAAATGTCAAGCCTTTAGGAAAATTTTGCAAGGGAAGAGGAGCCAGGAACCCCAAATTTTGGAGGAATGAGAGGGAGGCAAAGGAGGACTCTAGGTTTCAGGTTCCGGGGATGACGAGATACCTCTCCCCAAAAGGGAAGGGGTAGACTAGTTTCTTGGACTCCAGAATTTGGAAGGAAGGAAAGTTTGTGATTCTAGGGTCTGGGGAGACAAGATGTACGTCTCCCCAAAATGGAAGGGATAGATTGGTTCCTTGGACTTCAAAATTTGAAAGGAAGAGAAGTTTGAGATTCTTGGGTCCAGTGAGATAGGATACCTCTCCCCAAAAGGGAAGGGGTAAACCAGTTTCTTAGACTCCAGAATCCGAAAGGAAGGGAAGTCCGAGATTCTTGGGTCCAGGGAGATGGGATACCTCTCCCCAAAAGGGAAAGGGTGGACCGGTTCCCCAAACTACAAAATCTAGAAGGAATGGAAGTCTGAGATTTCGAGGTCTAGGGAGATGAGGTACCTCTCCCCAAAAGGGAAGGGGTGACTGGTTCCTTGGACTCCAAAATCCAAAATTCTTAAGAAAGAAAAGGGAAGGAGAAGGGACCAACGAACTCCCAGGGATGAGGGCAAGATGCAAAGGGGAAGGTCTAAAGCTACCTCCTGAGAAGATAACACTTCAACATTTCATGAGTCCATTGGTTCTGTGCTTGATCAACTCGTGCAATGCTAGTCCATGGAACATAACTCTGACCGATTCATGTTGAGGGACCAAGGGTGTCATAAAATGAAAACAGTAATAAGATAATGTATTGTACTTACAATTCCTATTTTTTTATTATCATTTATTGTTGAATAAGGTATTAGGGATATTGTAACTTGGAGGCTACATCCCAAATCATTTCAAAGAAAAAATTGCATGATTTACGAAGAGGATACTTTATTTATGACAAAGAAACGTTGGTCATTATGAATACATTGGAAAAGGTTAGACAACTTCTCTAGATTGTGGCTCATTTATTATAGAAAAATGATCTAGAATAATTGGATTTCTTTTTGAGGCAAAACAATTAATTGACTTCCAAATAAATGATAAGTAAGCTACATGAATATGATTTTTACATAGAGTATATGAAAGAAAAGAATTTTTTATGGTTGATACTCTTTATAGGTATTAGACTCTATGTTCATTTATATCATACCTAAATATGCTACAAACACAGTTTACCTATAGTATTCATGATGAGGTGGTGAAATATGATAGTTATATAGTAGTGGAGAGAGTCATCAAGAGTATTATAAGATTTATATAACAAACTATGAAATATTTTGTAGAAAGTTCTTAAGGAGGATGTTCATAAGAATAATAAAGAATGCGTGATTCACCAAAAAAATAAAAGGGATCGAATTTATCAAATAGTTTTACCCTAACCACTAGTAGTTCTTAGTTAGAAACGGAGTTGAACTGCTAATGCATTAGTAGTTCTTAGTTAGAAACGGAGTTGAACTGCTAATGCATTAGTAGTTCTTAGTTAGAAATTGTTTTAAAATCTGCAAGATATAAATGATAGGTGTGCACTTTTACATGTTAATGTAATTTCTCCAAAATAAAATCGAATAAAAATGCATTGCTGCAAAGCAGAAAATTAACTAGTACTTACATGTTCTGGAGCATTCGAGGATGGTTCACTATGCATTAGTTGAGAATGGCATTGGAGTCAAATGGCAGGCATCAGAGAATTTCTAGGCATAAAAGCAATTTGGTGATCTTCAACTGGTGATATGTATGACATTTTTTTTTGGTTGTGAGCTTTGGTCATGAAACTCGTATACTTGCAATGAATTTAGAAGAAATGGAAATGGAAGGCTTTGCGTCTGATGTTTAGTCATTATTTTATTATGATTCTATTCATGACCAACTTGTTGAGGTAACAACCATTTCTATGAGGTCATAAGTGCATCATCAAGAAGATTATTGACTAGATATTCTTTCTTTGTAGCCATAGCTAATGCTACTCAGTTTTTTCTTGCGTCTAGAGGACGAGATCTTCTTTACTTGGAAATTGGAGAAGGGTCAATAACTATGGTCAAACATTTAGAGATTGAATACGATGTATCTTGTCTTGATATAAATCCTATTGTTGTAAACAATGCAATGCCTAGCGAGTTAGTTGTTGGTGGATAATGGAAAGAACATAGTATTTTTTCTCTTCCTAATCCAGGCTCGATTACAAGAAGGAACCTTGGGGAAGATGTACCACCTCAATCTTTCCTCCAATTTCATACTTGCAGTGTGGGCTTAAAGATGGACACTTAGTTTGATTATTCAATTTTTTTCTCTTCCTAATCCAGGCTCGATTACAAGAAGGAACCTTGGGGAAGATGTACCACCTCAATCTTTCCTCCAATGCCATTTTAAAGGGGTTTCATACTTGCTGTGTGGACTTAAAGATGGACACTTAGTTTGATTATGTTTTGAATATGAGCATTGGAGATTCATATAAGAAAGTCTTATTGGATACAAAATCTATTACTCTTTAGTCTCATAAGGCTTTCAAATTAAAGATTCATCAAAGATATCAAATGGATAAGCAATAATAGTCTTCATGTTTTGGAGGCTAGTAGTACCGGAGAATGGAGGACTTTTCATCATCTCATGTTAGCTTCTCACTTTGAGATGGTGTTCTGCAAAAGAGGCATTTTAAGAATTTTTGGTTTATGCTTTCCTTTATGCAATCTTTGTTGATGTTTATAGATTTGAAGAATGCATGCATTGTGAAGGTTATATTTTGAAGATAGGTTTGGGATTTGTTGTTAAGCTCAATATGGATTGTTGTCTAGTGAGCTTCAGAGTATATAATTGAGAATTATACCCTTTTGCAGTCATTACACGATGATAGAGGTACATCGTATCACTTATGGATATGTTGTATTTCTTAGGGATTATTGTCAAATAATTCAAAACATTGTGATTCAAGAGTTCAAGATTGAGAGCTTAAGAACATAGCTCGAAGCTACACCTTTCTGAGGGTCAAAAGATAGCTTGATGGAGCCCTTTCTGGTTCAGATATGCTTCTCTAGGAAAAGATCTTAAAAAAAATGTATTCATACAATGTAATTAGCCAGTTTTGTTGTGTAAGCCTTAATCTCCCTAGGGCGAGGTGAATTCGATTTTTTTAAACATGACACCCTTATTTAAACATGTCAACTCTATATCAAATTATCAATAAAGTTATTAACCATTCACTCTCACTTCCACACCTCTTTGACATACCCATTGCACACCAAGATACAATTACTAGTTATACAACCTTTAAATAATTTAAGAATATTAACTATAATAATACTTCAATAAACATCTCCAACAATAAAAAAATATAGAAAATATTCAACTTATATTAAAATAATATATTAGTGCGAACTATGATAGCTCAATAACCATCTCGAATTAAAAAGTACACACAATATTGAAATATGTTTTAAACCTGATTCCATGTTTACCAATAGGGACCCAAATCGTTTATTTTATGGATTCATTCACCGTAATGATTTCCTAAGATATATAATATCACCCAAACATTTTATTCCAATTTATTCCAAAGAAGGAAAATTAAGATAAACTAAGAGATCTCAATCACGTTCTATCTTTTGATGGGCACTGCTGAAACCACCATGAACATTTAATACTAACTTTTATTTTATTATTGTGAAAAAGGTAAATCTACCTGCCGATCAGCCGTGCTTAACCAGGAACCTTGGGGAAGATGTACCACCTCAATTTTTATCCCTCTAAACACTTTATTTATTTATTTCTTTGTCTCAAAATTTCTATATGCATTATATGATATGTTTATTAAACCTTGTTATAGATTTTATTTTATCACATTCTCGATGCATATAATATATGTTTAGTCTTTGCTAAATAATTTGAATACGAATTTACATATGTGAGATTCTTTATACATTTTTTTTTATGCATTCTTTTATTTAATTATAATGTTCCAGACTTTTTTTTTCAATATTTTGTGTGGTTTTGAATTTCTATAGGAGAGACACATGTTACTATTGGATACAACAATATTATTAAGTTCGCTATATTTATTTCACTTGATTAAATCTTAATTTTATTTTACATTTTAGGTAAATTTTTATCTATCACTAGATTATGTCATAGTATAGTCAATCTTAATGATTTGTAATTTTTCTATATTTTCAATTTAATCAATAATCATACACAATCAAGTTCACAAGTAATCTTCTTTCAATACAAAGGTTTTTGACAACTTGTTAGCAACATTGCAACAAATAGTATAATAGATCCCCTTTATCCAATTCATGAATCTATGGGCTTATTTTAAATGACATTGAGTGAATTAGATAGTATCATTATTATGTTCATAATGGACTAATGAGTGAGTGACTACCTAATGCTCTTTAAATATCTTGTCTAATGGTGTGATGTTTAACAAAGCAACATACATATAAATAAACTTGAGATTTATTTTACATTCACATGATAATAAAATAAATAGTTTAAGATATTATTTTAATATAAATACAAAAAAAAGTTAAAGTGAAAACATTTGTTCATATTGAAAGGAAGGCACATGAAACTTTATAACTAATATAGGAGGAGAGTGGTACTAAATACAAAAGGTTATATGGTTTGTATTAAAAATAAAGATTGCACAAGTAATAATACACAACACATTTGACATAATATATACCATTTGATAGCTATTTTGGGAAAAAGAACCTATCATTTGAACCTTCAACCTAAAATATTTCTTTATTTCTTACTTTATTTTTATTTGAATATTTTTTAATGTACGAATAAAAATAATTATATTAATGTAATAGAAACATGTTACATTTTAGAGCTATGAGATTTTCAAATGTAAGAGTCATTACTAAAGAAAGAAGAAGGAAAACTGGAGAATGTTTACTTCTATCTTTAACCCTAGATAGAATCTAGAATACATCAAATTACCATAATTAATGAAAGAGAGAAAGTATTTATTCCTTTGCAATTTGATCGTTGCAAATAAGTCAGAAGAGATGAAAGTATTTATTAGAAGGAAAAACCCTAAGTTAGAAACATATCAATGAGAATTTTTCTCTCAATCCCACTAGGCAAGGCATGTTACAACATTCTATTCCTTAGGAATATGAGCAAAGGAAATAGCATCAAAATTCAAAGAAAGATGGAGGATTTGGTCCACTAAAAAAAATCATCCAGGCCATGAGAACCCTTTTTATTCAAAAGGGAATTCAATATCAAGTAATTAGATTCATAAATAACCTTCCTCTAACCCAATCCACAAGTCTTTTAAGAGTCACCAAAATAGCCCCAAATTTCATCAAATTATTGGAACCGTTGCCCACAACATAAAATAAATAGAAAGAACACCAAAAGACCCATTAGTACTAATTTTGAAAAATATAGAAGGAGGAGAGAACCACTTACCACATCTATTTACCTTCTTGGAAGACTAAGATTTAAAGCTAGGCAAAAAAAAAAAAAAGATTTGAAAGCATTTGAAAGAAGAGAGTTGGAGAAAGATAAAAACCCACAAAATAATATTTGAAAAAAACATTTTCTTTGAGAACATCCATAATCTTCACCTAACCTATTCAAGAAGACATCAATGACTCTAAAATAATTTAGGATTCCTCTACAACTCATTTGTGAAGAAGTAAAAATAGGACTAATATGCTAGGAAACCCAAAGAAAAAAATATAATTTTAGAGAGTGAATAAACTCATTCAAAATTTGCTTAAAGATGAAAGATGAAAAGGGATGAGATAATTAAAAAAAATTAACATTTTCTTTATTATTGTCATAAAAACACATTTTCAAGGACCTATAAAACCTTCTTTCAATATTATCCAAAGTTAGAACTATTTATTTTGTATATAAATTTTAATTATTTAAATGTCATTTATTATTTGAAAGTCTACTTTATTTTATTTTTAATTTGAAAAATATAATAAATATAAGATACCTATATATTAATCTTTAAGTTTACAAAAAATAACCCTAAAATTTAAACTAAATAAATTTTATTTATCTAGTGTTTCTTTATGGTTATTCATGCACTCAATTAACTAGGTTAGATTAACATTATGAAAATTTATTTTGGTTTATAATATTATTGATCTAAAGTGTTTGTTATTTGGTAGAGCAATTGAAATCTTGTTGATCATTTTATGGCACCTACTTAATGATTTCCATGAGCATTTTTCAAAAAGATTACAAGCTAATATTTGGTTTATGTTATATTGATATAATATAAGGTTAATGAAAAAGGAAAGAAGTTTGGTTCCAAGTGGATGTAATTATTATCATTGTCTAGTGGGTCAATTTTTCTTAATCAACAGCATACTAACATGGGTAAACATAACCCATGACTTTGTTATAACTCTCATGAAAAATGTTCATAAATTTCAGTACACTTAAATTATTATTTAAGGATATTCATATGCATTTTATTTATACAACTAGTGGTCAAATAAATAAATAAATTTTAAGATCTAGTCAAGATGTACATAACCAAGAGTGCTTCACCTAAAACTACTATATATGTTTAGACATGAAATCGTCATTAGGATTGGATACATGCAAACAAAAAATATAAAATTAGATCAAGAAAGGAAATGAGGACCTTAAACAAAATGCACCAATAGGGGGCCTTGGAGTAAATCAAACCAATTTTTTTAAAATATAAAATAAAAATAAATAATCAACATCTTTCGTTATACTTAGAATATAAATGGACCACCTATATAAATATTAAAATTAAACCATAGATCATGTGAGTTTAGAACGGGGCTCCTGACTTAATATTACTAATGCATGACAATAACAATTATTTTTTATTTTGAAGTTTGATTTATTTGTAAGATGTAAGAAAACACATTATAAAAGATTGCATAAATAAAAAATATATCATATGATGTGGCTTAATCTAGGACTATATTGTAGGAAACAATCCTAGTGCGAGTAACATAAAGATATCAATTGTATTGCATATATGCAATCTCAATTCTATGTCAAATCTCAACTTTAAATCTTCTCTTAGTAATCATCTTGAATCTAGATGATCAATTTTCCAAGTGAATTTACTAGTTAATGCATCATGCATTGTTACATCACACCAGGTTGTTAGAGAAACTTGAAGAACTATTATGAACCACATACTACCAATGTTTAAATTAATGAATGCATTGTATTAGTTTGTGACTTTCATAGGCTTGTAGAATAATACACAAACTAATTTTTTAACATATTGCAACAATGTTCATTGAAGTTCTTTCAGATTCAAGTGATTGATTTTGTAATGAAAATAGATACTTATGCACTGCATACTAATGCATCACACAAATATCAAAGATAAAATGTTAACCCTATTTTGAATCCGTATTGCTAGTGTTTGAATCAATGGTTGAGTAGCATTGTTTTATGAGTTTTATAAGGCTCATAATAGAATAGACAAACTAATTTTCAAATGCATTGTAATGCCATTCTTCCATATGCTCTAAGATCTTAATGATTAATTTCTTGATTGAAATAGATAGTTTTTGAATCATGTATTGCTAAATAAGAGAAGAGTGCAAGATGAAATATTATTATTAATGAGCCTCATATAATTAATGCTTAAATTTATGAATGTGTTATATTATTTTGTGAGTTTTAAAAAACTCTTAATACAAAACTATTTTTTTTAAATATTATAATTTTATTCTCACAAATACTCTTAGATCTCTGACACATGACATCTTCGTTAATGGGTGTCAATACAATTTTAAAATGGAAGAGCCCAAAGACGTGGAAGATTGTGAGCTTTATCCAGAGATTCTTGACACGACAGTCCAGATTTCGTTGACACGACAGTCCAGATTTCGTTGATGGCTACCTTTGAATTTCAGTATAATCAACCGTTGAATACAGCTCACGGAGCATTGAATAAAATTATTGGAATGTTTTGTGCCTACAGTTATGTAACTTGTAGTGTGAAACTCTAGATCTGCGGAATTCTGTGGCAGAAAAATCTCAAAAAAAATCCAAGGAACGTCGGCGTAATTTTTTAGTTTATTCATCAATGTCTTAATTAGAATGAAAATTTCCTATTTTAGATCGAACCAATTATTGCTGTCAGAAATACAAAATATTTCATGGACTGTATTCTTCACCATTCTTTTCTTTTCCATCCAATGGTAAGGAAAGATATTTCTAGTATATGTAGACTCCCATTTGTATCTTCTATAGATGATAGTTTAGAAATAAATAATATCAATAATAATATAGAATAAAATATAAAAATAATAATCTATAACAAAGATTTAATATGGGCTACATCCAAGACAAACACATGTTCTATTTATTCTATTATCTAACAAAGTGCAAATTACAATCTTGTAATGAAAATCGTAGCTGTGTGTCATATCAATGCACTCAATCTGTATCAAATCATTGACTTATCATTGACTTTTCACATTCCACAGCTACCTATTTATCAAACAATTTTTGTGATTTACAAAGGTCAGTTTACATACCAAAATAACAATGGACTTCTTTATTAAATAATTGAAAAACAATTTCTTTTGATGCTTTTCCCTTGAGCCCCCAATTGAAGGCGCTTTCTGACCTTCGTGCACTTCCGTGTTAATTGATTTGTAGTGAAAATGCAATTGTCAAGTCACCAAAATTTAAGATCGATGGCATGATCAATTTTCCCATACCAATAGAAGATAAACTTGATAAAGAATGGGTACATCCCTCATTTTGTTAAGATTATCAAATTCATGCCAGTATTTTAAATCTGATGAAATTATTTTCTATCTCTTACGTGGGAGCCCCACCCTTGGATTGGAATTGACATTATGTTTTTTTATTTCATTCGAGTTGATTCCTTATGATGTTTTATATGATTATGATATTATGGATATTGGATTCACTGTTAGACCTTGATTATGATTGCATTATGTGTAGAGTAACTTAATTATGATTTTATAATCTTTTATATGCCTGAAGGTAAAATTGAGAATGCAATGTTGGATTGTTGAAATGTAGTAATAACTTAGAGTGATAAGAAGTCTAATTCGGTTAAGTACTATGATCTTAATTATCTTGTTTTAATTATATGGAAATATTTTACAACATTGTGATGATTCCAAATCCCAATGACTGTATTTAATTAGGAAGGATATAAATTGGGCAAATGTGATATCATGTTTAACCTATTTATGGAAAATAAATTGTAGCTTATGTGTGAATATGTTTGTTTACTTTATGTTGCTTCAGCTATGATATTGTTTTTTGATATTGTTTTTTAACATATTGACATGTCAATGCAAGTTTATATATTTAATTCTATGCTTTGTAGAATCTAACATCCCTTGGAAACTATAAATGTGATTAATCCCATAACATCAACTATACTCTATTTGGAAGGACTATAGTCTCATTGTAATGTAATACTTTTTGTGATGTAGTTCGAGACATGTCTATTTGTGAGTTTGTGATGCCATTAAATCTTTGAATTTGATTATCAAGTCAAGTTGGCATCCAAGTTGACATTTTTTAGATTTAGTGCTAAAGGGATTTTAAATTTTTAAAAAATATCAATTAATAAGTGTTTTTTATGATTTGTAAAATACTTCGGTGGGTATCTATGAAATGAGTACCTTTTCAATTTCTTACCTTGGACTTTGGTGAAGATGTGACACCTCAATGTGCTCCTAAAATGGTTTGACAGCACTAAGGTTTGTTGGGATGGTGTTGGGATGAAAGTGAACAATGAATATATATTGATCTTGCTGTCGAATACATGCATGGGAAATTATACTTCGATCTTGATTTAACATCTTAGCTACATCTTGTTGGCTTGTAAGGTATATCTTGATCTTTATTTGAAGGAGGATCTATGGATGCTATGGAGTGTGTGATTTGTTCTAAATAATATTTAGTGTAATCATAGACCATGGTGGAATAAGAGACATTCTTGGAGGGGCTACCCTTGTTATAGGAATCTTATTTTTCAAGTTTAAGGATTGGATCCTTGAAAGCCTTGAGATAATTATATGTGGTAGGGGGAGTGTCTTCAATAGTAACATCACCTTTGTCTATAAGATTTTAGATGAGATATTTCAATTTATCACAATTTGAAGTCTTATGTCTTTTAATACTATGATAGTTGCAAACCTCATTTTTTAAAAATACCATGGTGGTTTTATTGCTAGTTCTTCATTTCTAACTTTAGGTAATGTGATAATTTTATCTTGAACTAGTTTTTGCAAGACACTTTCCATGGGTTCCTCAAGGGGAGTTAATTTTCTCCTTGGTGTGTTGTTTTATCTATATGTGTTGTTTCATCTAGAAAAGGTGGTTCCTTTTGTGTTTGTTGATATGTTGGATTGGGTTTGAATATATTTTAATTCCATAACACCATCATTGAAAATATTATTTCTCTTAGATGTGGAAGGGTCGCCCTTGTTGTCTTTGTAAATCTTCACAAGACCTTTATCAATAGGATCATTTTTAATGCTTATCCACTTTTTAATGCTCTTATCATATGTATCAACACATTAAACATGCAAATGAAGGCACATCTTTTATTTTAAATTTTGAAAATGCATGTTAACAAGTTATGTTTTAGGAAAGTGATAAGGGAACCTACTTGATAGATTTCTCCATCATTGTAAGAAGGAAGAAAATGTCTCCCCATTTCTTTATTTTGTGTTAAATAAATCAGTCATAGAAACCTCATGTTCAATGTTGCATGAAAATTGTGAGATAACTTTATCTACCAACTCATGAAAGGACTTGGTCCCGTGAGGTAAATGTGAAAATGAACTTTATCTATACCAACTCATGAAAGGACTTGGCCCCATGAGGTAAATGTGAAAACCACTCAAATTGACCTCCCAGGCTTCTTGGAAAGAGGAACATAGGATAAGTATCATTGCAATCCACCTCCAAGCAAGCTAGATAAAACTCTTACATGTTCATGAGGATCACCTTTTCATTTATACTTGTCAAATTTAGGAACCTCAAAGTGTTGAGGAAAAGGTATCATGGGTATCAATCTATCAAAGGGATAGGACATATGTCCTCAAGGTTATAACTCTTCTTAGTGCTTCCCATTTCTATATTTGCTATCTTTTAGTGAAAGATATATATTTGGGATGCCAATTCACTTAAGGGTATCAATGGAAATGAGTTGATGTTATAAGTGGAAATGGATGGTTGACTTTGTAGGATGTAAGTGGAGGCAAGAGGTTAAGTATGTGTATGGTAAGGAGAGATAAGTGGTTGACTAGGTGAATTATGGTTTTTATAAGCATAGGAATGACATGTCTAGGTTGGGTTTGTTGATAAGTGGAGGCATGGGAGTACATTGGCTCAACCTTTTTGGTAAGTTGAGACATGTGAGTCCATTGTTTGACTTTGTTGATGTGTGGAAATAATGTGGGATGTGGTTTGTTGTGCTATGGATGAGGATGGAAGGTGGGATACTACTTGGCTTGATTGTGGAGGATTTTATAGAATGGACATGCCTATGGATGGTGGAGTGGAAGATGTCATGGAAGAGGATGGACTTGGTGTAGGTTGATCTATGTTAGTGAAAATATCAAAATCATAATATAACTTGGATCCCCTTTGAGCTAGCAAACCAAAATAGTAATTGGGATTTGAATTAAGGATGATTTCCAACACTTTAATACCCTTAAGGTCTTGTTCAAATTGTCGTTCATCTACTACTGTTGGTTCTTGTTGCTCATCTTGTTTAGGAGGGAAGACCCATGAAGTTGCATGTTCAAATTTTAATTTTGAGTATTGTGAGAGTGTTCTTGGGGAGGTGTTTGTGAAGGTGCTCCATTCTTAAGTTCCTCTTTTGTTAGTTTCATGTTTTCTTATTTTGTGATATTATGGTTTTCATGCAATGTCTTGAATATGATTGGATACTTTGATATAGATGAAATATTTTTGTTGCTTCAAAGCAAAAATTGATCAATTTAAAACTAGATCTTTAAACTTTGAAATGATAATAGTAAAGATAAAAAAAATCCTTAAACTAGACTTGTGAGCCCAAGAAAATGGATACATAGTTAAATACACCAACTCAAGAGTAGACATTGACTCAAAATTCAATATACTCACCAAAGATAAAAGATGGCTCTTCAACTTGGAATAGACTTGTGAAACAAAGTAAAAAGAAAAAATGACAATGGAAACAGAAATAGAGAAGATCGAACTTAGACTTTAATTCATTTAAGCAATGATATGAAAATATTCCTACATCATTATCTTGTTTTCCAAATCTCATCACAATATGCAGTTTTTTATTCAATTTTGTAAGTAATTGTTTATTTCAGTTGTTGTTTCAAGTTGTTGTTTGAAAACTACATACTCTTTTAGATCCACAAATATAAATATTTTGACCTTGATTCTTTTCAATTTTTTATGTTTTTCTTCTTTGAACTTTGATTATATGTGCAAACATACATTCATGAAATAAAAATAGAAAACACGGTATCTATGGCTTAATTTTGGTTCTTGTCCCCGTTTGGTTTAAAGTGGAAGAGATCTAAACACTCAAGCACATAAGATACATCAACAAACCTACCCAAGAGGGATCATCAATCCTTGTATGACAAGAAAAGATGGCCAAAAAAGTCAATTATAGGCTTTACAAGCTCAATTAGGGGTATCCTCTATATATCACAAAAACATGTTGAGATCTAAATTTGTAGGTGAAAAGAAATATTGAAAAACAACCAAGAGGAAAGGGTAACCTGCTCTCCACATTCACTTCTCTAAAGTATAAAGTTTTTAGAAGCAAAATACAGATTGGTAATATTCCACATTCAACAGATGTGACTTTTGATTCAACTCCCACAGTTCCACTTTTTATACTTTTTAGAAGATGAGAGTCATCCCCTAGAGTGATCATTTCCATAGGTTGGCCCTTTAAAAAGAAAAGCAAGATCACTCAAGTTAGCCACAAGAGAAATTATGTAAGTAGAGCTTTGGGATTAAAAGACAATGGTTTATTTTAAGCAAAGGGCACCAATGTGCAGAGCAACTAAGGCAAGTAGGAGCGATTAAGTAAGGTGGAATGCATGGAGAGGCGGGGATGGCTTTAAGAGTACACACTAAGCTTTGACCGCTTAGGTGGCAATGTGGCCCTTTCTAACCTTCTGTTTCCCGTTTTGTTTCCACGGGCTCTTCTTTAACTGTCCGGACCCTCAACAGTGACTGTGACTGCCATGGTTAAGTTTGAATTTCAATTTTGAATATCTCCCGCCCCAACATTGAAAAGCAGAAATAGGGACCAGTAATTCTCCTAGCAGAGATGCCAGAAGTTGAGGTTAATTTCATGGACCTTCCCTCTAATGATTTCATTTCATTGTTTCAAACGTTGCCTCTGCCTACTGAAGGCTACATCAATGCAGATAAGAATGGAGTGGCTATAAGGTCTTACCTTGCAGTGGATGTGTGTGGATCACACTTCACCCGTCTCTACTCACAGAAAAGTCTGCATTTCCGTCACTATTCTGTCTCTCTGCATGGTATTTCAGTGGTGAGTAATGAACAATATTTTCGTCATATATGAATATGGCATTGTTGTATACGAAAGAGAGATAATAAGGATTCAAGTCCTTGTCCCAGCGGATCCCTATCCTCCATGTGCAGATGCTAATCGAGATGGAGATCATGACGGAGGAAAATGGTTGCTTCTGGGAGGGGTTGCTTGGGCATAGTTCGCTAGTTGATGATCCAGTTGCTGATGATTGTGATCCAGACCCATTTATAAATTATATGATCCAGTCGATGATCCAGTCAATGAACCAGTACCAGCAATGGGGATAGAGGCAGGTGCATTCCTTTCATTTCGAGATCGAACAGTCAGCAGTTGATTGGTTGAATCAGTCGAAGGAGAAGTCGAAGAAGAAGAAGAAAAAGTCGAGTCGGTTGGACCTGGCTAACGATGTTTTGCTCCCAAACTCCTATTAACCCCTACAGTAGTAGCCATAGTAGCTGTGGTAGGGAAAAGTGGTGACTATCCCTGCATGCAGTTGAAGGATTCCTTATTGTGTAGCTGCTCCCCACGCTATCTCCTCCCAACCAGTTTGCTGAAGTCAATTTATTGATGGTTTATTTTTATATAAATTTTTCATATATTTTAGAAATATTGTATTATGAATTTTAAATTTGGGAAATTTTGTCATGTAGGGTATTATTACAAAAGGGAAATGGGAACTCTTGAGTTTACCTTGGATAAGTCAAAGTTAGAAGAGGTGGAGAACATTGTGAATAGATGAGGATCATTTGCAAATAAAGAGTGTGGGGATTGTAGGGGTAATTTATGCATTCTATTATCAAGTTGACGGAAAGGGAAAGAGAAGATGTTACGAAGAATTGATCATTATTTGAAAATATTTTGAAAGCTTATTTAGGATGTAAGATATCGACAAATGAGTCCTTAAACATTGTTGAAAGAGATTTCTATTTAGTTTAAAGATTATGTATCTAAATAATTAGGATTGTTTATGACCATTTTGAAAAGAAAAGAAGCACACGATAACTCTAATTAATAAATAGAACCTAAAAATCTCAATGTATTCATTTTATTTTGGAAAGAGACAATTAAATTTTACTTATAGAACAAGTGTTATTCAATTAGTTGGTTTAGGGAATGTATGAATTTGTCAATTGTAAACTTATGTGTATTTTTTTAATTCACATAAATTTCATTTATATTCCTAGTACTCTAAATTATACTATTAAAAAGGAAAAATAAGGTTTTTAAAGTTAATTAGGTAAATAAACAAATTAAGTCTAAAATAACAAAAAAAATGTAGTGTACTTGTTGGTTAGGTGGACTATAATAGATTAGATCAAGTAATATTAGACTAAAAGTAGAATCAAACTATTAATAGAAATAAATTAAAGGAGAGATTGCTTAGATTTGTAATCAAAGAATGATTTTAGAGTAACAATGTGATCATATCATTTTGAGTGCTATGAGATACTATAGTAAGATTTAGTAATATTAGATCAATGAAGCATTCTAAATAATATAATGTAAGAATGTAAGATCATAATATGAATCCTTTATTTTGAAAAAAATATGTCAATAATGAATTATAGATGCTACAATAGCTATATACAATAATGAGAACACATAGTTCATAGCCAGGTGATAAAGATAAGACTATATATGATGATTATAAGTGAATAATATAATTGTGTTCAATTCAAGTTCATCCAACAAGAAAATGTGATGTGACAAGTCAAGTAAATAACAAAACTAAATTTTGGGTTTTCTTTTTGACTCACCATTTGTTTGGATGCTCTTTTTTTTTCTTTCTAATCTTACCTTAACAAAAGGAAGAAGGCTTTTTTGTGCAACCTTCCCATGAAATTATTCATGGGGTTTCCAAATATTATTCTTACCTGAAGTCAATGCAAATCAATCATGGTTGAGTGCAAACTTTATTGACCAAAATCTCTGAACTTTTAGCTATGGATTTATTACCTGAGTATTATTTATCTTGACTTTTACTTGTTACGCTATGCTTTGATGATTGAAGAGTTATCATCAATAGACATTTTCACATCCTCCTTCGATAATATGGGCAAATCAATCATCATTTTCTATACTTCCTATACCTTCTTCCTATGCATGAGCCAATCATCCAATCAATACATCATCATTTTTTCTCTGGCAATTCCCTCTCATCTTTCGACTTTGCCTAGTTACATAAAAATTTATGCAAGAGAATACATAGTAAATGTTAATATTTTTATGTTTATTCATTACACATGGAATCACATACATTAGTATAAAGAGCAAAATTAAAACTTGATAAAGATCTCAAATAACCTAATAGAGATGGCTACATGTGAAATTAAAATTTGATCATATTGTTGATGATAATTTTGTACTTCCCTCTCCATTACTACACAAGTGATATGGCACTTGAGATTTATAATCTTAAATACAAATATGGATACAAAGAAAAAATGAATAAGTATAAATAAAATTGTATGCAATTAAAACAATATTATGGAATGTAAGAATTGAATTACCTTCCTTCAAATGTGATCAAACCATTTAAGGTTTTGCATAGAGTGAAACACTAATATCTATGCTTATGGAGGAACATTCACTTCCCTTAATCGTTCTACATATAATCAAATTTATCTTTAGCACACAACAATCCTCAAGTAGATATAGTTTTTAATGATGAATCTTTAGCAGATCATCTGGATTTATATACTAGTGTTACATTGTCTTATCATGATAAAATATTATTATATCCATTCAATGTATTTTCTTTCTCTAAGGGAATTATTCCTACACTTCATGAATATAAATATATGTAAGCTATCTTGGATTCTTTTAATAATAAGAGTATTTATTGAGCATAGGGGTACTCTTTAAATTGATGAATTTTGTTACATTTCAAAGTATAAAATGATAAGGATAAATTTTTAAAATTGTTAAATTTTTAATCCTGACAAAATTTCAAAATTGAAATTAATGTTTCAAATGAATTTAGGAATTTAGTTTTAGTGATTTTATAAGAACATGATTGGTATTTATTTTGATAAATTCCAAGTTGTAGTCATGTAAAGAAATTTTTATTATTTTCATGAAATATTATTTTAGACCCTATGACCAAACATAATAAGAAAAAGATTTAGAAAATACATTCCAAGGTAGTTATGCTACACAAACAAGAGATACAAAATTTTCTCAAAGTTTAGTTCATATCAGCCACACATTATTGTCTCTACATAAGATTTGGGATAGAATTTTGATTTGAACAAAGATTCACCATTTGATTGATTTTTTTGACAAAATAAAATTCGTATCATACCTAAAACCAACACAAGGCTATTTTAATTATACAAATGACTTATCATTATTTTGTTATGCCCTATATTGCTAACAATCTTAGAGCTACTTATCAAAGTGTGGTAAACTTATGCATGATATTAGAAGCTTATTTTGATGAAAAATTTGAGAAATATAAAACTAGAGTGGATCATTATAGAACTCGTTAATGAGGACTCAATTTCACCTATGTGTGAATCTTTTCTTTGAGAATTCAATGAATCTATGGTTAAGTGGGATACAAAGAGAAAGTGAAATTGAAGATCAACATCTTGTACTTTAGTATTAAGATATACTTGAATTTGATCTATTTTAATTTGAGGTGCACGAAGAGATTTTTTTTTGTTTTCTAAGTTAAAACTATAGTTAGGTACATTTTTTTGAGGCTCATGAGTTTGAAGCTTTTATTTTAGTCTTATATCACTTGATAGACTATGACAAAATGAAAAAAATATAATTTTAAAGAAAAAGGTATCACTTTATGATAAAAAAAAGTGGTTACAACTTATTACATGAATCTCTATTTCTATGTATGTCAAAATAATTTGAAATTATTTATATTGAATTGATATAACATATATGAAAATGAATGTTTAACTATACACAAAATGATTTTAATATATTTGTGTTGCATCCATAAAAATTGGAATATATTTTTATATTCATGTAAATATTAAATCATGTTTTTCAATAATGTATGTTATATTTTTTTTACATCAATGTATCCATGTTAAAACTCTTGAGAAATATCCATTCAAATAGAACTATTATAAAAAAAAGGTTGAAAGATATATCAAAGATGTTTAGATATTTTATTAATTTTAAATATTAATAAAAAAATGGGAGGTATTTCACAATTAAAGATTTTAAAATCATAAAAAAAGTTAAAATCATAGCATTCAGGTTAAAATTTTAGATTTGAATATCAAAACCACAAATGTAAGTTTTATCCAAATTCAAATACAATCATAAAATTTCTAAAATGTAATTATTATACTTAATTTGTCTCAAATATTTTTTTAAATAATCAACAAAAATAATTTATTATATATTTTCTTTCAATATTCTCTTTTTCATTTTCAAAATATATATTAACTTTTACTATTTTATTACTAAATCAAATACATTTTCAAATCTAATTTATATATCTAGACTAAATAAATTATTAAAATTAAATTACTTTTACTTTACAATCAAATATACATTTTTTTATCTACAAGTTTGGAATAAAAACTTATCCCTCCCAAATTCAAGTTTGAAAGTTTTCCCTTCATTACCAACGTACGTAACGCAAATGTTTATGGAAACGGATATTGATAGGGGAACGGAATGTTTGAACGGGCCCCACATGCACCACACTAAGCCGTCAACGCTTAGTGTGTGTGATTTAAGGGTGGCCGGAGAGGCGGGGTCCCATGCACATGAACACTATCCATCAAAGCTAAAGCGGCAAACCAAACTTGACAGCTAACCAAGTCGGCACCAAAAGTCATCAACCACAAATGAAACACGGCTCAAATAAATTGGAGTCTTTTCACTTAATAAAGCACGACTCAAATAGCTATACGTGGGCCAGAGAAAAAAATCCAAGCCACAAGAAATATTGAATGCGCCAACCGATACATTAATGAAATGCATGGATTAATGGAGGAGACTGCTGAAAGCAAATGACCCATACGCAGCTAAAAGCAATGAATACATTCTCCTGGGGCATGCCAAAACCTGATCCAAACAATATACGTGGCCTGTTCAAAGAAGATGAATCTTCAAAGCCAATAGATCAACTGACTCGTTGCCACCCAATAATATACGGCTTGCAAATCATGGGCCAGAGAAAAAAATCCAAGCCACAAGAAATATTGAATGCGCCAACCGATACATTAATGAAATGCATGGATCAATGGAGGAGACTGCTGAAAGCAAATGACCCATACGCAGCTAAAAGCAATGAATACATTCTCCTGGGGCATGCCAAAACCTGATCCAAACAATATACGTCGCCTGTTCAAAGAAGATGAATCTTCAAAGCCAATAGATCAACTGACTCGTTGCCACCCAATAATATACGGCTTGCAAATCATGGGCCTCTGCAGATGAATTTCTCCGCTAATCAATGCACAATGATCGGATCAAACAAAATCATGGGGTGAGGGGAGAACAAGGGGAGAACAAGGAACAGTGTAATTTGCACACATTAAGTTTATATTTTTAGGTTTAAAAGTGTTAAAATATTCAGAGTTGACTGACATTTTCAAGGCTTAATATATTGCTTATGATGTGTGGTCACACTAAGAATACATTTCTAAACTTCAAAGTGTTAAACACTTAGAGTTGACTAACTTTAATATGTTGCTTGATGTGTGATTTAAAGCTGGTCGGAGAACAAGGGTTCAAGGCTAGCCAATCGGGTCCAATATAGAATATGCTGATGAGCAATAGAAGCCAAAGAATCTGGTCTTCACAGATCAAAAATCACTCACAGAGAATGAATAAGGATGGACCTCTGCTCAAAAGAAATCACAGCCACAGAGAATCGACAACGCCTCAAAATGGAGACACCGACAACTTCTACAATCCAAATTCCTTGTTTTTGACAGCAATAAGACGAATAAGATCTGCATCACTAGTAAGTGGACTCCACATAGCGTAAAAAATGGTCACCTCCAATGTCATTGCTATAGCCTGGCAAACACACTCCTATGTGAGATTGTAGAAATCGGATGGCTTAAATCACACACTAATCTTTAACGTCTAAACTTAGAGTTGTTAAACATTCACAGTTGACTGACATTCTCTAAGCTTAAAATGTTGCTTAGTGTGTGTGGTTTAAGGCCATAGAAATGGATTGCAAGCCACTGTTCTTTTTGCAACCTTCACAAAATAAGTAAAACCTCCACGAATCTAGGCTCACAAAGTGTCTTGCACAAGAAATGAAGTAAGATCCAATTAAGAAAACTCTACATGAACAAGAGATCTGATGTAGACCAATCACTAAAATTTGTGTGTTCATCTATTCAAGATATCTATAGTTCAGGTGCCCAAACCGTTCATGCCAAAGTTTTCTCATAGAATCTGCATGAGCAATAAGGGATGATCTTGATGAAAACTCAAATCCATTAAACCGATACAAACAAGATTCATGATCATCTATGCCTGCAACAATAGCCTTGTCAATATCTTGCATCTCATTTGAAAGAAAAACTTGAGTTTTGGAAAGAGGATATTATATTGTTGACAAATAAAGGTTGGTCATTATGCTTGTATTGGAAATGTTTAGACAATATCTAGTTTGTGGCTGATCTATTTGAAATAATGGTCCTAAAAATTTGTAAAACTTTTTGGTACAAATAAATTTGAATGATCTCCAAAAAAGTGGACATGTTATAAGAATACGTTTTTCACATAAAATATATTACAAGAAATAAAAATGTTTTGTTATTTTTCTTTAATGGTTTTATGTTTATAGTAAAACATTTTAAGTGCTTCGATATAGTTTTGGACATTTTGGAATAGTATTTTTATTCCAAAGACTACAAATGTGAGTTTGGGTTAATTTTCTTTGTATATTTAGAACATATTGTAAGTGTCAAAGTTTTATATATGGATCCATAAAATATCCAAGCTATTCTATATTGGCCACATCCTATCATATTAACATAGTTGAAAACAATTCTTAAAGTTGTGTTGTTATTATAGAAGGTTTGTGAAAAAATTCTTTAAACTTGTTGCACCTTTACTAGATTTAAATTTCTCAAGTTAATTTTAAAACATTTAAAGAAGTAATAAGATCATATCTTGTACTTACAGTTCCTAACTTTTTATTACCATTTGTTGTAAATTGTGATTCATTAGAAGGCATTGAGGATATTTTAACCTAAAAGGCTACATCCCATATCACTTGAGGGAGAAAGATAAACTGATTTGAAAAGAGCATACTATATTTATGACAAAGAAATGTTGGTCATTATGAATGCATTGGTCAATTTAGACAATTTATCTATATTGTGGCTCATTTCTTATAGTAAAATGATCTAAACAAATTGAATTTCTTTTTTAGCAAAAAAAATTAAAATTGATTGATTTCCAAAAAATGGGTAAAATAAAGGAATATGTTTTTTACATAGAGTATATGAAAGAAAATACTCTTTTGTGGTTGGTACACTTTATAGGATAACTATTATATGTTCATTTATGTGATGCCTAAATATGCTATAAACATATTTACCTATAGTATTCATGATGAGGTGGTGAAATATGATAGTTAAATAGTGTTGGAGGGACTGATCCATTATAAAAAATAATCTTTTTAGTTCATAAGTCAAAAAATAAGGACAAAATTTGGAGGCCCCTTCAATGACACACCTTTAGTTGGTCATCAATAATAATATAAGATTTACATGACAAACTATGAAATATTTTCATGGAAAGTTGTTAGAGAGGATGTTCATAAGATTTTCTTTTTAACAAAATGCATGTGTATAAATATATTAATATAAAATACAAATTATAGAATAATACTAAGAATAGAAATATGTAACCCACTAAGGACTAAGAACTAGGAAAACAGGGGAGTAGACCTTAACCCCATCACAAACTAACCATACATCATGAGCAACACTCAACCACATAAACTATACCCATATGTTTGAAGGCATATATCATATGAACTAAATAGGGGATAACATCTCAACCCTAACATTTCTAGGAATGCACATTATAAATAGAAGTAGACTGATATCCAATGACATATGCAAACTTTCCATAGAAAAACATAACACACAACAAGAAACAACAACTATACATAGAAAAGAATAGAGGATCCCAAAATATCAATGAAACGAAAATGAGAATGAAGTACTAATACAAAAGGATCATAAGAATATTGAATTACTCTTCTAGGTCTTTGATGTCTAAAATTTTATTGGGCCTACTTTCCTTGGGCTTGACATGAATGAAATGAGCATGCGACCATACAAGTTGAAATTAAATTCATTGCAAAGGAATAGAATAATAGCACATGCAAGAATCAACCAACAATGAAAGAGGATCACTTAGGGGATAAGAACATGAAAGCTTAAATTATTTCACACATGAAGAAAGGGCAAGCTAGAATATTAAACAAGGCATGATTCACCAAAAGAATAAAGAGGATCCAATTTATCCAATAGGTTTACCTTGGCTACTATTAGTTTTTATGTATATATGTAAGGTATATCTATGGACATCATCAAAAGATTGCCTAAGGTATATGATAGATATTATGTTTATGTTGCTGATAAATTTTTGAATTAGATATGGTTTATCAAAACATTCAAAATAGACTAGATATTTTTTAATCTTTTATGTCACTTACTATCCTGTATGAGACCACATAAGGTCACAAAATAAAAGAAAGTTTGTAGACTAAATAGGGTCACTGCCATATAGTGTTATCATAAACCTATTTATGTATTGTTAACTTAATAACATAGGCCCTTTGAAAGGGAGTGGCGAGGAATCACTTGGGTTTGCTGGTCTCTGCGGTGGTGCTCCCTTTGGGCACCTAGATTAAACATTATGCAGAAGCCAGCATTGCCTACATAGGGCTACACATGGCGAGCAAGGAAGGCTTTAGACGATTCTCGTTGGAAAGTGACGCTCAACATTGTGAAGTGCATTAGGGGTAGTACAGAGCCAAGCTAGACTTTTTTGAACCTGATTAAGGATTGTCTTAAAATGATTGCCAGTCTGGAGGATTTCAAGATTTTAGACATTTTCCGAGAAGGAAATAAACTGGCGGATCATGTTGCCAACCTAGCTATTGAAAATGTGGTGATTAGATGGTGGAGAGGAAGGGAAACTTTCCCAAAAACTCTGTGCGACCTAGCAAGAAATGATGCTAATGTCTTCAATCTTAAAAATTAATTTAATGATGAGAGATTATGATGGGATGGGTGTCGATGGGATGGTATTTTAAATTATTACCACTTTGAGAAGCTCTAGAAACTTCAGCTTGCCTTGTTTCTGGTTTAGTTTTTTTTTCTAGTTTTGCACATAGTTTGCAATTGTCTAGATTGCCTGCATAACAGAATGGGTGGTGACAAGAATAGGAATGAACCCACGACCTATGATAAGTGGCAGAAGAATGAGGAGGTTTGGGAAGAAATCTTTGATGGTGGGATGGTTCCCTATTTGGAGAGATTACATGGTAACTTTGTCCTGGTTACTGAAATCTTTTTCAAAGGGTGGAAAAGGGGTGTGCTGGCTATTTTTGGGGCAGAATTTCAGGTTGATGAAACCCTAGTTGCCATTGTTACTGGACTTGCTACCGAGGGAAAGAAATTTTATAGAGAGAGGAAGTCTAGTGAGGAGGCCATGATTGCTTTTTTTTTACAAGGAAAAGGAACAATGAAGGGTGAGTAAAATGGTGGATGGTGGCTACAATAGAAAAGACCTGAATTCTGTCTAGGCTAACATGGGAGAATTCATCATGGTGTATGTCACTCTTGATGGCAGATTTGCTAGTATTTTCTTGTATCATTTTACAATTTTAAACCATTTTAGGCATGGTAAAATTATCTCCATCCCGTTCTACTTGGGTTCATCATTGGAAAGTAGTTTAGCCAAACATGTTGAGAGCCAGGATTATCTAGTGCTTCATGAGGGGCTTAACATGTTAATAATGGAGTATGCCAAAGCTCATGAAGTGAAACTTTCCCCCTTGGATAAAATCCGCATTTCTTCCTCTAACCCTGAGGTGGGGTTTATTTTTGATAAGTAGATGGATGAGGAGGACAGTGGCAATTCCCTTGATTGGTGTGATATTAAGGATTCAGAGGACCCCGAGTATAGACCGGAGAAATAAGGGGAGCCTATGGTGACCCCTGGAACTAACAACAGTAGGAAAATCAATCCTCCAAGGTGGACAACAAGCAAGTTTAAGTCCAGAAGAAAGAAAATGCAAGACCTGGAACCACACATGAGGAAGAAAACAAAATTGACCAAGTCGAGTGGGTCTAAAGACAAGGACCATGAGAGTATGTTAGAGATCCCCATCAACGTGGATAACGAGGAACATGGGATCATGAATAAAGAAAATGAAGGTGGTCAAAAGGGGGAGAAGGTGCAAGAAGACTTGATTTTGGAGGTCACTAAGAGGCAGGAGAGATGCCGGAGGTGAGTTGGTAAGGAAATTGGAACCCTGAAAGATGGGATTAAGGACCGTATTGATACTTTCACGGACTCCTGTAGGCCTAGTAAAACTGAGAAGCTCATGAGATTGACTCAAAAGTTGTCTCATGATGTCGAAACTATGAAGATCAACCATGAGCACATAATTGATAAGATGGAAGAGTATGTGGTTGACATCAAAGACAACTTGAATAATCTGGTGGAAATTAGTAGGGAAGCGATGAGTAATAGTGCTAAGGGTTTGAAAAAAATCAATGCCATGATTGTAGACTATAGAACCAAACCCGTAGAACTAACTTTTGGAACATTTAAAGAGGTAATGAGATAATGTCCTATACTTGTGATTCCTATTTTTTTTTTAGCATTTATCATAAAATATAATAAATCATAAGGTGTTTTAGTGAGTCTAACTCAAAGGTTAAATGACTTAACAATTGTGAGAGAGAAAAAAATGAGGGATTTGGAAAGAGGATACTCTATTTATGATAAAGAAATGATAGCAATTATGTATGCATTAGAAAGATTAAATAATATTAAGTTTGTGGTTGATTTATTGTAAAAAATAATTATAATACTTTAAAATTATTTTTGAGTTAAATAAATTTGAATGATTCATAAAAAAAGGAATAAGATACAAACATATTATTTTTACATACTATATATGAAAGGAAATAAAAATCTCGTGTTATTTTTCTTTAATGATGTTATATTTATAGTAAAACGTGTGAAGAACAATTGAAGTATTAGGATAATGTATTGAGAATTTTGGAATAATATATTTATGCCAAATAATTCAAATGTTGGCTTGGATTACTAACGTTTTAATTTTTGTGACATATTATAAGTGCCATAGGTGTACTGATGGATCCATATAAGAACCAAGCTATTCTATATCTCTCATCTCTTATCATATTAATATAGTTAAGAGGATTCTTTTGGTTATGTAGTTATTATACTTGAGGTTTGTGAATGGTTTACATCAAGTTGATGTTCCTCTAATGTAGTTGACAAATAAAAGATTCTTTGAATGTATAAAATTGACTAAAGTAAATTTTGAAACATTTAAAGAGGTAATGAGCTTACACCTTATACTTGCAACTCTTCATTCTTTATTACCATTTCTTGTAGATTGTGATGCATCAAAATAATGTACTTGGTCTACTCTGACTCAAAGGGAATCTCCCATATCTTTTGAAGGAAAAAATTGAGTTTTAGAAAGAGAATATTATGTTTATGACAAATAAATGTTGGTCATTATGCATGTATTTGAAACATTTTAGCAATATCTAGTTTGTGGCTGATTATTTTTAAAGATTACTCATAATAATTAATTCTTTTTTATACAAAGATATTTGAATAATCTCTAAAATGGATATGTTACAAGAATACTTATTTGACAAAGAGTATATGAAAGGAAATAAAGATGTTTTGTTATTTTTCTTTAATGATTTTATGTTTATAGTAAACAAATTGAACCACAAAACCATAGTTTTAAACATTTTAGAATAGTGCTTTTATTGCAAAGAGTCCAAATGTGAGTTTGGAATAATTTTCAATTTTATATTTTAGATATATTGTAATTGTCAAAGTTTTATATATGGATCCATAAAATATCCAAGCTATTCTATATTTGTCACATCCTATCATATTAACATAGTTGAAAAGATTCTTTAGATTGTATGGTTATTATAGAAGATTTGAGAAATAATTATTTGAGTTTGTTGCACCTTTACTAGATTTAAAAATTAAGGGAGACTTTGAATGCATGAAACTTACTCAAATTTTAAAAAATTTAGAGAGGGAATTGTTGTCACAAAATTTTGCACCCTTGTTGAGCTTCCAACCCAACAACCTTGTGAAACATGGAAATAACCCCAAAATGTGGGACCTTCCTCAAAGGGTGTTGAATCTCCAAAGGAGGTTGGCTTCATTGTCAATCAAGGTGCAAGTGTTGAACCAACCCAACACTTTGAATTATACTTCTAGACCTATTCTAACAACTTGCAGAGAAAAAGAAAGAAGGAAATGCTAAAAAGAAAGGAGGTGATGCACCAAGATAAGAGACGTTCCTCTCCCCCCTAGAATGATAGAAAGAATCAATAAAAATACCCTAGAGATGCACAAACATTAGTTTCATGAATGATGCCAAAAAGACGTATGGAGGTTATGATTTGATAAATGTCAAAAGGGGTGAAAGGTTTCCCACAAGTAATAGTAAAAAACAAGTTAACACAACATATACATGAGAGAAAGCCACAAAACATACACTTATAATGAAGGTAAGAAAACATACACAACATGCATAAGTTGAAGAGAGGCAATAATGATGATTTCAATTCATTCTCAAGCTAATGGCCAAACTTACAGTTGTAGAAATGCAAGAAAATATACAAATCTTCAAGATAAGTGAAAGAGAAGAGAGTAGCTCAAGCCAATAGGGAGAGAACCCTTTAAAATGAGGCTTAATAGCTTATATATAGCAGATTGGTTGTTGAGTAGAGACTAATTGTTAAAGAGGGGAAACCTTCACCTTGGTGTGCATAAGCGAATGTGAGTTTGGGAAGGTAGGGAAGTGCATATATCTGACATGGTTGTGCGTGCGAGACACCCATCCATACCCTAACAATTCAATCGCAAGAAAAAAAACTTCTAGAAGGTATATTTATTGACATTCCAAAGTTAGAGTGTACAAACTTGATATGAAAGCCATCAAGTAACCATAAACAAGAATGGCCTTGGACTCCACTTGATGGCAATCCTACAAAAATCATTAAATGTTCCCTTATAGCTCCATAAGTGAAATTAGACAAGTCGCAAGAGATGGTGGAAGATTAAGAGCCTTGAGTGTTGATCATGCCATTTGCAATGTTGATGTCACTAGAGGTCAAATGCCAAGCCTTCAGGAAAATGTTGCAAGGGAAGAGGAGTCGAGAACCCCAAAGTTTGGAGGAATGAGAGGGAGGAGAAGGAGGACTCTAGCTTTCAGGTTTTTGGGAAGACGAGATACCTCTCCCCAAAAGGGAAGGGGTAGACTAGTTTATTGGACTCCAAAATTCAGAAAGAAGGGAAGTTTTTGATTCTAGGGTCTGGGGAGACAAGGTGTACATCTCCCCAAAAGGGAAGGTATAGATTGGTTCCTTGGACTTTGAAATTTGAAAGGAAGAGAAGTTCGAGATTATTGGGCCCAGGGAGACATGATACCTTTCCCCAAAAGGGAAGGGGTAAATGAGTTTCTTAGACTCCAAAATCCAAAAGGAAGGAAAGTCTAAGATTCTTGGGTTTAGGGAGATGGGATACCTCTCCCCAAAAGGGAAAGGGTAAACCGGTTCCCCAAACTATAAAATCTAGATGGAAGATAAGTCTAAGATTCTGAGGTCTAGGGAGACGAGGTACCTCTCCCTAAAATGGAAGGGGTGATTGGTTTCTCGGACTCCAGAATTTGAAATTCTTAAGAAAGAAAAGGGAAGGAGAAGGGACCAATGAACTCCAAGGTACGAGGGCAAGATGCAAAGGGGAAGGCCGGAAGTCACCTCCTAACAAGATGACACTTCAACATTTCACAAGTCCATTGGTTTTGTCCTTGATCAACTTGTGCAATGCTATTACATGGAATATATCATTGACCAGCTCTTGTTGATGGACCAAGTGTGTCATAAAATGAAAATAGTAATAAGATAATGTATTGTATGTCCAATTCCTAATTTTTTATTATCATTTATTGTTGAATAAGGTATTAGGGATATTGTAACTTGAAGGCTACATCCCATATCATTTGAAAGAAAAAATCGCATGATTTATGAAGAGGATACTTTTTTTATGACAAAGAAATGTTGGTCATTATGAATACATTGGAAAAGGTTAGACAACTTCTCTAGATTGTGGCTCATTTATTATAGAAAAATGATCTAGAATAAATGGATTTCTTTTTGAGGCAAAACAATTAATTGATTTCCAAATAAAGGATAAGTAAGCTACATGAATATGATTTTTACATAGAATATATGAAAGAAAAGATTTTTTTATGGTTGATACTCTTCATAGGTATTATACTCTATGTTCATTTATATCATACCTGAAATATGCTACAAACACAGTTACCTATAGTATTCACGATGATGTGGTGAAATATGATAGTTATATAGTAGTTGAGAGACTCATCCATTATAAAAAACAATATCTTTTGAGGCCTTTTTATGTCACACCTTTAGTTGGTCATCAAGAATATTATAACATTTATATAACAAACTATGAAATGTTTTTGTGGAAAGTTCTTGAGGATGTTCATAAGAATATTAAAGAATACACGATTCACCAAAAGAATAAAAGGGATCGAATTTATCAAATAGTTTTACTCTAACCACTAGTAGTCCTTAGTTAGAAATGTAAGTTATATCTATGGATATCATCATAGGACAGTGTAGGGTACATGATAGATATTATATTACTGTGGATAAATTTTTTTATTAGATATAGTTTATCAAAACATTAAAAACAGACCACATATTTCTTGACCATTTATGTCGGTTACTATCCTATAGTAGACCACATAGGGTCACAAAACAAAGAAATTTTGTAGACCAAACAAGATCACTATCGTAATGCATTCATAAACTTGTTCATTTATTTTTAGCTTAACAACTTAGGTCCTTCAAAAGCATACAAAATCAATGTATCTCATTGTTAAAACTATCTACTATATGTGGTCATGCAGGGCCTATATATTAGGAAACTAAAGTATACAAGTTCGATAACTATCAAGGACTTGTACATAACATTCATTATACAGATATGCTAGGCAAGGAGGACTATCAAAATTACTACTATCACTATACCTTGCGTCTAGAGGAGGAGATCTTGTTTACGTGGAAATTGGAGAAGGGTCCCTAACCCTAACGGCCCGGCTTAACCGGCACACTCGAAGCATTGACTGCTTGGGTGGCCGGATCATGTGGGGCCCACTTAACCTGACCTCTCGAAGGATTCCGTTCTCGTAAGGTTTCACCGGCCCCGTATCCCCAAAAAAAGAAGATCCTCGAAAGATGTGTGGTTGAGAAGTAGGACACAGCAGCAGAAAGTGACAGGCTGCCTGTCTTTGGCCTGACACATTTCTGAGTGTACAGGAGGCAGCCACGACATAAGAGAAAACTCCAAACTCACTTCAACTTCCATAATCATCTTGTTTATTGAATATTTATCCTTAACGCTTCATTTCTTTGTCTCTATATCTATAACTTGGTGCTCATAGTTTTTGCTTTGGTTCGAATAATTTAATCTGTAAGGATTTCCTATATGTATTATAGGAAATGTTTATTGAACCTTGTTAAAGAGTTTATTTTATCACATTTTCTGTATGCATATTATAAGTCTTTGTTAAATAATTTGAATAAGAATTTACACATGTGAGATTACTGCTTTGACTTTTATTGTTATGTTTTTGAATTTTATCGATGTATTTTTTTTAATTTAATTATAATGATTTTATCTTGAATATATTGTGTGATTTTGAATTTTTATAGGAGAGCCACATATTACTATTGCTAAACCAATTTATTAAATTTACTAAAATTTATTTCATTTGATTAAATGTTAATTTTATTTTAGCTCTCTGCCACTAGAGTATGTCATAGTTTAGCTTGGCACTAGAGTATGTCATAGTTTAGCCAACCTTAATGGTGTGTAATTTTTTAATATTTTCAATTTCAGCAATAATCATACACAACCAAATATATAAGTAATCTTTTTTGAATACAAAAGATTTTGACGTTTTGTTGGTGACATTGCAACAAATAGTTTAGTTCATCCCCTTTATCCAATTAATGGATTGAATTGATTGCCTTATTGTAAATGGCATTGAGTGAGTTAGATAGTATCATTATTATGGTCATCATGGACTAGTGGGTGAGTGACTACCTAATGCACTTTCAAGATCTTGTCTAATGGTGTGATGTTCAACAAAGCAATATGAATATAAAATAAAACTTAGATAAATTTTATATTCACATGATAATAAAATAAATGTTTTAAGCCATTATTAATATAAATATTAAAACAAAGCTAAAATGAGGACATATGTTTATATTGAAAGGAAGGCAGACAAAACTTTATAACTATAACAATAACTAATATTTTTAAATGATATCTATAGAGGCTTTAATATTCTATGATTAGAGATTTGCGCGTAGACTATAGATCTAGGTACAATTTCAAACTATAAGTAGTGCTTGAAAGTTTATGAAATCGATTCATTGGTAGAGTACTAAAACACATAATAACTTGAATATTTCTTATGGAAGGATAGATGCAATTTACAAATTAGGGTTTTTTATAGATTCACAACTAGTTCAAGTGTCTAAGGTGGAAGTGTAGTGGTGACATACACTAGGAAATAGGAGATAAAAGGGTTTTCTCAAAAAGGTCCAAAAAAATTGGGAGATGCAAGGATATGAAGCCCAATACTACTAAGATTAACACACAAACTCAAAAAATAAAAGGTTATACATAGTGTTTCTTTGTATCACTCAAAATTAGGAAAGAATTTACAAGAGAAATAATAAATAGTTACTTTATTAGGAAATTCTCCCAAGAATTCAAGGATAAGTGATTCCACTAGAGGCCCTACAAATTAACAATTAATATGATGAAGTTTTTTCAAAGTACTATTATGAATTGAATTGGTGGAGATATGCTTATCATATATCAAACTCTAGCTCATCCACAAGCTAACATGGGTTTTCTAGGTGCAAGATTTTATGTTAAAACAAATGTTGACATGTGCCTTAATCATTTAACATGAGACAAATAATTCAAACAAATACTAAATGTCCTAGGATACAAGAAGTAAATGAGATAACATCTCATTGACAATTAAGACATCTAGAAAGACACCTAGGACCTAAGTTAACCTAACATGTGAATAGGACTCACTAATAAATTAGTTATGTAAAATATATTATTTACATCGATATATTTTAATTATTCAAGAGTTATTTTATTTTACTTTAAAATTATTATATTTACTTCCTAGACACTAAAGTTCTAATTTATATTTAAGAATTTCTTTATTTCTTACTTCATTTTCATTTGAATATATTTTATGTAAGGGTAAAAATAATTATGTTAATTTAATAGAACCATATTACATTTTACAACTATGACATTTTAAATGGTAAGAGTCATTACTAAAGAAAGAATAGGGAAAACTCTGGAACATTTACTTCTATCTTTAATCCTATATAGAATATAGAATACATCAAATTAACATAACTAAAGAAAGAGAGAAAGTATGTATTCCTTTACAATTTGGTCACTATGAATAAGTTGAAAGAGATGAAAGTATTTATTAGAAAGCACAACCATAAGTTAGAAACATATCAATGACATTTTTTCTCTCAATCTCACTGGGCAAGGCATGCTACGATATTCTATTCTGTAGGAATATGAGCAAAGGAGATAGCCTCAAAATTCAAGGAAAGATGAAGAATCTGGTCCACTAAAGAAAAAATCATCTTGGTCATGAGAACCCTTTTTATTCAAAAGGAAAATAAATATCAAGGAATTAGATTCATAAATAACCTTCGTCCAACCCAATTCACAAGCCTTCCAAGAGTCACCAAAATAGATCTAACTTTCATGAAATTATTTGAACCATTGGCCATAACATAAAATAAATAGAAAGGGCACCAAACACCTATTAGTACTAATTTTAAAAAATATAGAATCGAGAGAGCACCACTTACCACACCTATTCAGCTTCTCGAAAGACTAAGATTTAAAGCTAGGTAAAACATTAAGATTTGAAAGCATTAGACAATTTGAAAGAAGAGAGTTGGAAGAAGATAAGACCCCCCAAAAAAATATTTAACACCTAAATAGTTTTTTTGAGCACATCCATAATCTTAACCTAACCTATTCAAGAATACATTAATGAAAATCTAAAAGACTTCATGCTTCCTCTCTAACTAATCTGTTAAGGAATAAAAATAGGACTAATATCCTAGAAAACCACAAGGAAATAATATGATGTTAGAGGGTGACAAAAAATCATTCAAAATTTAGTTAAAAGTAAAAGATGAATAATAGGTCAATCCCATCATTACCCCTAATACCTTTAATTAATCAAAGAGAAGAGATACTTAAGAAAAATGAACATTTTTTTCATTATTGCCACAAAAAACACAATTTAAAGGACCTAGAAACCCTCCTTTCAATGTTATCCAAAGTTAGAATTATTTTTTTTAAAGTATATAATTTTTATTTTTTAAAATTTATCAATTATTATTTGAAAATCTTTTTGTTTTTCTTATTTGAAAATATAATAAATATAAGATACCAATGTATTAATTTTCAAATCTATGAAAATGAAGCAGCCACCGGTGAGGAGGGACCTTAAGGAGATCAGTCCAAACTGGCTAGCAAGAGTAAACACAACAGAAACACATAGATATGATGTAGGCAATGCAATACAGATAGTTTTTATTGCATAAAACCTTATTACATCCAACTGGTAACAACCGGGTTACAACATACTAGCACACAGGCTTGGTAGAATAGGTCACAACTAGGACCTTGAATCGAAAGATCTATCTTCTAGGCATAGTCTATCTATCTGATACTCTGATTGATTCTAATTTATTACGTTATACAGCAAGATTACAAATATATATATATATATATATATCCAAAGGATCCATTCGGGCCAAAAAGGATCAAAACTTGAAGAACAAGACCTAATGTGCAAAATGAACAAGATCGGCCTCTGCCAATAGATTCCTCCAAAAAATCCAAAGGAAGAAACATAGAAGGTCGGCCACATGCCAAGAAACATCGAGACCAATGCTCAAGGCTCCACAAGATTCTAAATGGGTTTCGGTACATCACCAGAATAGGTCTCAGGAAACCGATAACGAGAAAATGTCATGGAAACTGGTAGCGATATCTTGCTGAAAAGTGATCCAAATGAGATGCGGTTTGAAAGAAAGAAAGATGATCAAGTCTTCAAGTATAATCCAACTCCATAGGATCCAGTGAGACAAAATCGGGACACACATAAAGGAAAAGTGAAATTGTAAATAGAAAACAAAAGATAAAGGAAAATGTTTTTTTTTGGTTGATGCAAGATTGTTGTGAACCGAGATTGCTCCTGCATTAGACATCCCCAGGGTTAATGAAAAATTGAGCCTCTCACTTTGTTGGGGTCAGAGGGAATCCAAGACGGTATACCTTTGTTTGAGAAATCCAAAATGAATCTTCAACTGGTATTCTCTTCCACTTCACAAGTTATTCTTTGTACAAACTATTTTGGGTACTATGCCCAATCCTACTGTCCAAAATCTCTTCAATCCAATTTGGTTCCTTCTGGGGTAATTATTTCTCCAAGTCTGCAACACTATCCTCATTGAATTCTAGTTCATGGTACTCCTGAAGATCTGCAATGTTGAATATAGGTGAAATACTTAGACTATCTGGTAGCTCCACTTCATATGAATTTCCAGAACTGAACTTTCTCAAAATCTTACAGGGTCCAAACTTCTTCATCTAAAACTTATTATAAGTTCCAATCAGGAATCTCTCTTTTCTCAAGTATACCATCACTTCATCGCCAACTTCAAATTCCTTATGTCTCCTCTTCTCATCTGCCTTCTCCTTATATTTCATGTTCTTGTCTTCCAAATGCTATTTAACCTGAATATGCAATGTTGCCATGTGATCTGCAAAATATTTTTCTTCTAAAATCTTCTGGTCTTCACTGCTAATGTTTCTCAATTCTAATATTCCTCTAAGATGCACTCTGGTAACAATCTCAAAAGGTGTTTTTCCGGTACTTCTATTCACTGAATTGTTATAGGCAAACTCTGCTTGTGCAAGGATCAAATCCCAACTTCCGGTTTTATCTCCCACTAAACATATCAACAAATTTCCCAAACTTCGGCTAACTACTTCTATTTGTCCATCAGTATGTGGATGAAAAGTAGAACTGAACTTCAAATCTGTCTTCATCTTCTTCCAAAGTGCTCTCCAAAAATAGCCAACAAACTTAGTGTCTCTATCTAAAACTATTCTCTTAGGTAATCCATGCAATCTCACCACTTCCTTGAAAAATAGGTCTGCTACGTGCAATGCATCTGATGTCTTCTTACAAGGTAAGAAATAAGCCATCTTCAAAAATCTATCCACAACCACAAATATATAATCATTCCCTCTCGGTGTCTCAGGCAATCCAAGTATAAAATTCATGCTTATATCCTCCCAAGGTCTTACCAGTACTATCAAAGGTTTATACAATCCCACATTCTATCTACTACCTTTTGCAACTTGATAAACTCTACAACTTTACACATATCTCTTAACATCATTATGAATCTGGGGCCAAAAGTACTGCTCACTCACCAATGCAACTGTTTTGTCAATGCCAAAATGTCCAGCTAAACCTCCATTGTATTTCTCTTTGATTAGGTTCTCTCTCATGGAAATCTTAGGTATGCATAACTGAACTCCCCTGAATAACATCCCATCCTGAATGAAATAAGCCAACCATTTTCTCCTATCAACCATAACTGGTTCTCTACATGCTTTCCAAGGTTCTGCAAAATCCAGGTCTTCATCATACAAGGTCTTCAAATCTTCAAAACCTAATACTATCACTCTCATTTCTGTCAACAAATTCCTTCCCCTACTCAATGCATCAGCAACTTTGTTAGATTTCCCACTTCTAAGCTTCAACACAAAGGTGTAATTCTACAAGAATTTGACCCATCTCATATGTCTCTAATTCAACTTACTTTGAGTGTTCAAATACTGTAAATATTGATGATCTATATACAACACAAACTCCTTAGGCAACAAGTAGTGTCTCCATTTCTTCAAGGCTTGAACTATAGCATAAAATTCCTGATCATACACTGAATATCTCTTCCAGGCATAGTTCAATTTCTCAATGAAATATGCTACTGCTCTCCCTTCTTGACTCAAAAATGATCCTATTGTTGTTCCACTTGCATCAAAATCCACTTGGAATACCTTATTGAAATCTAGTAAAGCTAACACTGGCTACTTAGCCACTTTCTGCTTCAACAATTCAAAACTTTTGTTTGCTCTGGTGGTCCAATTTAATTCCTTCCAATCTCCTCTCATGATCTTAGTCATAGGGTTACAAACTGAACTAAATTTTTTGATAAACTTCCAATAAAAACTATCCAATCCATGAAATGATCTTACATCTCCAATGCTTTCCCATGTAGGCCACTCAACAATGGCTTTCACTTTCTCAGGGTCTATCTTCAAACCATCCTCAGATATCACAAATCCTAAATAGACTAACTCATCCCTCATGAAAGTACACTTCTTGATATTGATCAACAACTTTTCTTCTCTCAACCTTTGTAAAACTTGTCTTAATTGCAACAAATGCTCCTTGTTTGTTCTACTGAAAATAAGAATGTCATCCAAATACATAATAACAAACTTACCCAAGAATTTATTTAATACCTCTTTCATCAGCCTCATGAAAGTGCTCGGTGCATTAGTCAATCCAAAAGGCATCACCAACCATTCATATACTCCTTCATTTGTCTTAAATGCTATCTTCCACTCATCACCTTCTCTTATCTTGATTTGATGATATTTATTCTTCAACTCTATCTTTGTAAAGTATTTTTGTCCACTCAAATAGTCCATTATGTCATCCATCCCAGGCAAAGAAAACCGATATTTCACTGTGATCTTGTTTATTACTCTTGAATCGGTACACATCCTCCATTCTCCATTATTCGTAGGTGCTAATATTGCTAGTACTACACAAGGTCTTAGACTCTCCCTAATCAAACCTTTTTTCAATAGCTCATGCACTTGTCTATTCAATTCTCCATTCTCTGTTTGTGTCAACCGATGTGTAGTTTTGTTAGGAAAACTAGCTCCAGGAACCAAGTCCATGCTTTGACTAATACTTCTAAGAGGTGACAATTCATGAGGTACATTATCTGAAATGATGTCCTCGTATTCTGTCAGCAAATATCTTATCTTTTTTGGGTGTTCTCCTTCCAGGTCCAGTCTCTCATTCTTCTTAGGAATTAAAGAAAAACACACATTCTCATGTCTCAGTCCATCCATGAATTTCCTTCCATCTACTAAATAGATTCTTGCATTTGTACAGACTTCACCCTTCAAAGGTTCCTCCAAAGGTAACAAGGTTTGCTTCATCCCATTGGCCACAATAGTTTATGTATTCTTCCTCTCATCATTTATTGTCTATCTATCAAACTGCCAATGTCTTCCCAACAAAAGATGACAAATATCCATAGGCATAATATCACACAAAACTTCATCATGATGATTCCCAATTTTCAATTTTACCAAGCACTGTTCACTTACTAACAACTTATGTTCATCTTGAATCCATTCTATTTGATAAGGCTTAGGGTGTTTCAATCTCTTCAATTTCAACTTATTCACCATCTCTTCTGAAACAAGATTATTTGAACTACCACTATCAATAACAACTTTACAACACTTACCGAGTACCTTACATCTGGTCTTGAATGGGTTCTTCATCTTCTCTGGTATGACACAAAGCTCTTGTTATCATCAACAGTTCTCCAAGATCCCAATGGTTCCATAAAATACCAGAAATAGTAGAAAGAACAACTGGTAACAACAACGAACACATAATCGGTAAACAATATGAATGAATCTTATAATAGTTTGAAGAATTACACATGCCACATGTTGGATCACATTCGAGGATACAATTAATGCTTACACCACAATTATAAGATCCAGATCATCCACAGAATAGGTCAGCTTTCAGGAACAGTCTGTTGATTCTATCCTGATCTGGACCTCAACCTTCTGGCCTCAGCCCAACTGGATCAGAATCCTACTGGATCTACAACTTCGCATGATCTCAAAACAAAGTCTTCTATCTTCTAAATTCTCTATATTCAAATGATTCACCAACCACACTTTATACCATCCATAATAATAATAAATTGATCAAGTCGGCCCAAAGACCAACTGGTTCATGAAACGTGCAATGGTAACATGACAGCTCAAATCGCTAAGAACAATCTCCAAATCATAAAATGATGTGTGGAACTTTGGGAATACCGGCCAAGGCCCAAAGAGACATCTCCAATGATCTGCAAGTCATAGAGATCAACCGCAACCCGATCCAACTTTTCTCAACACATTTTTGGGCTAATCTCTAAGCACATATCAATCAGGCCAATACTAGAATCCACATCTCACCTGAAACAAATCCAAATTCTATGAAACTTGAACACGGAAAACATCATGAGCACAAGGGAATAAACCCAAAACCACAACGCTAAAAACTCAAACATAAAGAAATGCCATGATCTCAAACAATTCCACTGAAAACTGCTCAATCGGTAAGAACTACACTGGTGGTGCATCAGACTCTCGAGGTTAATTGAAAAGTGAGTAATCTATCAAAAGGTACTTGCAACTGCCTTAGGGGTTCGATGATCTAACTACAACTTCCGACTGCCTCTCCTCAGCGATCTACCGGTCCAAACTATGACCTACCTCACTCGACGATTGATTCAAGTCTCCGCCCACTAACTACCTCAAGCTCAAGATCTAGGACCAACAATCTACCTACAAACCTTGCTCTGCCTCACATTCGACGATCTAAACAAGTCCATAAGTTGCCTCAATCTTCTCTCCAACCAACCCGTGCACAAACAACACCATGTCCAACAACAGGTTCACAAACTAGCTCTGATACCATTTGAAGCAGTCACCAGTGAGGAGGGACCTCAAGGAGATCAGTCTGGACCAATCAACAAGAGTAAACACAACGAAAACACATAGATATGATGGAGGAAATGAAGAAAGATAGTTTTTATTGCATGAAACCTGATTACATCCAACCAGTAATAACCCAAAGGATCTAGTCAACCCAAAAAAATTCAAAACCTGAAGAAGAAGACCTAACATGTAAAATGAACAAGGTTGGCCTCTGCCAAGAGATTGCTCCAAAAAATCCAAAGGAAGAAACATAGAAGGTCGACCACACACCAAGAAACATCAATATCAACGCTCAAGGCTTCACAAGCTTCAGAATGGGTTTTAATAGATCACCAAAATAGGTCTCAGGCAACCGGTAACAAAGGAACAACCAGTTACAAGAAACTATTATGGAAACTGGTGGCGATATCTTGTCAAAAAGTTATCTAAATGAGATGTGATTTGAAAGCAAGAAAGATGTCAATTCTTCAAGTAGAATCCAACTCCATAGGATCTGGTGAGCCAAAATCAGGACACAGAAAGGAAAACTGAAACTGCAAACAAAAAACAAAATAGAAAGGAAAATGTTTTTTTTTTGTTTATTCAAGATTGTTGTGAATCGAGGATTCTCCTGCAGCATAAAATAACCCTAAAAAATTCAAACTAAATAATTTTATTCACCGAGTGTTTCTTTATGGTTATGAGTGCACTCAGTTAACTAGGCTAGATTACAAAAAAATTATTTTCTTTTATAATACTATTGACTTTAAGTGTTTGCTATTTGGTGGACCAATTGAAATCTTTTTGATCATTTTATGACACCTACTTAATGGATTCCATGAGCGTTGTTCAAAATTTTTACTTGAGCCATTATTTGGTTAATGTCATATTGATATAGGACAAAATTAATGAAACAAAACATGAAATAATTTTGGCTCCAAGTGGATGTAATCATTATCACTGTCTAACGTACTAGTTTTTCTTAATCAACAACATACTAACATGGCTAAACATAACACATGACTTTGTCACAACTCAAATGAAAAAAGTTCCTAATGGTTAGTACATTTAAATTATTGTTTAAATTATTATAAGGCTATTCATATGCATTTTCTTCATAAAACTATTGGTCCAATGAATAAGTAAATTGTGAGATCTAGACAAGAGGTACTTAACAAACATGTCTTCACCTAAAACTAGTATATATATATAGACAAGAAATCTTAATTTGGATATTATATATGGAAAAAAAAAATTAATTCGACAAAGAAAGGATATGAGGATCTTAAACAAAATGCATCAATAGGGCCTTGGAGTAAACCAAACCAAAATTTTATTAAAAAAAAAAGAAAAAAAAATAAATAAACATCTTTAATTATACTTAGAATAGAAATGGGCAGCCTATATAAATATAAAAATTAAACTGTAGACCATGTCAGTTTAAAACGAGGGTCCCCGACTCATGTAACTAATGCATGTTGTGTAAACAATAAGAATTATTTTTATTTTGAAGTTTGATTTATTTATAAGACATGCAAAAGCACATTACAAAAGGTTACATAAATAAAAATCACATCAATATGATCTGTTGTAATCTAGGACTATATTGTAGGGAACAATCCTAGTGCAAGTAACATGAAGATATCAACTCTATTACATATATGCAATCTTAATTCTATGTCAAATCTCAAATTTAAATCTTCTCTTACTAATGCTCTTGAATCTAGATGATCAATTTTCCAAGTGAATTTACTAGTTTATGCATTGTTATGACTTACAAGGTCCTTAGAGAAATTTTAAGAACTATTATGAGCCACATATTACCAATGTTTAAATTAATGAATGCATTGTATTAGTTTGTGAGTTTCATAGGCTTGCACAATAATATACAAACTAATTCTTTAACATATTGCAACAATGTTCATTGAAATTATTTCAGATCCAAGTGATTAATTTTGTAATTAAATTAGATACTTTATGCATTGCATACTAGTGCATCACACAAATATTCAAGAAATAAAATTTTAACACTATTGTGAATCTACATTGCCAGTGTTTGAATAAATGGGCGAGTTGCATTGTTTTATGAGTTTTATAAGGCTTGTAATACAATAGACAAATTGATTTTAAAAGGCATTGTAATGTCATTCTTCCATATGCTCTTGGATCCTAATGATTAATTTCTTGATTGAATTGGATAGTTTTTGCATCACATGTATTGTTAAATTAGACAAGAGTTCAAGATAAAATATTGCTATTATTGTGTCCCATATAATTCAAGCTTAAATTTATGAATGTGTTACATTGTTTTGTGAGTTTTACAAAGTTCACACCCTTTTGCGGTCATTATACAATGATAGAGATCTTTCGTATCTCTTATGGATATGTCGTATCTCTTAGGGATTATCGTCGAATAATTCAAAACATTGTGATTCAAGAGTTCGAGACTAGGAGCTTAAGAACATAGCTCAAAGCTACACCTTTCCAAGGGTTAAAAGATAGCTTGATGGAGCCCTTCCTGGTTCAGGTATGCTTCTTTAGGAAAAGATCTTAAAAATTATGTATTCATATTATGCATTTAGCCAGTTTTGTTGTGTAAGCCTTAATGTCCCTAGGGCGAGGTGAATTCGATTTTTTTAGGACCAATGTAATAAGGTGGGTTGTTAGTGTAAATTGATTATATTACATTGCAGGTTGTAGCTAGACAGTTATAAGCATCATATATTTCAAACTGGTACATGACACCCTTATTTAAACATGTTAGCTGTAAATCAAATTATCAATAAAGTTATTAACCATTCACTCTCACTTCCACACCTTTTTGACATAACCATTACACACCAAAATGCAATTACTAGTTATACAACCTTTAAATAATTTAAGAATATTAACTATAATAATACTTCAATAAACATCTCCAAAAATTAAAAAATACAGAAAATATGCAACCTTTATTAAAATAATATATTAATACAACTATAATGATAGCTCAATAACCATCTCGAATTAAAAAGTATACACAATATTGAAATATGTTGTGACCCTGATTCCATGATTACCAATAGGGAACCAAATCGTTTATTTTATGGATTCATTCACCGTAATGATTTCCTAAGATATATAATATCACCCAAACATTTTATTCCAATTTATTCCAAAGAAGGAAAACTAAGATGAAGTAAGAGATCTCCATCACATTCTCAATTTCTATTGTAAAAAAAGTGAAAAATATTTGAAGTCTATCTTTTGATGGGCACTGCTGAAACCACCATGAACATTTAATACTCTTTTATTTTATTATTGTGAAAAAGGTGAATCTACCTGCCGATCTACAGCAAATCGTCCATGTGCGTTACATTTAGGTCGTGCACATCATGATAGGAAAAATATTGAGAAATTCTCTTGGAACAAATCCTCCATGTGCGTTACATTCAGGTCGTCTACATCATGATAGGAAAAATATTGAGAAATTCTCTTGGAACAAATCCTCCATGTGCGTTACATTCAGGTCGTCTACATCATGATAGGAAAAATATTGAGAAATTCTCTTGGAACAAATCCTCCATGTGCGTTACATTCAGGTCGTCTACATCATGATAGGTAAAATATTGAGAAATTCTCTTGGAGCAATCTACTATACATATGTTGCGCGTTTGCCTGCTCTGCCGACACCAACGTATTTCCTCCAAATTCCTAAGTATCAGCCATGGCCTCAAATTTTCTAGAAATAAAAATGTCTGCAAATGCTGCCGCATTCCCTCATTCTTTCGATCTCTGCCTTCATACTCAAATATTGGAGGAAAATTCGGTATCAACCATGGCCTCATATGACCATATTATGAATGAAGAGAAAAGTGTTAGTACTAGTAAAATACTAGTGATTGGAGCCACTGGTTATATTGGTCGCTTTGTTGCTCTTGCAGCTGTAGCTGCAGGCCATCCTACTTATGCTCTTCTAAGACCCACGACTGCATTTGATGCTGCCAAAGAAAAGTGCCTTCATGAATTGAAAGATTCTGGTGTTATCATTGTCTATGTATGTCAGAAATTTTGTCTTAGAGAGATGATTTTTGTAGTCTTGGCCAGAGTGATATGTAAGAAACAGTAGTAACGTGTGTAATTGTTTTGAAATTGTTTTCATAGAGACTATAGATTGTTTTGATTGATTATATGAGTTTAGAATATATAATTAAGCTTTGCTGGTTTGTCCATGGTAATTATTATTGCAGGTGCTTGCCTTATAGTTATAGAGCGACCAGCTTACAACTAATCATGTTTGACTGTCTTGTTGTCAAGTTGGGCATTTAAAAATTATGTTAGGAAGGGTTGTTCAGTCACTCTCCATATTAATGGGTCTAATTTGGCTGGGACTAATAGCTCTCTTATAATTGTAAATGTGTGTTGTAACGGGTCTTGCACATTTTGAAATGAGTATTATTAACGTCTCTGTGTGCTGTAATGGGACTTATTAAAGTACACTGTGTGCTGTAATGGGTCTTATGGAATTTGTAATGGGACTTATAAACATACATTGTCTTATAATGGGTATTTTGCACGGAGATTTAAACGATCACAATTCAATGGTAAAGGCCATGCAAGGCATCGATGTTGTCATTTCTAATGTAGGTGGCGCTCAACTTACAGATCAGCTCAACATTGTAGACGCCATTAAAGAAATTGGCACGGTTAAGGTCAGGTCATAGAACCCAAACATTATTTCTTTTTAATGCTTCTAAGTTGTAACTGACCCAAGAATGGTTGAGCAAATTTGATGCAGAGGTTTCTTCCTTCAGAATTTGGGCATGATATAGACAGAGACAATCCAGTGGAGCCGGGGCTAAGCTTTTACAAAGAAAAGAGACTTATTAGGAGGGCAGTAGAGGCAGCCAACATTCCATACACTTACATCTGCTGCAATTCCATTGCTGGCTGGCCTTACTTTTATCATACCCATCCCTCTGAGCTTCCTCCTCCCCAAGACCAGTTTGAAATCTATGGAGATGGAAACATCAAGGGTAATATGTTATATAATATTATATTAGAGAATGATGCACTCTGATCCGAAATCTAATACTACTAGTTTCTGATTGTATTGATTTATGGGTTGCTAATAACAGCATACTTTGTGACTGGGGAAGACATTGGGAAGTACACCATAAAGGCTGTGGAGGATGTCCGGACTGTTAACAAAATTGTGCATTTCAGACCACCCAAGAATTTTCTCACACTGAATGAGCTTGCAGCAATTTGGGAGAAGAAGATTGGAAAAACTCTTCCTCGGGTTTGTATCTCAGAACAAGATCTCTTGGACTTAGCCAAAGGTATATATTACGATGCAGCATAGTCTATATATTATTTAATTAATGTTAAATGAGTTAATTATATGCGCAGTGGAAAAACGAATTGTTCAGAAATAAAAAGCTAATCAACGACAAACTTGGATTGGACATTTATTAAATAATTTAATATCGATTTTTCTCTGTGCAGCCAACAATATTCCAGAGAGCATAGTGGCTTCCCTGACACATGACATCTTCATTAATGGGTGTCAATACAATTTTAAAATGGAAGAGCCCAAAGACGTGGAAGTTTGTGAGCTTTATCCAGAGATTCTCTACACTACAGTCCAAGATTTCTTCGATGGGTACCTTTGAATTTCAGTATAATCAACCGTTGAATACAGCTCACGGAGTATTGAATAAAATTATTGGAATATTTTTTGCCTACAGTTATGTAACTTGCAGTCTGAAACTCTAGATCTGCCGAATTCTGTGGCAGAAAAATCTCAAAAAAAATCCAAGGAACGTCCGCGTATTTTTATAGTTTGTTAATCAATGTCTTAATTAGAATGAAAATTTCCTATTTTAGATGGAACTAATTATTGCTGTCAGAAATACAAAAATATTTCATGGACTGTATTCTTCACCATTCTTTTATTTTCCATCCAATGGTAAGGAAAGATATTTCTAGTATATATAGACTTCCATTTGTATCTTCTATAGATGATAGTTTTGCCCATCGAAAATTAGAGAAATAAATAATATCAATAATAATGTAGAATAAAATATTAAAAATAATAATTTATAACATAGATTTAATGTGGTTTATTTAATATGGACTACATTCAAGAGAAACAAATGTTTTTTTTATTCTATTATCTAACAAAGTGCAAATTACAATCTTGCAATGAAAATCGCAGCCGTGTGTTATATCAATGCACTCACTCTGTATCAAATATCTTGACTTTTCACATTCCACAACTACTTATTTATCAAACAATTTTAGTGATTTACAAAGGCCAGTTTACATACCAAAATAACAATGGACTCCTTTATTAAATAATGGAGAAACAATTTCTTTTGATGCTTTTCCCTTGAGCCCCCAATCGAAGGCGTTTTCTGACCTTCCTGCACTTCCATGTTAAATTATTTGTAGCGAAAATGCAATTGTCAAGTCACCAAAATTTAAGATCGATGGCATGATCAATTTTCACATACCAATAGAAGATAAACTAGATAAAGAATGAGTACATCCTTAATTTTGTTAAGATTATCAAATTCATGCTAGTATTTTAAATCTGATGAAATTATTTTCTCTCTCTTACGTGGGAGGCCCATCCTTGGATTGGAATTGACATTATGTATTTTGATTTCATTCGAGTTGATTCCTTATGATGTTTTATATGATTATGATATTTTGGATATTTGATTTAGTATTAGACCTTGGTTATGATTGCATTATGTGTAGAGTAACTTAATTATGCTTTTATAATCTTTTATATGCTTAAAAGTAAAATTGAGAATGCAATGTTGGATTGTTGAAATGTAGTACTAACTTAGAATGATTAGAAGTCTAATTGGGTTTAGTACTATGATCGTAATTATCTTGTTTTAATTATATAGAAATTTTTACAATATTGTGATGATTCTAAATCCTGATGATTGTATTTAATTAGAAAGGATATAAATTGTAGCTTATGTGTGAATGTGTTTGTTTACTTTATGTTGCTTCAGCTATGATATTTTTTTTGAACATATTGACATGTCAATGCAAGTTTATATATTTAATTCTATGGTCTGTAGAATCTAACATCCCTTGGAAACTATAAATGTGATTAATCCCATAACATCAACTATAATCTATTTGGAAGGACTATAGTCTCATTGTGATGTAATATTTTTGTGATGTAGTTTGAGACATGTCTATTTGTGAGTTTTTTATGTCATTACATATTTGAATTTGATTATCAAGTCAAGTTGGCATCCAAGTTGACATTTTTAGACTTAGTGCTAAAGGAATTTTAATGTTTTAAAAAAATCAATTAATAAGTTTTTTTTATGATTTATAAATTACTTGGGTGGGTATCTATGAAATAAGTACCCTTTTAATTTCTTACCTTGGACTTTGGCTAAGATGTGACACCTCAATGTGCTCCTAATATGTTTTGACAACACTAAGGTTCATTGGGATGGTGTTGGGATGAAGGTGAACAATGAATATATCTTGATCTTGTAGTGGAATACATGCATGGGAAAGGATACTTTTGTCTTGATTTAACATCTTAGCTACATCTTGTTGGATTGTAAGGTATATCTTGATCTTGATTTGAAGGAGGATACGTGGATGCTATGGAGTGTGTAATTTGTTCTAAACAATCTATAGTGTAATCATAGACCATGGTGGACTAACAAACATTCTTGGAGGGGCTACCCTTGTTATAGGAATCTTCTTTTTCAAGTTTAAGGAGTGGATCCTTGAAAGTCTTGAGATAATTGTATGTGCTAGGGGGAGTGTCTTCAATAGTAACATCACCTTTGTCTATAAGATCTTGGATGAGATGTTTCAATTTATTAGAATTTGAAGTCTTGTGTCTTTTAATTCTATGATAGTTGCAAACCTCATTTTTTTTAATACCATGGTGGTTTTATTGCTAGTTCTTGATTTCTAGCTTTAGGTATTGTGATAATTTTATCTTGAACTAGTTTTGGCAAGGCACTTTCCATAGTTTCCTCAAGGGGAGTGAATTTTCTCCATGGTGTGTTGTTTTGTCTATATGTGTTGTTTCATCTAGAAAAGGTGCTTCCTTGTGTGTTTGTTGATATGTTGGATTGGGTTTGAATAGATTTTAATTCCATTACACCATCATTGACAAAATTATTTCTCTTAGATGTTGAAGGGTTGTCCTTGTTGTCTTTGTAAATATTCAACGAACCTTTATCAATAGGATCATTTTTTATGTTTATCCACTTTTTAATGATCTTATCATATGTATCAACACATTAAACATGCGAATGAAATCCCATCTATTGTTTTAAATTTTGAACATATATGTTAACAAGTTATGTTTTAGGAAAGTGATAAGGGAACCTTCTTGATAGATTTCTCCATCCTTGTAAGAAGAAAGAAAATGTCCCCATTTCTTTATTTTGTGTTAAATAAATCAGTCATAGAAACCTCATGTTCAATGTTGCATGACAATTGTGAGATAACCTTATCTACCAGCTCATGAAAGGACTTGGTCCCATCACTTAAATGTGAAAACCAACTTTATCTAGACCAACTCATGAAAGGACTTGGCCCCATGAGGTAAATGTGAAAACCACTCAAATTGACCTCCCAGGCTTCTTGGAAAGAGGCACATAGGATAAATATCATTGTAAGCCACCTCCTAGTAAGCCAGATAAAACTCTTACATGCTCATGAGGATTACCTTTTCCTTTATACTTGTCAAATTTAGGAACCTCAAAGTGTTGGGGAAAAGGTATTGTGGGAATAGATCTATCAAACGGATAGGACATATGTCCTCAAGGTTATAACTCTTCTTAGTGCTACCAATTTCTGTATTAGCTATCTTTTAGTGAAATATATATATTTGGGATGCCAAGTCACTTAAGGGTATTAATGGAAATGAGTTGATGTTATAAGTGGAAATTGATGGTTGATTTTGAGGGATGTAAGTGGAGGTAAGAGGTTAAGTATGTGTATGGTAAGTAGAGATAAGTGGTTGAGTAGGTGAATTATGGTTTTTATAAGCATAGGAATGAGATGTCATAGGTTGGGTTTGTTGATAAGTGGAGGCGTGGGAGTACATCGGCTCAACGTTTCTGGTAAGTTGAGACATGTGAGGTCATTGGTTGAATTTGTTGATGGATGGAAACAATGTGGGATGTGGTTTGTTGTGGTATTGATGAGGATGTAAGCTGGGATGCTACTTGGCGTGGTTGTGGAGGATTTTATAGAATGGACATGCCTATGGATGGTGGATTGGAAGATGTCATGGAAGAGGATGGACTTGGTGTAGGTTGATCTATGTTAGTGAAGGTATCAAAATCGTAATGTAACTTGGAACCCCTTTGAGCTAGCAACCCAAACTAGTGATTGGGATTTGAATTAAGGACCATTTCCAACACTTTCATACCCTTAAGGTCTTGTTAAAATTATCTTTTGTCTGCTAATGTTGGTTCTTGTTGCTCATCTTGTTTAGAGGGGAATACCCATGAAGTTGCATGTTCAAGTTTTAATTTTGAGTGTTGTGAGAGTGTTCTTGGGGAGGTGTTTGTGAAGGTGTTCCACTCTTAAGTTCCTCTTTTGTTAATTTCATGTTTTCTTATTTTGTGATATTATGGTTTTCATGCAATGTCTTGAATATGATTGGATACTTTGATCTAGATGAAATATTTTTGTTGTTTCAAAGCCAAAATTGATCAAAGTTGAACCAGATCTTTAAACTTCAAAATGATAATAGTAAAGATAAAAAAATTTCCTTGAACTACACTTGTGAGCCCAAGAAAATGGACACATAGTGAAATACACCAACTCAAGAGTAGAGATTGAATCAAAATTCAATATACTCACCAAAGATAAAAGATAGCTCTTCAACTTGGAATAGACTTGTGAAACCAAGTAAAAAGAAAGAATGATAATGGAAACAGAAATAGAGAAGATCAAACTTAGACTTTGATGCATTTAAGCAATGATATGGAAATATTCCTAGATCATTATCTTGTTTTCCAAATCTTATCACGATATGCAGTTTTTTATTCAATTTTGTAAGTTTTTGTTTGTTTCTGTTGGTGTAAATAATTATTCATCTTGGTTATTATTACACCTTACTTAAGTTTACTTAGGAAATGCATTTCATAGTAGTTTGGGTATGAGACACTTGGGTGTTTGTACCACATTGGGATAGTGTGTGTAGGATAATTTCCACCTTTTATGGTGTGATCTTGTTGTTACACTCCACATTCAGTGGGTGATCCACCTCATGTGGACTATTATATTATTTCTCCTACCTACCCACACCTATTTCCTACCTACCCTTGTTTCTTATTGAGCCACATGTCATGTTTGTGTGCTCACATATCCATATAACCTTGCCTATATAAGTAGGCTCATATTCATTTTATGTAACAATGAATGCTTAATGATCCAGTTGATCATATTTTTCATCTTGATAGAATACAGTTTATTTCTATCATCTATTTTGTTCTCTCTTATTTGTGCTTTCCATTGCCTCTTGATCTTGGCAAAATCTCACATGGTATCAGAGCTGGTCCATGTCTCACATGGTATCAGAGCCATTAGAGTGTCATTGGTTTGCTAATTGAGAGAAATTTGATGCTATTTGGGGTTTGCATTTTGGATCTTTCTATTGCAGGTTATTATTGAAGCTTGATGGGTCAAATCTAAGGTTACCATTGGATTGAGGAGGTCCAAGAAAGTCAGTTTTACCTTTTGTTTCATCCAAATCGGACTTTAGAGGCCAAATCTAGAGGCATTTGAAGTTTGACGCTGGGGCGGAAATTTTCCAGAAATTATAATTTTGCAGGCAATTTTCAAATAGCGATATCTCACTCATCCGAACTCCTTTTTTCGAGCAATTTTTTTTTTTTTTTGGGGTAGAATTTCATGATCTGTACAATGGTGTAGGAGTTTTCTATTTCTCAAATACAGGTTTTTCGGAAATCATGAAATCCCAATTTTTACAACTTTGGAGGCTTCATTTGGGCTCATATGGACTCCTTTTTAGGTGCCAATTTTTTTGAAAGTGCATATTTTTTCATCTACTTTCATAATCTGCCATTTGTTTGCAGTAGTTTTAAGTAGAAATTGTACTTTCATTATTTGACCATTTTTGGCATATTTGGTACTTGCATTTTGCTTGGATCTTAGTTTAGATCACTAGCCATATTTGTTGAAGTCTCTTAGATCTCATTTTGAGAAGTTGCAAATTGAAATCAGAAGTCCACTTTGCCTTGTTGTACAAGTGGCCCATTGTATATGCACTAAGTATAAAGTGCCAAAATCACCATTTTGGGGTACTTTGATTGAGTGAATTTGGGGGGGTGTCTCTTGTGCTTTTGTACTCTTGTGTTCCTTCCTTTTTGCTGCTATAAGTTCTTCTAAGTTTCCTCTCTTAACTCCTCATAATTATGCTACTTGGAAAATTGATGCATGGAGTAAACTTATGGAAAGAGGACTAACTCATTATATTGATGGAACTATTGTTGCTCCTATTGATCCTAAGGTTGATCTAGTTGGTCACTTGGATTGGCTCACTAAAAATATCATTGCAATTGGTACCTTAAGAAAGTATGTATCAAATGATCTCATTTTTCATATTGAGAAATGTACTCTAATCAAGGATGCTTGGAAAAAGTTTCAAGACTTATATGGTCAAGTTGATGAGATTAGGGGATATCAAATTGATAATGATCTCACCATGTTGGATCCCAAGAACTTTGATACTATACAAGATTATGTCACTAAGGCAAATGAGTTGAGGGCACAACTCAAAGATTGTGGCATTGATAAGAAGGATACTCAATTGATATTCAACTTGATAGGAAAGGTTCCACAAGAATATGCAGCATTTGTTTCTAGTTTCCAAACCCATAGGATGACAATGCGTTCAAGCTACACAATGCCTACATTTGATGCTTTCAATGAAATGTTGATGATGGAACAAACTAAGTTGATAAGCATGGGCATTATTAAGGCTTCTAAGTCTCAAGCATTAGTAGCAAATCAAGGGAACAAAGGAAATCAAGGAAAGGACAACTCAAACAAGTAGAAATGGCAATCAAAGCCTAAGGACAAAGCATCATCCTCTCCACAACAAGGAGATACATCCTCTTCCAAGAGGGATAATTCACCAAAGAGGGAGAAACCTACTTGTGCCTATTGTAAAAAGTTTGGTCATGAGGAGCGTCATTGCCATTTTAAAAAGATTGATGAGCTCACACATATCATCAAAAAGAATAACATTTATTTGCCTAATGTCTACAAGAAGGATGATTCATCAACTTCCACTTCCTCACATTCAAAAGGAAAAGGGAAAGCATTCATGGCTTCTACAAGTGGGAAGACTCACTCTTTTGGGACAAGAAAAGGAAAAGCTCTTTGTGCTACTACTAGTCATGATTCAGAGAGATGGCTTCTAGATTCAGGGGCTTTTCATCATATGGCATCTTCACAGTCTATGTTCTCTACATTTGAGCCTTGCACCATGCCACAGATTTTGATGGGCAATCATACATACATGGATGTGATTGGGAAAGGATCTATTGACATCGGGGATAACTCCTTCAATGATGTGTTGTGTGTACCCCACTTGACAAACAATCTCCTTTCCATCTATCAAATCACACATGGCGCAACTAAGAGAGTTGTGGAGTTCACACCTGAGTCAGTTTTCATTAGAGATTTGGAGACTAGAGCTATCATTGCGACTGGGGTGGTTGATCATGCATCTCGGTTATACTCCTTTTCAGATTTTGTTGATGATGATTTCACATTTGATGATTCTACACATGATGATCACACTTCTTGTGATGGTTCAGTTTTTGAGGAGAACTTTGGACACTTGAACATGGGGATTCTCACATGTGACCCCGATCTTGAGCCTTGTATTTCATCTCCTCATATTGATATCACATCACCTATTGCACATGATGGTGCGAATAGTGCGACAGTTTTGCCTTCATGTGATTCAGTGCAGCCGTATATTCATTGTCTTCCAGCTTCAGATTCATGGGATGATTACTTGACAGACATTGCAGGTTTGTTTGTGGAATCCTACATTGCAGATTTGGGAGACATCATTGATGACATTCATCTTCTCTTTGATGATGGTGATCCTTCTTCTATTGTTGCGAGGGAACACTCTGACCCTCTTGTTCATTCTCTACATGATCATTCTTTTGAGGTTGATATGATTGTGGATACTTATGTACAACAGTTGGAGGAGGTCTCTTTATTTTTTGAGGAGACATGTGAGTCTTTGGGACATGTTCTACATCCATCTCCACTAGATCTTGGAGTGCCTTTTTCAGCAGTGTGGCACAGTTTACCACCTTTGGAAGGGGTATCTTTCAGTATCAACATGGGGATACTTGAGCAGTTTTCAGAGATTCCTTTCATCATGAAATTTTTTCATACATCTTCCCTTCATGATTGGGGAGACTTCATGGATACACCTTTGGTTTTGTTTCTTCCTAAGGGGAGGAATGTTGTTCGACATTCGTGGAGCAGTTTCTTCATACATCAAACTTCTATCATTAGTGAAGATTTCACATTGAGGGGGTGCTTCCTAGCTTCTCTTCTTCTCTCATATGGGGGGGACTTTTTCCTCACATGGGGTTTTGTCCTTCACATACTTCTATGAGAGTTTTTTGTATCTAGTTTTTCATCTCTCTTTTGGGGGAGGGTTTTTTCCCATTGGGTTTTTCTCTCTTTCCCCACTTTGTGAGAGATTTCATTGCATTGGTTTGCATGCTTTTGCATTTGTACATGGGTACCTAACATGGCCTAGTAGTCGAGACCCATCTTGCATTGCTTAGTTGCATTGTAGACTTAAGTGCATTCCCTTAAGTTGCACTTAAGGGGGGGTGTTGGTGCAAATAATTATTCATCTTGGATATTATTACACCTTACTTAAGTTTACTTAGGAAATGCATTTCATAGTAGTCTGGGTATGAGACACTTGGGTGTTTGTGCCACATTGGGATAGTGTGTGTAGGAGAATTTCCACCTTTTATGGTGTGATCTTGTTGTTACACTCCACATTCAGTGGGTGATCCACCTCATGTGGACTATTATATTATTTCTCCTACCTACCCACACCTATTTCCTACCTACCCTTGTTTCTTATTGAGCCACATGTCATGTTTGTGTGCTCACATATCCATATAGCCTTGCCTATATAAGCAGGCTCATATTCATTCTATGTAACAACGAATGCTTAATGATCTAGTTGATCATATTTTTCATCTTGATAGAATACAGTTTATTTCTATCATCTATTTTGTTCTCTCTTATTTGTGTTTTCCATTGCCTCTTGATATTTACAAAATCTCACATGGTATCAGAGCTAGTCCATGTCTCACAGTTTCAGTTGTTGTTTCAAGTTTGACATTGAATTTTTAATATTTTTTTGACAGTTTGAAGGTTTGATTTTCTATTTGTTTTGAAAATTTGAAACAAGATTGATGCTAAACAAAAACACAGGTATATATGACAATTATGCATGAATACGCAACAATTGTGGAACAACACTATGCAATTGCACAACAATATGTGATAATTACACATGAATTCTATGCAAGTGGGTAGGTTTAGGTAATAGAAGCATATCAAGATGATAAAAGTGCAGTTTTAGTGTATGCATGTAATTTTTAGTAGGGTTTTCAATTTTGGCAATGGTTTTTTCAGTTTTTGAAAGAGATTTGATTGAAGAATTATTGCAATTGAACAAGTCTTAAATGCATAAACAAAAAATGAAAAATGCATACTCTTTTAGATCCACAAATATAAATTTTTTGACCTTGATTGTTTTCAATTTTTATGTTTTTCTTCTTTGAACTTTGATTATATGTGCAAACTTACATTCATGAAATTAAAAAAGAAAACACATTATCTATGGCTTAATTTTGGTTCTTGTCCCCTTTTGGTTTAAAGTGGAAGAGATCTAAATGCTCAAGCACATAAGACACATCAACAAACCTACCCATGAGGGATCATCAATCCTTGTATGACAAGAAAAGATGACCAAAAAATTCAATTATAGACTTTACAAGCTCAATTAGGGGTATCCTCTATATACCACAAGGGCTCGTTGAGACCTAAATTTGTAGATGAAAGGGAACATAGAAAAACAACAAAAAGGAAAGGGAAACCTGCTCTCCCAATTCACCTCTCTAAGATATAAAGTTTTTAGAAGCAAAATTTAGATTGGTAATATTCCACATTCTAGAAGTGTGACTTTTGATTCAACTCTCACAGTCCCACTTTTTATACTTTTCGAAAACATGGAAGTTGAAGTCATCCACTAGAGTTAAGCAAAGGGCACCAATGTAAGTAGAAGCGATTAAGTAAGTAGAGCTTTGGGATTAAAAGACAATGGTTTATGTTAAGCAAAGGGCACCAATGTGCAGAGCAACTAAGGCAAGTAGGAGCGATTAAGCAAGGTGGCGTGGATGGAGAGGCGGGGTCCCATACACAAAGCTAAAGCGGCAAACCAAACTCGACAGCTGAAAAGTCGGCACCAAAAGTCATCAACCACAAATGAAACACGGCTCAAATAAATTGGAGTCTTTTCACTTAACAAAGCACGACTCAAATAGCTATACGTGGGCCAGCGAAATAAATCCAAGCCATATTGAATGCGCCAACCGGTACATTAATGAAATGCATAGATTAATGGAGGAGACTGCTGAAAGAAAAATGACCCATACGGAGCTAAAAGCAATGAATACATTCTCCTGGGGCATGCCAAAACCTGATCCAAACAAAATAAGTGACCTGATCAAAGAAGATGAATCTTCAAAGCCAATAGATCAACTGCCTGGTTGCCACCCAATAATATACGGCTTGCAAATCATGGGCCTCTGCAGATGAACTTCTCCGCTAATCAATGCACAATGATCGGATCAAACAAAATCACGCGCTGACAGAGAGGAGAATAATAGTACATATTAAGTTTATATTTTTAGGTTTAAAAGTGTTAAACATTGAGAGTTGACTGATATTTTCAAGGCTTAACATGTTGCTTATTGTAATACCCTAAAAATGGTCATCTAAACCATGAGCCCTTAATCTTGACAACATCACCAAGGTCCTAACCAAAGGCAATTAAATAAATCTTGAGCACATAATGAATTCTTTAATCATCAAATGTCACATGGCAAAATTAATCAATCAATATTAATTAAATATTTATTTAATTAATTAAATCATTCCAAGAAAATCATTTTAAACAATTATCTTATTTATTTTAATTGAATATCCTTACATATTTAATTAAATAAACCAATTTGCCATTAAATCATCAAAAAGAGGAATTTAATTAAATAAATCAATTGAGCACAAATCTTCAAAAATAGAAATAAATCAGAAAAAGGAATTAATTGACCAAGAAAGAATTAAAAATTTGAGAAAAGAAATCAATTGGAAACAATCTTGAAAAACAAATTAAAAAAATTGATAAATAATCTCAGAGAAAGCAATTAAAACAATTAAATATTCAAATTGAATGAAATAGAGAATAAATCAATTTTTTTCTAATTTTATCTTATTTTTAGTTCAATTTCCTTTAAAACTGAGAAAAGCATCCAATCACATCAATTCACCTGGATTGTGCTTCCTCTTGGAAAATCTTGACCGCTCATCATCATTTGATCTCAGCCGTTGGTTTCTTTCTGAATTTTCTATAAATTCAGGCTCTCATCTCTCATTCAAAAAAAGATCCTAGAGGCTGGAGAATATATTGTTATTATACTATTTTTGCTCTAGGTTTATTGAATATTGCATATTAATTATTTCATATTGATTTAAATCATTTAGCTTAATATTGCAAAAATCTTGTTAGATTAATATTGCATCCATCTAGCATTCATCATGTTCATATAGATAAAATCCTTCATCTTGATGTTGTCTAGTCACTAGATAGCTTAGCAATCTGAGAGCAATCTTATACTCGCATCTTTTAGAAGGCAATGGATTGATTTGTTATGATTTTCATATTCATTGATTATATCTGTCTAACCATGCATGTAATGACTTGATTGAAGTGTTGTGCTTACAGATATAGGTCCACTTTTCACACACACACTTATGACATGTGATCATATTAAGAATACATTTCTAAACTTTAAAGTGCTAAACACTTAGAGTTGACTTAATATGTTGCTTAATGTGTGATTTAAGGCTGGTCGAAGAACAAGGGCTCAAGGGTAGCCGATCGGGTCCAACATAGAATATGCTGATGAGCAATAGAAACCAAAGATTCTAGCCTTCACAGATCAAAAATCACTCACAGACAATGCATAAGGATGGACCTCTGCTCAAAAGGAAATCCCAATCATAGAAAATAGATGATGCCTCAAAAAGGAGACACCGACAACTTCTACAATCTAATTTCCTCATTTTTGACAACAATCAGACCAATAAGATCTGCATCAATAGTAAGTAGACTCCACATAGCGTAAAAATTGGTCACCTCTGATGTCATTGCTACAGCCTGGCAAACACACTCCTATGTGAGCTTGTAGAAATCGGATGGCTTAAATCACAGACTAAGCTTTGACATCTAAACTTAGAAGTGTTAAACATTCACAATTAATTGACATTCTCTAAGCTTAAAATGTTTCTTAGTGTGTGTGGTTTAAGGCCATATAAATGGATTGCAAGCCACTGTTCTTTTTGCAAGCTTCACAAAATAAGTAAAACCGCCGTAGATCTAGGCCGACAAAGTGCCTTGCACAAGAAATGAAGTCAGATCCAATTAAGCAAACTCTACATGAACAAGAGATCTGACGTAGACCAATCACAAAAATTTGTGTATTCGTCTGCTGAAGATATCTATAGTTCAGGTGCCCAAACCGTTCATGCCAAAGTTTGCTCATAGAATCTGCTTGACCAATAAGGGATGATCTTGATAAAAATTCAAATCCATTAAACCTATACAAACAAGACTCGTGATCATATGTCCCTGCTACAATAGCCTTGTCAATATCCTGCATCTCATTTGAAAGAACAACTTGAGTTTTATAAAGATGATATTATATTGTTGACAGATAAAGGTTGGTCATTATGCTTGTATTGGAATTGTTTAGACAATATCTAGTTTGTGACTAATCTATTTGAAAGACTGGTCCTAAAAATTTGTAATTCTTTTTGGTACAAATAAATTTGAATGATCTCCAAAAAAGTGGACACGTTACAAGAATACGTTTTCGACATAGAGTATATTACAAGAAATAAAAATGTTATGTTATTTTTCTTTAATGGTTTTATGTTTATAGTAAAACATTTGAAGTGCTTGGATATAGTTTTGGAAATTTTGGAATAGTATTTTTATTCCAAAGACTACAAATGTGAGTTTGGATTAATTTTATTTATATATTTAGAACATATTGTAAGTGTCAAAGTTTTATATATGGATCCATAAAATATCCAAACTATTCTATATTGGCCACATCCTATCATATTAACATAGTTGAAAAAGATTCTTAAAGTTGTGTCGTTATTATAGAAGGTTTGTGAAAAAATTCTTTAAACTTGTTGCACCTTTACTAGATTTAAATTTCTCAAGTTAATTTTAAAACATTTAAAGAAATAATAAGATCATATCTTGTACTTACAATTCCTAATTTTTTATTACCATTTGTTGTAAATTGTGATGCATTAGAAGGCATTGAGGATATTGTAACCTAAAAGGCTACATCCCATATCTCTTGAGAGAAAAAGATACAATGATTTGAAAAGAGCATACTATATTTATGACAAAGAAATGTTGGTCATTATGAATGCATTGGTCAGTTTAGATAATTTATCTAGATTGGGCTCATTTATTATAGTAAAAGGATCTAAACAAATTGGATTTCTTTTTGAGCAAAAAAAATTAAAAATTATTGATTTTCAAAAAATGGATAAAATAAAGGAATATGGTTTTTACATAGAGTATATGAAAGAAAATACTTTTTTTTGGCTGGTATACTTTATAGGATAACTATTCTATGTTCATTTATGTGATGTCTAAATATGCTACAAACATATTTACCTATAGTATTCATGATGAGGTGGTGAAATGTGATAGTTTAATAGTGTTGGAGGGACTAATCCGTTATAAAAATAATGTCTCTTTAGTTCATAAGTCAAAAAACAAGGAGAAAATTTTAAGCCCCTTCCATGACACACCTTTAGGTTGCCATCAATAATATTATAAGATTTACATGACAAACTATGAAATATTTTCATGGAAAGTTGTTAGAGAGGATGTTCATTAGATTTTTCTTTACAAAATGCATGTGTATAAATATATTAATATAAAAAACAAATTATAGAATAATACTAAGAATAGAAATATGTAACCCACTAAGGACTAAGAACTAGGAAAACAGGGGAGCAGACCTTAACCCCATCAAAAATTGACCATACATCGCGAGCAACACTCAACCACATAAACTATACCCATATGTTTGAAGGCATATATCATATGAACTAAACAGGGGATAACATCTCAACCTAGACATTTCTAAGAATGCACATTATAAATAGAATTAGACTGATATCCAATGGCATATGCAAACTTGCCATAGAAAAACATAACACACAACAAGAAATAACAACTATACATAGAAAAGAACAGAGGATCCCAAAATATCAATGAAACCAAAATGAGAATGAAGTACTCATACAAAAGGATCACAAGAATATTAAATTACTCTTCGAGGTCTTTGATGTCTGAAATTTTATTGGGGCTACTTTCCTTGGGCTCGACATGAATGAAATGAGCATGTGACCATACAAGTTAAAATTAAATTCACGCAAAGGAATAGAGTAATAGCACATGCAAGAATCAACCAACAATGAAAGAGGTTCACTTAGGGGATAAGAACATGAAATCTTAAATGATTTCATAGATGAAGAAAGGGAAAGCTAGAATATTAAACAAGGCATGATTCACCAAAAGAATAAAGAGGATCCAATTTATCCAATAGGCTTACCTTGGCTACTATTAGTTCTTAACTATAAATGTAAGGTATATCTATGAACATGATCAAAGGAATGCCTAAGGTATATGATAGATATTATGTTTATGTTGTTGATAATTTTTTTTTTTTAGATATAATTTATCAAAACATTGAAAATAGAATAGATATTTTTTAATCTTTATGTCACTTACTATCCTATAGGAGACCACGTAATGTCACAAAATAAAAGAAATTTTGTAGACTAAATAGGGTCACTGTCATATAGTGTTATCATAAACCTATTTATATATTGTTAACTTAACAACATAGACCCTTTGAATGAATACTAAATAAATGTATCTAATTATTAAAACTATCTACTATATGTGGCCATGCAAAGCCTATATACTAGGAAACCAAACCATACAATTTCAATAGGTATCAAGCACTCATACACAACATTCATTACACATATATACTAGGCAAAGAGAACTATTAAAATTTACTATTGTCATTGTACTCATCCAAGTGTCTCAACCCAATTGGTGGATCGATTCTAGATAGGTTCTCATTGGATCTCACCACCTCTATTGATAAATCTTCTCCTTTGTTGATATGAAACTTTGGTCCTTCCTGAAGTCCCAAGTCTTTCGGTGATGTTTCAATTGATATTTATATACAATCACTCTAATCATGTACTATCCAAATATATGCAAAAATTAGACCATTTTTTTAAAAAGTAACCTTCAACTCCTGTTTAACATACCCATTGCACATCAAGATGTAATTTCTAGTTATACAACCTCGAGACAATTTACAAATACTAACTACTAGTGATTGCACCTTGGTGTGCAATGGGTACACCGAAGAGGTTTGGAAAGTCAATTAAGGAAAATTTTGGTCTATTTGTTTGCATAAAGTGTTGTAATGTGGTTGATTGGTAGGGAGATATATAGGGGTAAAAAGAGATGGATAAACAATGAGCTAGACATAGAGGGAGATATGGACAAACAAATATAGAGAGATAAAGATGGAGAGGCAAAGAGATAGATATAAATGTCTAAGAAGAGGGAGAGGGATAAAGATAGATGGCTAGAGAGAGGCAAACATGTCCAAAGAGAGAGAGAGAGAGAGAGAGAGAGAGAGAGAGAGAGAGAGAGAGAGAGAGAGAGAGAGAGATATGAATATGTAAAGAGAGAGAGATAAAGATAGAGACAGATAGGAAGTTTGAGAGAGAAAGAGAGATATAGAGGAAGAGGGAGAGATATAAAGAGATATAGATGGTGAGATACTTTTGATAGAGATAGATGGACACATAGAGATGAGGAAGAGGGAGAGGGAGATAGGTGGTTAAGTAGAGAGACAAATAGAGAGTAGACATAGAGGTATGAAGGGGCTGATAGAGAGGGACAACAAACGATATATGAAGAGGGAAAGGGAGATATTGGTAGTAATAGAGAGATAAGGGGACAAGAGGGATTGAGGTAACTTACATCATATGATATTACTTTCGATTCTTATTCATAAGAGAGAAAATAAACGTGTTATATGTACCCCACCCCTAAAAAATTCAAAATATAACATAAGATATTTGTACAATGTAAGATGTTAGTGGGTACATTTAATACATTTGACTTCAGAAGGATAAAAGTGTGTTGTATTGGTGGATTTGGTGGATCTAATTCTTCATAATTACACATCCTCTGCTAAATGAGATCGTGTTAGATTCGTTAAGGCTATTTGTACCAATATTTGAATCAAGTGTAATTGGTGTGGGCTGTTCTTGTTGCACTTTTTGGTCTACATCATGGGAGATTGGATTTTTGACTATGTCATGCTTTGTACATTTTATCTTGAAGCTCATTTTAAATTTTTGTAACATGATCAACATATAATTGTTTTGGGAAACAATGCCACTCTCATTTTCTTGTTGTGTTTTACTTGATTTGCAGAAGATGTACTCAATCAATTGTGGTATTGATACAATCTCCAAGCTCTTAATTATAATCCATCTACACATGAATAATGAGATGGACTATGAGCGAGAAGTTTTGTAACATGATAAGTGGATGATTATGCTTCCACACTATGTCACTCTCATTTGTTTATCATGTTTTAATAGATTTGGGGAAGCTATACTCAATCAATTGTAAATTTAAACATGAGGACAATATTAAAATCTAATTTTCGCACACGATGGCTAAATCAACTTAAAAAGTGATGGGTAAGATATTATAATAAATTATTATTTTTATGTCAAGGGAAATAAACAAACTTAATTTACAATCTAATTTTCTCCCTTCACAACTAAATCAACTAAAAAATAATGAATAAGCTATTATACATATTATTATTTTTTATATTAAGGAAAAATAAACAAACTTAATTTACATATAAGAAAAAACTTTATTTGTAAATAAACATCTAATTAAAAAAATTCTTCTTAATTAATCTCTTTATTTTATTTTTTCAAATAAATAAATATTAAAATAAGTGAATCTTAACTTTCTTAATATAATCTACATTAATTAAATTTCTTAAAACTTAAAAATAATAATAAAAGTGTAAAAGAATTAAATTTCTTAATTATTAAATACTAATAAAAGTGTAAAGGTCCCTCTTTCATATCCTTTTGACACTAATCTCTCGAGGAAAACTAATAATGTTTTCATGTGTTCTACACTATAATCATGTTTATGAACGCCACCGGAAAGCTTATAATTTGAAGAGCTGCTCGAAATTTTTTCCTCACGACTTGGTTAACAATTTTGATAGAATTGTGTGTCCGAAGATTTGGTATGCGTGATGTTAAGGGCTTACCTCTAGTGGACAAGATACGGATTTGCGTAGAATGGATAGAGCTTTGACATGGACATCTCCACGCCAATAACTCTTTTCAAAGATCTACAAGATGCCCATTACAAATCGCCATCAAAGTAATACGGTGGGAAGAGTAAAGAGAAGGCCCACTATAACTAGATGCTACTTTTGGCGGTGATTTCCGTTTAGCAGCTCTACATTGGCGGTCATTTTCGCTGCTGTTTCCAAAGTTGGCTCATTTATGAGCCCCAGTGCCCTGTTTCTCACACAGCTGAAGTTATTCTGGCTTCAAAACAGACTTTTCGTACAGCGTGTTAGCAACAGGTTAGTCAATCGCAGTCGTTTATTGCAAAAATCAACGGTGTAAAACGTGTGACTAACACACGTGTTAGTCAATCCGCACTGCTGTTTTGGAACCAGAATAGACACGTCCCTCTCACACGAACGCGTCTTTCATGCCTCAGGAGCTTAAACAATATTCTTCGGTGTGACGAATGGTGATGGAAAATGAATGCTCCAGTCCTGCCACACGGGAAGTGGTGGGCCAAAGTGCCTCGTCATTGATCGCAGGTAGAATATGTTTTTTATTTTTTCTGAATTCGATTGTGAGTTTTTTTGTTGCCAAAGTTTCGAATCAAACACCATGAGCCATCTTCATGATAAAAGAGCAAGTAAGAGAGCAAATGCAGTAAAAATTGAATTGGATGATATATATTCAATAGTCTTGCATCTTGTGTAAAGCAATTTGCATCGTTGATATTTCAAATGAACTGCTCAACTTCATATAAGATACACCTTCAATGTAATAATGATAGTTCAATAAACATCTCCAATAATAAAGAAGTATACCTATGATTTAATGGGCACTAATTCTCTTGGGGCTGTATTGAACGGTTGATTCAATACATTTTAAAATTGCATTGACACCCATCAATGAAGATGTCATGTGTCAGGGAAGCCACTATGTTCAATCCAAGTTGGTTGTTGATGAGCTTTATCCTTTTGTATGCCCAATCTGATATCTATCTCTTCAGATTCATTCTTTTTATTGTATTAATGATCATGGTGGTATATAAATGAATTTAGCACAATTCTTGATACATACAATTAAACTCAAACAGAATTGAACACAGCAACTGACATGCCCAATTATCAACAGTTTGTTGTTCCACTGCGCATCAATTAACTCATAACATAAATGAAATAATATATTTCATCGACGTTTTAATCAAAATGAATATTTCCTGGAGCCAATTATTGTGGTCAGTAATACAAAAATATTTCTTCGATTGGTTAAAAGTATTTAACATAGGCAGAGGTGACTCAGTTTGAGTTGCGGATAGAGAATCTTTGCTTGTAAGTGAATAAGTTTTTCTATGACACTTGTTTTTTATTCAGGTTCAGTTAATAAAAACACAGTGCGTGTTTGCTGTAATTGTCTCTAAGCTAAACAATGAAATAATCCAAGAAAATTGTCAGTCTATTAATCTTACAAATCTTGATTCAAACTTTTGAGAAAATACTTGCTTAATATTAAAAAAAAGATAAATTTGTTAAAATTTGTTATTATTGAGATAGATCTTACTCCTAGATTCAACAAAACCTGAAATGCATGGGAGATAGGTGCAAACAATTTCCCATTTGTTGCTCAAATCTCTCATTAAGTTTGATCATGAGATTTGACAAATCTTTAAGGTTTAATAGTGTGTAGATTTGAGAACCAATAAAGAACATAAGAAATGATTAATATAGCTACTTCATAACATATACTAGAAGAGAAAAATCATGTATCCTTGCAGCTATTATTAAGAATGGATGTAATTTATTATTTGTTGTTTTAAAGAAAAGGGAGTTGCCTCGATTGACACTAAATTATATTAAAAAAGTAAAAATAAAATAAAAGTTAATAATTTATATTAAGAATATGTAACTTTTGATTAAAAAACCTTTTCTAATTGAATCTTAATAAATATAAAATAAAAAAGTGTTTTAAAGAGAAAATGAGCCTAGATTTTACAATGGATTAAGTTCTAATTTTTTTGACAAAATAAAATCCTAAGTAACTATATTTCTTGATTCGTTGTAAATGTCTAATGAGTTTGGGTAATAAAAGAACAATTTGTAAACCCGCAATATTCTATAAGCAAATATCACATAAAACCATCCATAATCATCGATTCTAATGACCCAACATCAAATACATGTAGAGATTCATCAATATATGTAATGACCCCTTTCTAATTATTTCTAAGTATTGTTAACATTTGTCTATTTCCTATTTCGAGTGGGATCTAATATGAAAAGAAGAAAACATCAATTTTATGTCTAATCTTTTAATTTGTCATGCATGTGTGACTCACTCTCAATCATCTCCCAATTCCAAAACTTTTGCATTGTTCATTCCCACCTATGTCCTTGAATGACCCAAAGCACTATTAATGATTTGATGTGGCCCTATAACTAACCTTTCTTATAAATTCTCGTACCCATTTTTTTTAGAGTTTTAAGGGCATGTATTCCCATGTACTTGTAGTATTGGAGAATAGAGACATCATGCTTTCATAAATGCGGTGGTTTCATATTAGGGTTTGATGGTCCTCATGCTTGATCTAAGGATGAAATTATTGGTGATAAAAGGATAAAAATGATTTGGTTTAAATATTTAGAGGATAATGTCTATTTGGTTGTGTATGAAAATATCTCACTCAAGGCTTGTGATTAATCATCAAGAGTTTCTAGTTTCAATTACTTCAAGCTTGTGTAATTTACATTTTTCATTGTTGATGTAAGCATGGTAGTCTTTGTTAATTACTATTTCAAGTTGTAATTTTTTCTTTGGCTATTATTGGAGGATATTTACGTGTAATTTAGTTTATATAATAAAAATGAATAAAAGCATTGCAAAATTCATCTTTCTTTTGTTGGCTCCTTTTTTTATGATTGGGTTATCAATGTTGTCTCAAATACGAGGAAAAGATAATTTTTATAAGATATAGTTAAAAAAATAAATATAAAATTTATTCACTAGAATTTTTTGTTGGAGTCTTTACAATGTCAACAAAGCTAAAGATATTTCTATCTTCCAAGGTATCCTAGCTATTGTTGCTTCCCAATGACTAAATAATTAAAAATCATGGAAGGGATCAAAGGAATTCATAAATAAAAGAATCAAACATGGAAGGATTATAAATGTTTATGAGGTGGTTATGCTTTTGATTACTTAAAAAGGGAAAAGACCCTGAACCCTCACAAAAATAAACACAAAATAACAAAAAAGAACAACAATTGAACATCCATTAGCATCAAAAAACCCAAAGCCAAGACAAAACTCTAGAAGTTAACTAACCATTAAGTAACCAAAAATATAGTCACTAACCACACCCATACCGCCATGACAGTCCCACCAAATAATCTTAAAAATAACATAATCAGACATACTACCGAACTAATGAGAGTAATTAAAATTAATAGTAGTAGTCATCATATCCAAATTAAAATAAGTTTGAGGGGGCACATAGACCTCACAAACCATATTGTTCAAGAAAATAAGAAAAGAGATACTATAACTAACTAAGCACTCCTCTAATAGGCTATGATGTAGGAGAATCCCTAGTTCAATAGCAATATTGAATCAACCAGAAAAAAATGCTTTAAGTTTTGTTTCCTGTTCAATTATGTGTTTCAATTTCCGTGTTTCACTCTGGACCCCTCTGAGTTGATCATTTTATGTACAGAGTTGGATTTGGCTTGTAGACATGTTCTTGTACGTTGATCTTGGATTTTAGCTCGTTTGGATCTTTTTCCAATAGAATTTTTTTTCCAAATTGTCTGGCAGTTCTCAGTTTTTGGACTTGTTTGAACCTTAATGGTTAGATGGTGTTTTCTTATCTTGTGGAGAATCTCCTTGACTTGCAAAGCCAATTGGCACTTCATACAATGTTCCCATACACTTGGTCGACCTTCCTTTTGGTTTGTGTTTCATTTCAATTCTTTTTCAAAGGATTTTCTTCCAACTTAAGGTCAACCTATTTGCACATTACACTTTCCTACCTTGGGGATTGTAATCTTCTTTGATTGACCCAGATGTGTTTTGGATGCTATATATTGGTGTATTAGATCATAGATGAGGAGTAGTGGACAGTAGATGAAGATCAGATAGATATAGATCGAATTTGAACATCTCTTTGGGTTTGGATTGAATGTATATTATGTAACCAGGTTTGTTAGCTTTCTTGTAGCCTGAATGTTGTTGGCCAGTTCTATTTGAATTCATGGTATAGTTTAAGCCCAATCTAACATTCTCTCTATTATTTTTTGTCTTTTCCATTGTGTTTATGTTGTTGCATGGTCTAGGCAGTTCTCTTTGAGGACTCTCCAACTATGGCCTTTTCAGTTGGTATCATAGCGAGGTCCTTCATCCAGGAAGATTGTGTCCTATTGAAACTTGTTGTAGGGTGGCAGATTGCAGATCCAACCTATAGCTGCATAGGAAATGTTAGAGGTGGAGAATGGAGAGATCCAGATTCGGTGGTGATGGATATGTTGAGATAGATTGCGACATGATTAGAAGTTGTTGAAATGAACTAGAGAAGTGGTCTACATATTGATGATGTGAGTGATGATGTACAAGAGAAGAATGTTGAATCGAAAGATGGAGACCAACCAGAACTAGAGCAAGGAGATGAAATGTTTGAAGGAACACAATGGACCACTGAGAGGGGGGTGAATCAGTGGTAATCAATAAAAAATTTAAGTTTCTAAAAGATCTAAGCATTAATAACTTTCATCACAAGACTATGAGCATAGATATTAAACATATGAGCACATACACATAAGAAGAAACCCACAACACAAGTGCATACAAGGAAAACTCATGGTGGGGAAAAAAATCGATGAGAAATGCTGCTAGAGTCTATTGCTCCAATCTAGCCTCATAGGTAAATCACTGAATATAATATTTAGGGCACCAACCCAAGGAGAACCAACCCCTAAAATTTATGGGCACCAACCCAAAGGAGCACCGACCCCTAAAGTTTATGAGCACCTACTCAAAGGAGCACCAACCCCTAGTTTTAGGGCACCAATCCAAGGAGCACCAACCCCTAGCTCTGAGAACCCACTCAGAGATTATAATGAGTATATATGAATACAATTTATGTACCTTTTTGCAAAAGAGGTTTTGCAACCCACAAATATTGTTCTCTTGAGATTGAACTGACTCATTCCTGCTTTCTAATCTTGGGCTTCAATCTCAGCTCTCTTTTGTCTATTTGTCTTTGCTCTTGTTCTTTGCTTTCTACTATCTATCTTCTGCTTGGATCACTTCTCCCTCTCTTCCTTGGCTTCACCTTTCTTAGACTACTCTTCTTTCAATCTTCTTCTTCTACAACTGCACTCTCTGCTCTATTTCTTCCTTCTCCACCTCACACAGTGTACATAACTCACTATGTTGTCTTCCTTGGCTTTGCAAACTTTGGTCTCTACTGTTCTCTCCTTTTTTTCTTTTTTTTTATTTTAGGTCTGCTCGTCCTTCTTTCTAATCTCTTCAACTATTCTTTCTCTTTTCTCTTTTCTGTAACTACTACACTTTCTACTTCTTCTCTTCACCTACTCATCCATATATACTTGCTCATCACCCTATAGCGTGCAATTCACTTAAAATATCTCTACAAGCTCTTTCACTTGTCCACATAGTTCAGCCAACTCAGCTACCTTAACTACTGTTGTCAAATGTCATCAACTCCCTCTTCATTTAGTCAATTTTGTATCTACAAGATTTCCCTCCAAGAAGAGATTCAAATTCTAATCTTCTCGACCTTTTTGAAATCATGTTTGTAGATGGTTTTACTCTCTATTCACCCTCACAAACAGATAGCAACAATTAATTAATATATCATCTTATGTCATTGTGGTAGTTCCATGCGCCAACTCATCAAACACCTCAGCCATAACACATTCACACTTAGTCTCGAGAGCATGCATACATTCCCATCAAGAGTTGAAGTTTAGATGTACATCTAAGAGATCAAGCAGATTTGATCTTCTATATCTACTCCATAGATTTTCTACCCATCATCATTAATTGCAGCAACTACCTTCTTCAGTTCACACACTAGGTCTAGATTACTATCTTTAGTAATCTTCATCTTCTTCTAGCCTGGACATCTCGTCGACTGAAGATATTCTACTATTCTCAAGCTGCTCACATGATCTTCTGCAAGTTCACCATTAATGCATTCTTTGTCCTCTGTCGACCTATTCTGAAAAGATCAACAACTACCACACTAGTATCCTTTGTCACCGACTTCTATATATCAAATATCTTATTCGACCAGCTAGGGAGCCATATGTCTCCATTTCCTTTGTCCAAATCATTTGGTCAAGGTTGGTTGGCCACCATGTAGATCATTTTGCCTATCGGCATACAAACATCTTCTTATTCATCATCCAAGTCACTTGGTCAATCCTGGTTAATCATCCATATGGACCTCTAGGTCTATCGGCTTGCAGATATGACCACAAAGTCAGTCATAATCTTCAATTCTGTCGGCAAAATACCCTTTCATCATTTCAACAAGTGTCCTTTGATTTTCTCCATACATGCCACTGACATCATCCTCATCTCATGCGGGATGAGAAGAAACATCATGTGCACCTCACAAGTGTTATCTCACAGGGTCAACACTCTTTCTCAGGAATGCCTCAGGATAAGAGGATAGCCCGACTGATCCATCAATAATGTTATCCCGTAGGGTCATTTAACCCTCAGCCAACATGTCGCAGGATAAGGGGAACATAATTTTATTTCATCAAAGCTATCCCGCACAGTTTCTTCCCTACTCATGAATACAACATGGAACCCATGGATATACGTAAGCCAATAATTTGTTGTCATGTGGAAATCATGACATACCAACCACAACATGTGACTCAGTGGCTGTTGCTGACATGACTGACATGTGAAGAGGATGAATCTAGTCGAAACCACTGCAACATAACATGTCATGTTATGCGTGACTATTGCCTATATCCTTGCAGCCTCCCTTGACATCCTTATGCGTGACTAATGTTTGCATCACTGCAACCTCCAAGCCAAATGACCACATATCAAAATTACCAATACTATCAACATAGTGGAAATATGTCATTTTGCCTTCAATAGCTATTCTGATATACATCCTCAGTCTCCTAGTCGACAAAACTATTCTAATACAAATTCAAGCAGGATTGTGATGCAACTTCCAAATTGGCCAGAGTTATATCCATCAAATCACCTAAGCATCTTTAGGACATCCAACAGAAACTTCATAGACACAACATATGGCATTGTGGGAGTTTGCAACAACACTGTCTTCTTCAACAATCTATTCCATCAACCTCATCACTTTGATCTCTGCAAGTCTCTCCAACTCATGACATCAATCAACTTGATCTCAAAAACTCTTCTACCTAATCTGTAGCCTGCAAGTTGACCTACCTAGTTGACATCAATGGCATCAATGACACTCTTCTGCAACTTCATCAGCCCTACACACACAAATGTTGACATCAATGACAACTTCAATGCCAACAATCTCCCCCTTTGGCATTGATGTCAACAACAATCTTCACTCTCCCCCTTTGACAATAATGGAAAAGGGGCCAGACAACCTCTTAAAATTCATCTAATTTTCAAATTGACTGGAATGTGTAACTCAAATCTTCACTTCTCCCCTTTTGGCTCAGACCATCTTTATCGGTAGATTCTCTATAGTCATCCTCTTAATCCTTTAGACAATTAAGGCAAATCTCTTTCCCATACAAATAAATGAATGGAACTTTCAATTTTTGGTCATGCCACATCTATAGTACCTGCTACCAATGAGATGACCCTTTCTTATCAATAATCTAACTCCTCTTATTATATTCTCATCTGCTACTCATGCAAACATTTTTCTATCCACTTGACCAATGGTCTCCCCCTGGGACAAATAACCTCTATACTCCATCTCCCTTGGAGCACACACTTTCTCAAGGGTGAACAAAAATGTACTTTATAAACTCCCTCTGGGCCAATGCACCTATATGATTGTATGCACCTATGCTTCCTATATGCTAGATGAACCATTATTACAATATAAAATCTAAAAATTCTTCTTATCTGATTTCTTCCATCTTTATCCTTGATGACCTGTCCTACAACCATTTTGTTGTGTAGAACATCTATTGGCTCTTGTAGTAGTAATCAATCTCATATTTAGATGTGCAACAACAACCAAATGCCATATCACAATAATTTGTAACTACATGCCAACTAGGTATATATTTCTTCATCACTTAATCACCACTAAGGCATATATTCTTTCAACTCAACCAATCTTAGTAGGAAAGAAAGTATTTTCTCCAGGCCATAAATCAGTCTATATACATACAAACAGTCACTCCCCTCATCGGGGCCCTCTCTGTCACTTAATATCCTTAATTCTATTTACATTTTCTCCTCTACATAAATCATTTGCCTCTACTTCATCATCATCAACTATTAAATTTTCTATCTCGTCTTCTTCCTCCATGTCTACTTCTTAGAGCTAGTTTTCCTCATATCTACAAAATCCTATCCTTACTCTTGTTCTTTTCAATATTTGGGGGTAAAAAATGTGAACATTAGGTAGCTCCCCTTAAGATCCTACTTCTCCCTAAGCTTGAGGAGATATCACCTATGCATGGAATACCCATTGCTTGTCCCTAGCCATATCATCTTGTTTCCTCTTCCATACTTGCTTGACTTCTCTCCTTTTTCTTAGTTGCAAATTTTGGAGCAACATTCATCATCTTCCTTTGCCTGACCATCGTTGATCTACAATATTTTGTAGTGTAGCCAAATTTGTTGCAACTATAGCAAACTATGTTCTTACTGACTTGATGATCAGAGGACCTTCTATCAATCTGATTTGTATTTCTTCTCCTGACAATGTCTCTGTGAGAAGCTGATAGAAAAAAAATTTCTTGACCTACTTGAGACTCTACTATTAGTCAGATACTTGATCAGTCCCAAAGACATTGAGAGCTGGGGGGGGGGGGGGGGGTGTGAATCAGTGTGTAACCGGTAGGTAAAAGATTTAAACTTGTTTGCAACTTTATAGCCCAAATTAATATATTGGTAAACAAGTAATAATGCAATAAAGAGAAACAAAAGTATAACCATCAATGCACACCATAACGTAAATATTTTTGACGAGGAAACCAGGTAGGGGAAAAACCTTGGTGGGATTTGTGACCCACAATATTTACTCACTGGCCAATATGAATAAATATTACTTATACAATAGAGGCTTGCACATGTAGGAAGGCCAACAGCCTAGAGCTCACTGCTCAATACAAAAATGGAGTCCCACTGACTACAATTGGATAGTTAAATCCAATGATAATGTACTGCTCAAAATAGCATCTCCAATGCTAGATTCAGTACTGGTTTAAGCTCTCTCAGATACCTCTACCATAAACCTTGCTTCGCTCTGCTCTCCTCTTATTCGCTCATAAAATAATTACATCATAATACATATGCAATTATTCGCTCTCATATACTGCTTACATTCATTTCCTAATTGCATTTCCTTACTTTAAAAATGACCTACAAGATCTCATACATCTATGAGTCTTTACAATACATCATTTCATCTATACAATATAATTACAATACAAAACAATATTATTTCCATGTCGGCTTAGAGCGCTGATGTGATCTATTGTCAGTGTAGACTGGATGCCGATGTGAATAACCCTATAGTACCAGTCGGTACCGGTAGATGATGTATGTTGCCAGTGTAACCTGTGAACCATGTTACCAGTTGGTTGCCATCAGTGACAATATCAACTATTCTCATCTAAGTGTATAATGCCAACAATCTCCCTCTTTGGAATTGATGGAAACACTCATGAGAAAAATCTAAAAACTAATATCCAAAAATTGAGTGTGCTCCCCCTGAGCAAATGATCTCCTTCTGTACATTTTTCTCATACACCACTACTCCCCCTTTGACATCAATGACAAAGGATGTAAAAAGAATCAAAGAATTCAAAAATTTACCTAGAAACTTGTAACACATATGTACAATTTGAAAAATGTCTACTAAAACCAAGTTAAGAGCTTGCAAAAATTTAGTACTATCAGAAATTATGGTCTTTGTCTATCGGATCATCTCGGTTAGATAATGCATCTGTTGCTTCAGTGATCTATTGTCTTGAATAGATTGTTTACACAGCTCATTCCAGTGTTTTAATAAGCTATCCAATCTAGGACCAAGTTTGTTCTTCAACTCCCAGGTTTTCATTCTTAACCTTTCCTTCTCTCTTTCTAATTTCTCAATCTTTTCTTCATAGTTTGTCATTTCTTGTTCCACAATTGAAGTAAGTTCCAAAGAACCTATCATATTATTAGCTATATCATCAATTTATGTATGTGTTTTCCTTATTTCCTCATCAATATCCTCTGTTAAATGGTTAGGCTTACATGCTTCCCTGTACAACTCTTTGTATTCCAAAATGGTAGAATTTAGTGCCGGTAACAAAGAATCAATTTGTCTAGTACATTCCTTGATTGTCTTGTCAAAGAATTCATATTTCCCCTTATTCACTCTTTCCTTAATGGCCTCTCCATTTATTGTATCCACAGTTTCAATATTTGAAGAAATGAATTTGGACAATGTCTCCAATTTACTCATAGACCCAACAATGTGATCAACTTTACATGCTGGTGCAATCGTCTGCAAAATTGGTAAAGTATCATCAATAGCCTTAAATGCTAAGGTATTGCATTATGTGATCTTCTTTATTGAATCTAGAAGTACATCTATAACATTTGTTGGTCTATAATCCATGGTGGAAGTGCTAGGTTATGTAGTTGGTTTCTTATCTTCTCCGGATGTCTGCACATTAACCTTAACCATTTCTGTTATCTTGCTTCCATTGTTAACCTCTTCTTTATTCATTGTTTCTTCCTTCTTCTCACTTTTGTTTTCAACCTTATTTTCATCCTTACTGTCTACCTTGTTGACTGTTGGTTCAGATATACTCTGTTCATGTCCCTTTTTTGCTATTGCTTCTACCGGTATTTCTGTGTTAAGCTGAGTATCATCAGGGATGGATTCTGATTTCTTAACTTTAGTTTGGTATCTCAATATTCTATTGAGAGTCAACAGTGTTGACCAGTGACTCATAGATCTCAACATTTAATTTGTAGCTTCAGCTCTCTTTACCTCTGTAGTTTCCTTATCCAACATAATATTAAAGTCCCAAGTGTCCACATTCATAGTAAAAAGAATGTCTAACTTCGGATTAGTGTCATCTTTTGTCATTTCCTCTGCCTTCTATTCAAGTTGACTATCAGTTTGTGTCGGTGCCTCTACAATTATTGGTGGGGTTTCATGTGCCAAGGTTAGCCTTGACTGTGATATTAGGTACACTTCCAATTTTCCCTTTACCTTTATCTTTCTGATATACCTTAGCAAAAGACTTATCCATTTTCTATCTATCCTTCTATTCTTTCTTCTATCTCTCAACAAAAAATATATCCTACTTATTCATTTTTTCATCTACTATTTCTTTAACTCTATAGGCCATAAGACTAACCTATCGGTGACCACTCACAAAAACAGTTCTATTGGCTTCAAATATTAGATCATCAATTTCCTACTTGGAATTAACAGGATGCACAACTAATAGAGCTTCTACCTTTAATTTCTTGTCAAGCTCCATGACAAACATTCTCTTAGCATCTAATCTTAAGTATAACTCATTTGGTAGATCATCTACAACCTCAATAAGAACTTTCTTTTATATATCAAGATATAAAATAATGTTTTCCTCTATAGTATCTTTATTTGAATCCTTGAAAGAATGATATAATTTATTTACACTACCAAGGTTACCATCTTGGGTCATCTCATTGATCAAATCTTCCGGTGTAAGAGTATTTGGTGCCTTAGGTTTAGGTTTCTTCTTTGGAGTCACTTTCTTCTTTGTACCACTGGTCTCTCTTACAGCCTATTGTTTCTTTCTCTATGTCATTGGCTTATTGGGAGATGGAGCAGGTGTCGGTGAGGGTTTTCTTTTCTTCCTATCCACTCTCTTGAATTCGGTTGCTTGATCAGTGACAAAATCAGATGTAGTAGCCACAGGTGAAATGTGAGCTACCAGTTGCTATTCTGATTGACTTTCTAACACACTAGCAACAATACCATAAAGATTAATCAATCCTTCTTTAACATCCTTTACCATCTTAGAAGCATCTTTCATTAGTTTTTCTCTTTTCTTTCTCTTCTTCATCATAGTAAAACCTATTTCAATAGTTTCAACATTACCAAATATCTCCTCTGTTGGTTCCGATGGAGCATCTAGGAGTATTTTAGCATATGAATCTAATATGTGAGAATAAACCTCATATCCCATTTTAGTAATCTAGACAGTTTTGGGTCTAACTACCTCCATCCAAATTTCATCTCTTTTCACTACAAAGCATATATGTTTATCATATTTATCTACAATGCTTTGGGGAATCCTTTCCCTTTGTCTCATTTTAGCTTGGAAATTATTGAAATAGTCTTTTACCAACTCATCACCATCAGATCCCATATAGGTGTTTGCCTCCTTTATCTGTTTTCCAATAGAAATATCATACTTAAAATCCTTATGTCCTATACCGGGAGTCTCTTTTGAAAAGTAAAGCATTAAACACACTATCAGACTTCCAAATTTAAAGATTCCCTTCTTATGACCTTTGATTAAGTGCAAATTCTCTAACGGTTCATCCTTTAACCATTCACAAATGTCAATTTTAGAATTATTTAATATCATCTCATGAGCACTATGAATGTAGGAACTAGATACAAAATTCAACTTGCTAGTATGAGCAACTTTATATCCAATGACCATACTTGCAAATTTCACATTTTCATCTTTTATATCATTGACCCTAGGTGACCTATTGTAAAATGTAGCTCCGGTTAAGCTCATAACCTCTTTGTTAGGGATTTTCATCTTCTTGTCAAGCCTAGTTCCGGTGGATGGTAAACTAGTAATAGCCCTTATAGCCTCTTTAGTGAACTTAAAAAATGAGTCCAACCACATAAATTCACCATGAACCCTACTAAGAACATAGCAGACAGTTGTATCTAAGAATTCTGGCATATGGAGGATATCAATGAAACCTATATCCTCAACTACCTTGTGTTCCGATTTTACTACCCCATTCTTGTCAATGATAACATTCATGTGCATGTTCTTGAAATCTTCCGACCCTAAACTTTCTATGTTACAATGTATGTATGCCCTAGGGTCTTCAACAAATGCAAATCCCTTCGGGATTCTAGAAAATGCACCAATGGAGTCATCTAGTTTTTCTATCTATGGAATGATTTTGAAAATGAGTCTAGGTTGTTTTAAGTTCTCCATAATGGTAGGGTTTGCTACAAATTCAGGAATAGAGGATGATGAAGCCATTGTGAAAGATAAATACCTTTTAACTGAGAAATCCTTAAATGCTTCGAAAAGACCTTTGTTGCTTCGCCTTTAGAATGCCTTTTCTCAATTTCGCTCTCTTGGAATTCTTGGATGCTTGGTGAGATGAAATGAGAAGTTATAGTTCCTTTATAACCAAAAATTAACTTACAACTGCAATAAATGCTTCACCGGTGAAGTGAAAACTCGACATATCTGCCAATAAAGAAGAATTATAACTTCTTACCACCAACTGAGGGTACATGCATGATTTTCAATTTACCTTACCCTTAAGGATTATTCCTTAGTTAGATGAAGAATCTCCTGCTGGTGCAGGATTACTCTGTTCTATCGGTGAGGAGACAAATTCATCAGTTCTCTAATCTCTCTTCCTAATCCATTGCTTAGAAAATTCTTTCTTGATTTCAGTCACCTTTTCTTTGCCTTTGTCATTAGATCCTTTATTGTTTGCTGGTACACTCTTGCTTCTACAAAATTTTGCAATATGCCCAATCTTGTTATATGCATAACAAGTTACATTGTTTCTCTGAGTAGCTTTTCCATAACTTTGACCGGTTTGAGTTCTGCATTGATTAGATAAATGTCCAAATCTACCACAAAGATAGCATTTCACATTCATTCTACAATTGTCTGAGTTATGACCATTTTTATTGCATTTGGAACATTAAATCTGTACTGATTTTCTCTATGACCAAATTTGTTGCAATTAAAACATTTCCCATTGAATTTATAAGACTTAGGTTGCCTTACCAGTTTACTGTGATCATGATTGTTTGCAGTCTTGAAAAATTTTCCATGTTCAAATCCAAGTCTAATTGTTTCTCCATCAGGTTTCTGACTTTTTAGCATATCATCAAGATTATCTGAACTCTTCTTGAATTTGTCTTTGTATTCATTGGCAATGACCAACTCACCTTCCAAAGTGCTAACTTGTCTCATTATTTCCTCTTTGTCATGTTGCATGTGAATCAAATCTGTTTTAAGCATATCATTTTCATAACTAAGCCTTTGAGATTCATCTAATCTTTCATTAAGTCTTTTGGCCAAATCTTCTTCATTCATCTTTCTATCTTCAATATCCTTGCATAATCTCATGGTTAAATCTTGCATCTCATTCTTCATGTTACTGTTCTCTTGTCTCAATTTTTTTGTAATACCTCTAAGAGTTTCTTTTTCTTCATCATCTTGATTTTGCAATTGCACATATAATTCTTTTCTCTTTTTCTTTGCTATAACCACATTATCTTGAAGTGCTTTGATGAATTCCCAAGTAGTTCTGAGTTCATCTTCCAGTTTGATATTCTTCATTTTTTCTGGATCAAAATTTTCAAGAGCTCCTTCAAATTGTTGTCTCAGACTTTCCATTGGTACCAGTTTCAGAATCTTCTTCAAGTTGTTAGGCTTCTGCAAATAGAGGACTAGCCTCTGATACCAATTGTTAGATACTTGATCAGTCCCAAAGACACTAAGAGCGGGGGGTGAATCAGTGTCTAACCGGTAGGTAAAAGATATAAACTTGTTTGTAACTTTATAACCCAAATTAATATACTGCTAAACAAGTAAAAATGCAATAAAGAGAAACAAAAGTATAACCATCAATGCACACCATAACACAAATATTTTTGGCTATAAAACTCGATAGAGGGAAAACCTCGGTGGGATTTGTGACCCACAATATTTACTCACTGGCCAATATGAATAAATATTACTTATAAAATAGGGGCCTGCACATGCAGGAAGGCCAATAGCCTAGAGCTCATTGCTCAATACAAAAATGGAGTCCCACTGACTACAATTGTATAGTTAAATCCAATGATAATGTACTACTTAAAATAGCATCTCCAATGCTGGATTCAATACTGGTTTAAGCTCTCTTAGATACCTCTGCCATAAACCTTTCTTCGCTCTGCTCTTCTCTTATTCACTCATAAAATAATTACATCAAAATGCATATATAGTTATTTGCTCTCATATATCTCTTACATCCATTTTCTAATTGTACTTGCTTACTTACAAAAGGATCTACAAGATCTCATACATATATGAGTCTTTACAATACATCATGTCGGCTATACAATATAATTACAATACAAAACAATATTATTTCCATGTCAACTTAGAGTGTCGGTGTGAATAACCTTGTAGTGCCTGTCGGTGCTGGTAGATGATGTTTGTTATCGATGTAACCTGTGAACCATGTTACCAGTTGGTTGCCATCAGTGACAACATCAACTATTCACATCTGAGTGTATAATGCTAACACTATTCTTGTTCCATGCATATTCATGACTAACATAAGTTCTTCCCACTCTTTTATGATGACCATGTTTGTCATTTCTCACATTTTTGTTGAAAGAGAAAGAGTAGTGACTGCCATATGTCTGAAAATTTTTCCTTCTACATTCAAATATCCTATGACCTACTTTATTGCAGCTATAAAAAATTACATTCATATTTCTTGGAGCAGAAAATGGACTCTTTCTATCATAGATGGGAACATATCTGTGCATGTTTCTACAACTTGACCTCTTATGACCATATGCATTACATCTATGACAAATTGCATTTTTATTTCTAGAAAAGACACCTTGATCCTTCCTAGACCCTTTTTTACATTCACTTTCCTTATGGCCATAACCTTTACATGAGTGACAATAATCAGAGAAAGAGGGCTTGTAACTTAAAAATTTATTTTTCCATAAGTGTGGAGATCTTGTAGGCTTGTTGGCTCCATCCATTCTTTTGTGATTGGTCATGGGCTGAAACTTTGTAGATGTCCTTTCACCTGATCCCTTTTGTCTCGAAACTTTCTTGTTCTTGTGAGAAACAACGTTTCTTTCTCTTCTATGCCTCCTTGTGTTCTCATTTCTAATGAAACCATCATCATTAAACTTGCTTTTTTCTTTTAGATTTGCATGATTGTTTTTTACAGCAGCAGCCTATGTCCTCAATCTATCAGCAGTAGTATTTAGGTCTACCTTCTTTCTTGTTGTGGTCTTGATTGTGAAGGTTTGTCCATTACCATCCTCACTTGAAGAAACAAAGTGTATTTCCTTCTTAGATGAGTCTATGCTAGTAGAACATTGACCAACATCATATCCAAGACCTTTAGTATCCTTAGAGTGTTTTTGTTTACTCAACATTTCATCCAGTTCTTTAGTGCCCCCTTCATATTTCATTATAATCTTTAGCTCAACTTGGTATTTCTCAAGCTCTATTGTTAGCTTGGCTATTTCATCCTTTAGATTATGACACTCTTTACATTTAGTCTCAACTTCCAACTCTAGCTCTTCACATTTTCTTTTCTTGACATCAAGATCTGATTTTATTTCTTCACACATGCCTTTGGCTTCTTCTAGTTGAGTTGTCAATGTACTGATATTCTTCTTAGACTCTTCAAGACATTTGCTCAGTAGACTACATTCTTCTTGGACTGATTTTTTATAGCATTTATATTCTTTCCTAACATTTTGTATCTCTTCAAGGGCACTCACTAATTCTCCTTCAAGGTCCACTTCAGCTTCAACTTCTTCTTCATCTTCTTCATCACTATAAAATACATCTTGAATTCTGGATTGGTCTCTATTTTCACTCTTTGGTGTTTTCTCCTAACTTTGTGTCTCTTGTGCCATAAATAGATGAGTTTTCTTTTTATTTCTATTGCAACAACTAACTGATTTTATTTTATCATCTATACATCTATTTGTTTCATTATTCTTCTTGCTTCTACAATTTGATTCAATGATGCTAGACTCATTTCCATACAGTTTCTTCAGTTTGTCCTATATGCTCTTTGCAGACTTGCATCTCTTGACTTCTAAAGACATTGTATTAGATAATCCAATGAGAATGACCTTCATTTATTAGGAATTACTTTCATATTCCCTTTTTGCATTAGGATTATTAGGAGGACTATCAGGAGCAGAATATCCATTCTTGACTAACATACATACATCATAACCTAAGGCAGACAAATAGACTTCCATTCTACAAGACCAAATAGAATAGTTTGAACCATCAAACATAGGTGCAGGGATAGACTCAAATTTAACCATTGTGCTCATACACCATAATCTACCCAAGCTAGAGAAATATTTACTAAAAGGGAACGTAGGGCTCTAATACCAATTGAAGGAACACAATGGACCACTGAGAGGGGGGTGAATTAGTGGAAATCAATACAAATTTAATATTCTTAAAGATCTAAGCATTAATAACTTTAATCGCAAGACCATGAGAAGAGATATTAAACAGATGAGAACATACACATAAGAAGCAACCCACAACATAAGTGCATACGAGGAAAACCTACTGTGGGGAAAAACCTCGATGAGAAATGTTGCTGGAGTCTACTGTTCCAATCCAGTCTCATAGGTAAATCACTTAATATAATATTTAGGGCACCAATCCTTGAAGTTTATGGGCACCAACCCAAACGAGCACCAACCCCGATAGTTTATGAGCACCTACTCAAAGGAACATGAACCCCTAGTTTTAGGGCACCAATCCAAGGATCACCAAACTCTAGCTCTGAACACTCACTCAAAGATTACAATGAGTATATATGTATTCAGTTTAAGTACCTTGTTGCAAATCAGGTTTTGCAACTCACAAATATTGTTTTCTTGAGATTGAATTGACTCATTTCTGCATTCTGATCTTTGGCTTCAATCTCAACTCTCTTCTCTTTGTCTTCTGCTCGTATCACTTCTCCCTCTCTACCTTAACTTCACCTTTCTCAGAGTACTTTTCTCTCAATATTTTGCTTCTACAAGTTCTCTCTCAACTCTATTTCTTCCTTCTCTATCTCATACAGTGTACATAACTCATTATGTTGTCTTCCTTGGATTCACACACTCTGGTCTCTATTGTTGTCTCCTTTTTTTTTTTCAGGTTTGCTTGTCCTATTTTCTAATCTCTGCAACTATAATCTACCTTTTCTCTTTTTCGCAGCTGCTACACTTTCTACTTCTTCTCTTTAGCTACTCATCCACACAGACTTTCTCATCACCCTATAGCATTCACTTCACTTACAATATCTCTACAAGCTCCTCCACTTGTCCACATAGTTTAGCCAGCTCAGCCACCTCAACTATTGCTGTTAAATCTCATCATCTCCCTCTTCATTCAATTGACTTTATATTTGTAAGGTTTCCCTCCAAGAATAGATTCCAAATTAGATCTTCTCGACCTTTTTGAAATCATGTCTATGGATGTTTTTATTCTTTGTTCACACTCGCAAACAGATAGAAATAATTGATAAATGTATCTTCTTTTGGCATTATGGTAGTTCCATGTGCCACATCATCAAACACCTCAGCCATAACAGATTCACACTTAGTCTAGAGAGAGTGCATACATTCTCACCAAGAGTTGAAGTTCAGATGTACATCTGAGAGATTAGATAGATTTGATCTTCTGCATCTGCTCCACATATTTTCTTCCCATCATCATTAATTGCAGTAGCTTCCTTCTTCAGTTCAAACACTGGGTTTAGATTTCTATCTTTAGTAATCTTCACCTATTTCTAGCCTAGACATATCGTTGACTAAAGATCTTCTAGTGTTCTTGAGCCACTCACATGATCTTCTACAGGTTCACCATTAATGTATTCTTCATCCTCTATCGACCTATTCTCAAAAGATCGACAACTACCACACAAGAATCCTTCATCACCGACTTATGCATATTGGATATCTTCTTCGACCAGCTAGGGAGCCATATGTCTCCATTTCCTTTGTCTAGGTCATTCAGTCAAGGTTGGTTGGCCACCATGTACATCATTTTACCTATCAGTATGCAGACATCTTATTCATCATCCAAGTCACTTGGTCAATCCTCATCAATAATCCACATGGACCTTTGATTCAATCTTCTTGTAGACATGGCCACAAACTTGATCACAGTCTTCAATTATGTCAGCAAAATACCCTTTCGTCATTTTGACAAGTGTCCTCTAATTTTTTGCATACATTACATGTCATCAGGTCAAACCTTGGTCAATGCCCATTTAGACTATCGGGCTACTTAGATCCATTGAACTTCATATTGTTGATAGTTCTGATACTTAATGTTAAGTACAGATGCCAAGCTAGTAAGATGGGAGGGGGGGGGTGAATCATACAAACTTAATCTTCAATAAAAACAACAGATTCAACCTCGGTAACATATACTTCAGTAATATAACCAAAACTGCTAAACATGCAAACTCAAAAGCATATAAACATTATAACACTCATAACACCAAATTTAACATGGAAACACAAATAGGGAAAAACCACTGTGGGATTTCGGACCCACTAAGAAATATACTCTTCTAGAGTATGCTCAGTTAAAAGCAAATCCTATTAAAGATTACAAATACATTGCTAGATGTGACCCAGTTAAGGGATTTCCCTCAAATCTGTTAGGATCTTCACCTTGTTAGAAGTGACCTTGTTAAAGGATTTCAAACACTCAATCAGAATGTCACCTTGCTAGAGGGTTTTACAAAAAAGACTGTTAAGTCCACTCAGTTAAGAGATTTTCTATCACTTTACAAAATAACACTAATGAAAATATATCCGCAACTTCACATCTAAAATGCTAAAGCACATTCTTATTTGTTCAATACAATATAGACATAAAACTAATTTTGTCCATCTGCTGGGCTCTATAATCTGTTATTCAAATAGGTCTTCAAGCTTTTGTGCTTAGTAATCACTATGTAGCATCCCTGTGCATACACTTGCCCCCATGCATTGTTTATCAATAGTTCTTTATTTATAAACAATTCACCAACCGCTTAATCTCCTTGATCACATTTCTCATGATCAATCATAGCCATCAGATCTTCAAACTTTGACCAGGTTCAATGTATCCTTCGATCTAAAAACATTTTACCCCACCTTGGAACTTGCATACATTTCTTGGAACTTGTCCTAGGGTATTGCGGTACAATCTGAGCTGTAGATCTTCTTGCTGATTTTCCTTTGCCATAGATTCTTTAACAAACTTCATTCACGGCATACCAATCATTTAATCATAGCTAGCTCATCAGCTTCCTTCATTAAATAATGCTTTTATTCATTCAATGCATTATGTTATTACTCAATTGCAACTCGGTAAATACTAAACTTCACTCGGTAGACATACTGTCTTCATTAACCGATATCAATAACCTTAGGGTTTACCGACTAGGTTCCTTGCTTGGTAACATAGTGTAGTATTAACCTTACAATCAATAACATATGTATGCTATCAAAACAATATAAACATCATGATCTCATAATTGTCTAACTCGGTAATAGTTGCCCATTGAATATCTTATTCCTCCCCTTATTCATCATATTCTTTTTGTGTCTCTTACTGACATCTTTATACTCATCAAATCATACTTCTCAAGATATGGCAACATCATACTGAATTAGAAAATCAATTTCTTGACATCAATGACAAAATAATAATATTAAGACAGTAAACATCCTTAATCAGTTATATCCATAATCATCAACAACCTTCTCAATATCCTTATTGAAATGCCAACAATCTCTCCTTGTCTGTTATAATGCCAAATGCCAACAATCTCCCCATTTGGCATTGATGGCAAAACCAATTGATTTGACCTAATTGATTCGGATTGTTGTGAGATTCTGAAATGCTGAAATGCTGAAATGCTCTCCCCCTGTAATTAGAATTCTCCCCCATACATTAGTCTTCTCCTCTTTTTTTCTTCAGTGTTCTCCCCCTTTGACAACAATGCCAAAAAGTAAAGAACTAAAACATAATTTCTTTCACTGAGAAGTGAATTCCTGCTGTTATGTGTCAACTTAGTCTCAATCAGAGCATTTATGTCTTCAATCTTGTTCCCTGTATTGTTTCCTGCACAACTTTAGAAAACTTCCTAAAGCGTGTAAATCAGCATCAACTCCTAAAAGATATTCTGTAGAGTCATCAAATTGATGCTTTCACCGAACTCGATCAGTGAGTAGAAGATAGGGGTAGGACCCCTAACTTACTTCTGAGATACTCAGAAGTGTCCCTTGGCAGTGGCTTGGTGAAAATAGCTGCTATTTGTTCTTTTGTGCTAACATACTTCAACACCACTTTCTTCTCTTGAGCTTCTTCTCTAAGATAATGATATTTGATAGAGATGTGCTTTGTCTTAGAGTGCATAATAGGATTCTTTGAAATGTTAATGGCACTAGTATTGTCATAGAATATAGTTATTGGCTCGGTAACTTTCTCATTTATACCTTCCAATAGTTGTTTGATCCATGCTATGTTGGTACAATTCAATGCTGCAACAACGTATTCAGCTTCTGTTGTTGACTGTGAAACACATCCTTGTTTCTTGCTAAGCCAACTCACTAGTCTTTCTCCTAAAAAGAAAGCTCCTCCACTTGTGCTTTTCCTGTCATCAATGTTGCCTACCCAATCAACATCAGTATAAACTTTTAAATCAAAGTCATTTCCTTTCTGATATACTAAGCCATAATCCTCAGTGCCTTTCAAGTATCTGAAAATTCTTTTGATTGCTATCATGTGTGTTTCCTTGGGATCTACAGAGAGTCTTTCAATTATACCTACTGCATGTGCTATGTCCGGTCTGCTCTGAACAACATATTGCAACTTTCCAATCATGGATCGCTAAAGTGTCTCATCAACAGATGTAGATTCATCATTCTTTGATAGTTTATAGTTGGTAGTCATAGGAGTACTTACTGGTTTTGAATCCTCCATTCCAAATTTCTTCAAGATTTCCTTTATGTACTTGGATTGAGTAATGAAAATCTCATCTTTCATTTGCAGTATCTGTAAACCTATAAAATACTTTATCTCACCAATTAATGACATCTCAAATTCTTTGCTCATTTCATTTCCAAAGTTCTTGCATAGAGAGTCATTTCCACAAAAGATAATTTCATCAACAAATATGGCTGAGATCAGTATTCCATTTTCATCATTCTTCATGTACATATTGTTGTTTTCACTTGTCCTTATAAAACCAATCTTGATTAAATAAGAGTGTAATCTTTCATACCATGCTCTAGGTGCTTGTTTCAGAGCATATAAACATTTCTTCAATTTACATACCTAATCTTTATTCTTGTCTTCAACAAATCCTTCAGGTTGTTCAATAAAAACTTCTTCTTCTAATATACCATTGAGAAATGCAAATTTGACATCCATTTGATATACCTTGAAATTTTTGAAAGCAGCATATGCCAACAATGTTCTTACTCCTTCAAGTCTAGCCACAGGTGCAAAAGTTTCACCATAATCAATTCCTTCTTCTTGTGCATAACCTTTGCAAACTAGTCTAGCTTTATTTCAAATGACCTCACCTTTTTCATTCAACTTGTTTATGAAAATCCACTTTGTACCGATTACATTTTTGTCCTTCGGTCTTGGGACCAGTGTCCATGTGTCATTCTTCTTGATTTGATCAATCTCTTCTATCATAACATTTATCCAATCTTCACTATTAAATGCCTCTTTCACTATTCTTGGTTCAAATTCAGATATCAGACATGTGTTCTGTCTCAGTTTGTTTCTTGTCATCACTGGATCATCCTTATCTCCTATAATCTGACTTGATGCATGATGTCTTCTAACATACTTGGCTAATACAAGCTCGGTAGGCTCTGTGAAATGTGTTACCTTTTGTTTGTGTCCCAGTAGCAACTAACTTTCCATGCTTGTCATGAACTTTGACAATTCCTTTCTGAAATTCTATTCGGTAACCTATATTGTTTAGCTGTGCTACACTCAACAAATTGTATTTCAAACCTTCAATCCAATAAACATCATTGCATCTTGCATTGTCAAGAAGTGTTATGGATCCTTTATCTTTTACCGGACATGGTGCATCATTACCAAATCTTACATAGCCTCCATCATAGTCTTCTAACATAACAAACTTGTGTTTATCACTTGTCATGTGATGTGAGCATCCACTATCTATGATCCAAGAATCATTAGTATTTATGTGAGATATTATGGCTTTTTCTTCATACCTTTCTTCATCTAATCCATCTTTGATAGCCACATAAACTACTTCCTCTGTATCAGTTTCATCTGATTTTTCATCATTGGATTCCTCATCGGCTATTAAGCATGACTTTCTATCTCTTCTTCTGAAGTCTCGGTGTCCTCTGTAATGATTATCTTTTTGTTTATCATCTCGGTAATCTCTCTTCTCATTAGAATCTTTGTCAGGACAGTTAGAAGCCATATGTCCTATCTTATCACAATTAAAACATTTCAAAGGTAGTTTTCCTTTATACTTACCTTTACCTCTTGGTAACCTTCTGGCTAAAAGCGCTTCAAACTCTTCTTGTTTTCTGATTTCTTCATATAGTTTGTGTACTTCCTCCATGTTCTTGCGAAATCTTTCACTTACTCCACTGTGATCCCCTTTAGTGTACTTACTCATTCTATCATTGTAATCATCAGATTCACCAATATGAAAAGAACTAAATGGAGATTCAACTTTATTTACCGATGACCCACTATTATCAAAGTTACTTAACTCAAAAGCATGTAACTTACCAATAGTAGCATCTAAAGAAACTGGCATATTGGGTACAGACCTCAATTCATTGATTGCAGAGACTCGGATTGCATAAGCTGGTAGAAGGATTCTCAACAACTTACTTGTTATATCCTTTTCTTCAATAGTTCAACCTACTCCTTTGATTTGATTAACAATCTCCTTTAGTCTTGTACTATACTGAGTTATGTTCTCACCTTCATTCATCCTCATAGATTCAAGTTGTCCTCTTAGACTATCCACTTTTCCTCTTTGAACATGTTCATCACCGCCATACACAGATATGAGCTTGTCCCACATCGCCTTTGCATCATTGCAGCCTTCTAGATCATTAAACTCTGAATTGGTCAATGCAAATGTTATTTCAATCATTGGTTGAATATGTTCTTGCTTTTCCTTTATCTCTTCCATTGTCAATGGATAGGTGCTCGGTGTGATGAAATCATTCTCTAGATAATATACAACATATTCTCCAACTCCTGATAGGTGTAGCTTCATCCTTTTCTACCATGTAGAGAAACTTGACTTGTTCAGCTTTGGTGCATCCCTCTTATATATCTTTGGATCTTTTCTCAAGTACCTTTAAACTTTTTCTTCCAGAGTCCAAAGCTCTAATTCCATAAAAACAACGGATTCAACCTCGGTAACATATACTTCAGTAATATAACCAAAACTGCTAAACATGCAAACTCAAAAGCATATAAATATTATAACACTCATAACACCAGATTTAACATAATCCTAGGGAAAATCATGAATCAGCAGTGAAAAGGATTTTCTGGTACTTACAAGGCACAACAAATCTTGGATTATGGTAACCTAAAGATGAAAATTTTGATCTATGTGCATACATAGATGCAAATTGGGCAGGAGATATAGATGATAGAAAGAGCACCACTGGAGGAGCATTCTTTCTTGGAAAGAGATTAGTTTCTTGGTTGAGTAAGAAACAGAGTTGTACATCTTTATCAACAGCAGAATCAGAATATGTTGTAGCAACAACTAACTGTACACAGGTATTATGACTTAAGAAAATGTTGAAAGACATAAAGGTAAAATGCAAGGAACCTATTACTATATACTATGATAACACTGCAGCTATTGATATATCTAAGAATCCTATATTACACTCTAAAACAAAACATGTTTCTATTAAACTAAATTTTCTAAGGGAAAAAGTCAAAGAAAAGGAGATAAAACTGGTTTATGTGAATACTAAAGAACAGCTTGCAGATATTTTCACAAAACCTTTGCCTAAGGAGACTTTTGAGTATCTCAGAAATCAACTTGGAGTCATACCTCCACCAGTCTAGACCTAGACAGTTGATGATTGTCATCAACCGACAGAATTAAAAGACAAATCTTTTATTCCAATATTTGATGAGGAAGCTACTTCTTAGGGGGAGTAGTCGGTATATTGAATTGGTTGGTATTTTGTATGAACTTGACCTTTTGTGACTTTGGCATTTGATGTCAAAGGGGGAGAGATATCTATGGAAAAACACATTATCTTTTTTTTGGGAGAGATTTTAGGGGAGAGATTTTGAAAAACCCATTTGAGAGATTGGTATCAGAGCCTAGTCCTCTTTTGCAGAAGTTTAACAACTTGAGGAGATCTAATGTCTACTAATTATTTCAGGAAGGACAGTCCTAAACTTGATGGAACCAACTATGGGATATGGAAGATTAGAATGGAGACACATCTGAATTACATTGGTAAAGACATCTGGGAAGTTACTAAGAAAGGTTATACTGCTACTATAGTTGGTCAGACTGCTCCAACTACCTTAGCTAAAGATGAAGAAAATGATTGCAAAGCAAGAGAAGCACTTTTGAGCGCATTATCAGATCAACAAATCATGGGATTATCAGATAGGTCTACTGCTAAAGCTATTTGGGATGATTTGGAAACACTAAATGAAGGAGATTCCAAAGTCAAGATTGCAAAAGTTGAAAGCTTCCGAGTCAGGTATGAACATCTGAAAATGGAAGAAGATGAAAGGATTTCTTCTTTTATGGAAAGAGTAAATGAAATTGTTTTGGGTATTAAATGTTGTGGAGGAACTCTGAGTGAGGATACAATTGTTTCAAAAATCTTAAGAGGTTTCCCACCATGGTTTTTCCCCTTATAGGGTTTCCATGTACAAATATTGGTGTCATGTGTTGTGGATGACTTTATGTTTATGTTTCATGCATTAATCCTTACCGGTATAGCAATTTACTATTAACACTGTCTACCGGCATACTTAACTGGTTTACCGGTATTAAGCATTAAGTTGGTTAATAAGTTTTTGTTTCAAATTTATTTGACAACTAATTCACCCCCACCTCTCAGTTGTCTTCGGGACCTAACAGAAACCCAAATAGGGAAAAACCACTGTGGGATTTTGGACCCACTAAGAAATATACTCTTCTAGAGTATGCTCGGTTAAAAGCAAATCCTGTTAAAGATTACAAACACATTGCTAGATGTGACCCGATTAAGGGATTTCCCTCAGATCTGTTAGGATCTTCACCTTGTTAGAAGTGACCTTGTTAAAGGATTTCAAACACTCAATCAGAATGTCACCTTGCTATAGGGTTTTACAAAAAAGACTGTTAAGTCCGCTTGGTTAAGAGATTTTCTGTCATTTTACAAAATAACAGTAATGAAAATCTATCTGAAACTTCACATCTAAAATGCTAAAGCAGATTCTTATTTGTTCAATACAATATAGACATAGAACTAATCTTGTTCATCTGCTAGGCTCTATACTCTGTTATTCAAATAGGTCTTCAAACTTTTGTGCTCGGTAATCACTATGTAGCATCCCTATGCATACACTTGCCTACATGCATTGTTTATCAACAGTTCCTTATTTATAAATAATTCGCCAACCGCTTAATCTCCTTGATCACATTTCTCATGATCAATCATAGCCATCAGATCTTCAAACTTTGACCAGGTTCAATGTATCCTTTGATCTAAAAACGTTTTACCCCGCCTTGGAACTTGCATACATTTCTTGGAACTTGTGCTAGGGTATTGTGGTACAATCTGAGCTATAGATCTTCCTACCAATTTTCCTTTGCCATAGATTTTTTAAAAAACTTCATTCACAACATACCAATCATTTAATCATAGCTAGCTCATCAGTTTCCTTCATTAAATAATGCTTTTATTCATTCAATGCATTATGTTATTACTCGGTTGCAACTTGGTAAATACTAAACTTCACTCGGTAGACATACCGCCTTCATTAACCGATAGCGATAGCCTTAGGGTTTATCGACTAGGTTCCTTACTCGGTAACATAGTGTAGTATTAACCTTACAATCAATAACATATTTATGATATCAAAACAATCTAAACATCATGATCTCATCATTGTCTAACTCGGTAATAGTTGCCCATTGAATATCTTATTCCTCCCCTTATTCATATATTCTTTCTATGTCTCTTACCAACATCTTTATACTCATCAAATCATACTTCTCAAGATATGGCAACATCATACTGAATTAGAAAATAAATTTCTTGACATCAATGACAAACTAATAATATTAAGACAGTAAACATCCTTAATCAGTTATATCCATAATCATCAACAACCTTCTCAATATCCTTATTGAAATGCCAACAATCTCTCCTTGTCTGTTATAATGCCAAATGCCAACAATTGTGGCTAACCTTCATGTTATACGGCTCGCATGTATGTTCTACTTATATGGTATAAGATTCTGTCATTCTCAATAAGCCTTCCTCTTTCTTTGTTAGCCCACACCACATTAACATAGTCTCTTAGCCCACACGGGGTAAGGTTTTCATCATTTGTCTTTACTTTCCTTATCTCATGAGTCTCTTCTCATCCCTTCTTGGTTATGCAGGATAAGAAGAGCCTTCAAGTTCTACTTCACTTTTAGTTATCCCATGGGCTTCTTCACATCCCATCTTGGTCACGCAGGATCATCAGGCCCTTCACTTCCTTTTTTTTTCTTATCCCACAGGCCCATCAACATCATCCTCATCTCATGCGGGATAAGTGTCTTCAAGAAATCTCCCTTTGATTTCTTATCATGCGAGACCATTTCTCTCTAATTTTCACCATGCGGAATAAGGAGGTGCCTTTACTTTTGTTATCCCGTGCGAACCTTGTGTAGCCTCTTACTTCGTGAGGGATAAGGTTTCTCTCTTTTATCTCTATTTGTCCTTGTCCCATGGGATGCCCACATAACCATTTGTCTCATATGAGATAAGGTTTTCTTCATGGCATGCTTTGACTTGTCAGCCCACGCAACATTTTGTCTACATCTTAGCCTGTGCGAGATAAGGGAATCCACAATATTCCCTTTAGTTTCTTGTCTCGTGCAACATTTGTTGGTCACTTTTGACACCATGGGATAAGAGGGAACATCACTCAGCTTTGATCTCTTTTGACTATTGTATCCCAGACAATCATCGTTGATAATTTTTTACAATGCACGATAAGAGGAGCCACTTTGTTCAACAAACTTAAGTTATCCCGCATGACCATTAGTGGTCACATTTTGACAACACGGGATAAATTATAACACTGTTCTCTTCACTTAAGTGTTGTTCTATAGGGTATTCAACACTCATCCAACATATTGTGAGATAAGAAGAAACATCATCTGCACCTCACAAGTGTTATCCTATGAGGTCAACACTCTCTCTCAATAACACCACGGGATAAGAGGATAGCCCAATTGATCTGTCAACAATGTTATCCCACAGGGTAATTTAACCCTTAACCAACATGTTGCGGGATAAGGGGAAAATGATTTTATTTTCATCAAAGTTATCCCATGTCGTCTCTTCCCTACACATCAACACAACATGGAACCCATAGATACACATGAGTCAAATAACTACCGCCACTTGGAAATCATGACATACCAACCACAACACGTGACTCGGTGACTGTTGTTGACATGACCAACATGTGAAGATGATGAATTAGGTCAAAACCCCTACAACATAACAGACCATGTTATGCGCAACTACTGCCTGCATCATTGGAATCTCCCTTGACATCCTTATGCATGACTACTTCTTGCATCACTGCAACCTCCAAGCCAAACGACCACATATCAGAATTACCAAAACTATCAACATAGTGGGAATATTTCATTCCACCTTCGATAGCTACTCCAATATACATCCTCAGTCTCCTAGTTGATAGAGCTATTCCAAAACAACTTCAAGTAGAATTGAGATGCAACTTCCACATTGGCCAGAGTTATACCGATCAAATCACTTGAGAAACTTTAGGACATCCAATAAGAACTTCATAGACACAACATATGGTTTTGTGGGAGTCTACAACAACACTATCTTCAACAATCTAAACCATCAACCTGATCACTGTGATCTTTGAAAGTCTCTCCAACTCATGAATTCAATCAACCTGATCTCAGCAACTCTTCTACTTAATCTATAGCCTAGAAGTTGACCTGCCGGGTAGTCATCAATGGCATCAATGGCAGTCTTGCAACTTCATCATCCTTGCACACACACATTTTGACATCAATAAAAACTTAAATTCCAACAAGTTTACTCAGAGTCCTAACTTGCGTGTGTTGGCATTACACACTCCAATGATAATTATAGGTCATTGAAGGTATTGTCATTGGCGACAACCTTGCAATCTTATGGCACCAATAGGCATCAACATTGGTAGACTCTACATCGATAGATAGTTCACCGATAGTGACAAGGATGTTTACCAACACCCTAGCTGACAGGATTTTGATTACTATATATTGTATTCAATTGTAATATCCTTTTGTAAGCCTACATTGCATATTGTAATAAGAATCATATATAAGTATGAGATCTTGTAGATCATTTTGTAGAGACATGATAGGATGGATATGTAGAGCGAATACTAAGGTAGATCTTGTAGAAGGGTTTATGGTTATTGTATGAGCTTTAACCGGTATTGAACTCGACATAGAAAATGCTTTTTGTAGCAGTACATCATATTGGATTTTCATAATCCATTTTATAAGTCAATGAGAATTCCTTTTGTATTTGAGCAGTGAGCTTTAGGCAATTGGCCTTCCTGCATGTGCAGGCCCGTATTGTAAGTAATATCCATTCATTGGCCAGTGAGTGAATATTGTGGGTCACAAATCCCACCGAGGTTTCTACCACACTGGGTTTACTCTTTAAACATCTTGTGTTATGGTGTGCTTTTTATTTTGTGTTTATTGTTCATATTTACTATATTAATTCTTGTTTACTGGTACATTGTTTTGGAATGCAAAATATTTAATAAGGTCAGAAAATCTGTCAACCAGTTAGATACTGATTCAGCCCCCCCACCCCCCTCTCACTATCTTTGGGAATCCTAACAATTGGTATCAGAGTCTGGTCCTCTATTTTCAAAAGCCTAACAAATTGAGGAAGATTTTGACACCGGTACAGATGGAAAACTTGAGAAAGCAATTGGAAACAACTCTTGTAGACTTTGATGCAGAAAAATTGAAGAATATCAAACTTAAAGATGACTTGAGGACTGCATAAGAATTCATTCAAGGACTTCAAAAGAATCTCACTATTGGTAGAAACAAAAGAAGAGAACTTCATGAGAAGATACAAAATGATGATGATGAAAAGGAAACTCTTAATGATCTTGTAAGCAAGATGAGGCAAGAAAACATGACCTTGAGGAATGAAATGCAAGATATGACTATGAGATTTTGTAAAAACATTGAAGACAGAAAGAAGAATGAAGATGACTTAACTAGGAGACTTAATGATGCTAGAAATGAAAATCTAAGACTCAGTCATGAAAATGATATGTTGAAGATAGATTTGATTCACATGGAACATGATAAAATTGAACTTATGAGAAAGAAGGAATTTTTGGAAAATGAGTCAGGCTACTGCAAATCAACACAAAGAGAAATTCAAGAAAAGTTCAGAACAACTTGATGATATGCTGAAAAGTCAGAAACTTAATGGAGAAACTAATGGACTTGGATTTGAAGTTGGTGAAAGCTTCGGTACTGCAAACAATCAAGATCACAGTAAACCGGTAAGACAACCTAATGCCTACAAAGTTAATGGGAAATGCTTTAATTGTAACAAGTATGGTCATAGGGAAAATCAATGTAGATCTAGAAACTATCAGAACACTAATGCACCCACTGGTCAATGTTCCAAATGCAACAAAATTGGTCACAATTTAGAAAATTGCAGAATGAATGTAAGATGTTATGTTTGTGGAAGATTTGGACACTTATCTAATCAATGGAGAACACAAACCGACATAGGATATGGAAAGGATATTCAGAAGAACAATGTGACTTGTTATGCTTGTAACAAGATTGGACATATTGCAAAATTTTGTAGAAATAAGGCATCACTGGCAATAATAAAGGTCCTAGTTTAAAAGGCAAAGATAAGGTTGATGAGGTAAAGCAAGAATTTTCAAAACAATGGATTAGAAAGAGAGATCAGAATGTGGATGAGACTATTCCTTCACCAGTAGAACAAAGTATCAATCCACCGGCATGAGACTCTTCATCCAACTGAAAAATAATCCTTGGGGGTATTGCAAAAAATTGAAAATCATGCAAGTTTACCCTCGGTTGATGGTGAGAAGATGAACTTCTTCTTTACCGGTAGATGTGTTAAGTTTCACTTAATCGACAGGTATTTATTGTGGTTGTTGAAGGAAAAGATATTATAAATTAGTGTTTTTCACTCTTTTTCACTCATTGAGCATTCAAATTTCCTAAGAGTGCAAAAAACCCAAGCTAAGGCATCCTTAGTAAGAAGTAAAGAAAGATCTTTCAAGCATCCAAACTTAAAAGGAAGATTAAGGTATTTATTAGTGGCTTCCTCCTCTACTCCCAAATCCATTGTAAACCCTACTGTTATTGAAGTGGTTAAATGCCCTAGGCTCGTATTCAAGATTATCCCCAAAGTAGAAAAATGGGATGATACCCTAGGTGCATTTTCTAAAATCCCTAAAGGAGTTGCATGTGCAGAAGATCCTAGAATTTACATACATTGCCACATTGAGGAACTAGGTTCAGATGAAATCATGAAAATGTATAAGAATTTTATCTGTGATGAGAATGGATCTGTAAAATCGAAGCATAAGGTTATAGAAACCCTAGGTTTTGTGGAAATCCTTGACATTCTGGAATTTCCTAAGGAGGTTGTGAGGATTGTACTCAGTAGAGTTCATGGTGAATTATTTTGGTTAGACTCTATCCATAAGATCACTAGAGAAGCAGTTAAGGTTGTGACTGGCTTACCTTCCATTGGTAGCAAGCCAGATAAGACCAAGAAAGTCCCAAACAACACAGTAATGACTTTAATTGGTGCAACCTATGACAATATATCTTTGAGAGTTAATGATGTGAAAGATGGAAATGTTAGATTCATTAGCATGATATTAGGATATAAGGAAACACATGCTAACTAACTGAACTTAGTTTCCAGTCTATGTATCAAGAGTGCATATGACATGGCTAACAATGATGCTAAGATAGATGTATGTGAATGGTTGAAGGATGAATTAATTGATAATCTGAAGAAAATTAAAGGAGATAAGAAAGGTACTTTCAGATTTGGAAATCTTCTTGCATGCCTAATGTGATATATTACAAAAGATGTTCCTGGTATAGGTGGAAAAGACTTTGGTTATGATATACCGGAAGGGAATCAACTGTTGGATATCTTTACTGGAATGGCAACAGATAAGGACAACAAAATAACTAATTATTTCCAGGCCTTTAAAGAAAAAATGAAGGCTAGGGAAAGGTTACCTCAGAGTATTCTTGACAAATATTGGAAAGAAATTCCTTGTAATTAAGAAGGATGAGATCTGGATGGAAGCAGTTCTTCCTAGAACTATTTGGGTGACAAAGATGGGATATGAGGCAAATATAAACATAATTGAAACATATGCCAAAACACTACTTGAAGCCCCTAGAGAACTAGAAGAAAAAGTTTTTGGTAATGCTGAGACTATAGAGAGTGGTGTACAAAATTTGAAACAAAGGAACAGAAGAGAGAAATATATTAGAAGTGCATCTAAGAAGGTTAAAGAAATAAAGGAAAATGTAATGAATATCACTGGTATCAAGGAAAGTGATTTGGAAGGTTTACAACTGGAAGCTCACCTCTCACCGGTTGGAACTTCATTGGAAAGTGAAATCCCTATAGAATTCAAAAGAGTTGATAGGAAGAGAAAACCTTCACTGGTACCCTCTCCTACACCTAAAAAGGCAAGAAATAAACAATATTCAGTGAGGCCCCCAATAAAGAAAATGAAACCCAGGAAGAAAAAGGAAAAACAGGTTATTCCTCCACTTGACAGCTTGTTAAATGAGATAACAGATGATGGAAACTTGTCTAATGTTAGTAAATTGTTTGATACATTTATCGATGAGGAAAAGGAAAGCATAGAAAATAGTATTATTTTACACCTCCACATCTATAAGAAATTTTTGATAGAGGTGGTCGATGATTTACCCAGTGATTTATATAGGCGGCTTGATGCTAAAAGGTTAGCCATTATGGAACTAAGCAAGAAAATAAAGATTGAGAAATTGTTAGTTGTTCACCCTATTAAATCAGTGGAAGAAATTGATAAGCTGATCAACAAAGCTAACAGAACAATATTTTCTAGTGGTCATTGGCATGTAAGTCTAATGGCCAACAGAGTTAATGAGATATCATAAGAGACAACAGATAAATGGGACATCTTCTTTGTGGAGAAGGAGAAACAAGAAGAGCTCAAAAGACCTAAAGCGTTTAAGGTATACCAAAAGGATAAGGACAAAGGAAAAGGAAAAATAGGTGGAATACCAAATATAAAAGTGACAAACAATTTACCACCACCTACTGTTACTCCATTAATTAAGATAGATGCAACACCAGCTGCTGAGGATGTGGAGACTCCACATGAGGATACAAATCTCGAGTTTGAAATCTTGTATACCATGAACATAGACACTCAGGAGGTCAATATTGTAGTTGAAAAAGAAAGTATCGAGGAAAAGAAGAAAGATGTTGCTCCTGAACAACCGGGTGACAATATTGAGGTAGAGACACATGTGAGGCCCTACCCCAACTCATCCTAGCATTTCAGTATTTTTTATGTTGAGACTATTATGGTTGCTTTATTTTCATACATTATGGATTTGGAACTTATATGATTTCATGTTTTGGATAACATTGATGTATGTTGATGCTTCATTTATATGCCTTATGATATAGAACTCTATATGATTCTAGAATAGGATAAATTTGAGATGATATATGTCATTATTGGATTTGCAGGACTTTACTATGATGATAGAAATAGGATGCATATTTTATGTATGGATTAAAATTATGGGGATTATGATAATTGCTTATGTGGATTATTTGGATGTAAGATATATTGAATTGTTTAAATGTATATTGTATGCAGAGTATTTGATGTGTATTCCTATTCTTGTGTTTTATATTATATGAGGTTATTTAAAGTTACTAATGTGTAATTGAGATGTGCGGGAAAATTATCCATCTAACCATGGAAATATTATGGAGAACCAAACCTAGACCTATGTATGTTCGTAAAACCAGGGTTTGTCTATTTGGAGAGACAACACCTTGTTTGTATAGTATTTTATTTGTGAAAGTGGATGTTGCATGTGTGTTAGATTGAAATCATTTATTTATGTAAATCCAACAAGAGACAAAATTTCATGTGTAATTTTGTAAAAGTATTTTTATTGTGTCACTTGACACGTGATGATTTATGTCTTGATTTTTGAATTGTCTCTTGGAGGGAGTTGTTTTAACCATATCTTTTTGAAATAAATTAATATGGTTCTATATTTTCCTTGGGTAGAGAATATTTGGGGTGGTCAACTTAGGTTTGACCTGAAAGTTAACTTCACATGGATTTAAAAGGGGTTAAATGGACTCTTAGGGGTAGTTTAAAGGTGTTTCCTAGAGCCCATAAGGTATACCTAAGGGTTAGAAGTAATTTTAGGCATGTGACAACTCCCATGTGGCTATTTAGTCACCCTAAAAAGTGAGTTTTCTAAGATGTGCAAAAATTGAATTTAGAAGGCATCATCTAGGTTAGTTAACTTTCCTTTTGATGAGAGATCCCTTTTGATCTTTTTTTGACTTTTTCATTTTTCAATTTTAGAAACCTGGGAGAACTCTCACTAAGGTCTTCTTAGGCAAGAATGTGAGATGTTGCCGGTAGTCACCCACTCTCCATTTTTGGAGACAATGCAATTTTGAAAAGAAAAGGATTTGGTATAGGAAATTGGCTAAGTGTAGAGAAAGAAGGATTGTGGAATTGGGCTGCTCATCCTCAACTAGATCTAGCATACCTTTGGGCAGTTGAAGGTTGGTTAAACTTCCCTTTGAATTGTTTTCTTTCATGTTGCATATTACTTTGGAAGGATTGTTTGTGTGGAAAAAAAGTTGTTCTCTTGCATTCTAGTTTGTGAAAATTATTACACATTATGTCTTTGTTTCCTTGTATGCATTCTGTGTTTTGAGAGTAACCAAGACCTCCTACTCTTGGGAGAGAGGATGTTCTTGTGGGTGGTAGAAGTATGATAGCCCTTGAGTGAGAGGCTCTCATTATGAGAGTGATCTCAAGGGTTATTTATGTGACCCTTGTTGCATGGCTTGTTTATGCATTTGGGGGCCATAAGGAGGGAAATAAGGCACGAATGCCTCGGGGGGCATAAGGATGCGGGGATTATTATACTTATGATATATCTTTGTTTTCCATGAGGTGGCTTTATGTTTTATCATACTTGCAGTCTCCTCAGGGTATTTGGTCCACTACCACCCATGTAAAATCATCACTTTGTGTGGTGCAGTGTAGCCTTGGTTGGGAATATATTTGTGATTGTTTTCCCCTGCTTGTTGTGTTTGCATGTGTGTAACCTGTATAGGGCTTGGTTCTCCAAGCTCGGGGGTGGCTACTAGTTAGCCTAGGCTAGGAGGTGAGCACTCCATGGTCATAGCCTATGATTTATTTGCAAGTTTTTGGAAGAAAGGAAAATGACATGTAGAAGTTGCTGGTTTTATTTGTGTACAGAAAAAGACTTGGAAATGGAAAATTATGTTTTTAAGTTGCATCAATGTAAAGGGAAACTATGTTATATTTATTTTTGAAAGGAAATGTATCTAATATTTTAAGATCCTCATTTAATAGAAATGAGAGATCCATTTGTAAGGTTGACTATAATGTATTTTAAATGTACTCTAAAGAAATGTATTATTTGTTGCAAAAGAAATATGTTTATTCTTGGAATAAGTTCCCTATAGTTACTGAAATTATATTGTAGTATGCATGTTAGTTTTGAAAATAAAAATTTATTTTTCATGTTAATTCTAAAAATAAATGTTCAGTCTATTTCCTTATTACATACCTCTAAGGTTAAATTCAAATGAATCTAGATAAATAAAGTTGTTGTTTAGAATTATTAAATTTTGTCATTTACTTATCTGCAGAAAATAAAATCTAGAGTTAAATAGACTATTTGATTTAAAGAATTTCATATTTTTATAGTTGTTGTGTGATTTTATTGGTAACTGTCATTTTATCTATTTGTAGAAATTAAAACCTAAAGTTAAATGACCTATCTATTTTAAATAATAACCTATTTATATAGTTGTTGGATAAGTTTATTTAAATCTGTCAGTTAAATATTTGTAGAAAATAAATTTAAAGAAAATAGTCTATCTATGATTCTAGCAACAAGTATTAAAAAATATATATATATACATTGATCTAAATCTGAACATTTTATTTACCTGTAGAAAATTTATACAAAAAAAACATGCATATTCCCATATTAATTTCATGTTCTAAAATATCCAAAGAAAATACATATTTGAAAATATCAGATATATATAAATACATCTCTCTATAACTATATATATATATTGTTTTTTTTGCCATAAAATAAAACTTATAAAAAAAAGAGAGGGTTTCGGGGGGGTCGAACCCACTGTGTGAACACACAGTGGGTGGCGCCCGCACCTCCACTATGTGGACAGACAGTGGGTGGTGCTCGCGCCACCACTATGTGGTCACACAGTGGACACTGTCGCCGCTGCGTTCCCACACAGTGGCGGTCGGGGAGAACCCGCCGCCTCCTCTTCTCTCCGTCGATCCTCTTTAATGGCTGCCATACCTTTCGTTCAACCCTGTAACAAAAATATTTGAAACCCTAACCCAGTTCGGGTTAGGGTATTCGAAAGATAATATAAAAAAAGAAGGGATGAAAATAAGGTAAAGGGGCATTTTTATAATAATAAAATTAAGGTTTTCATGATTATTTATTAATAATGTGAAAACCTATTTATGTAAATATATATATATATATATATATATATATATATATATAGTTTAATATATAAAAGATTAGGGCAAATTGGAGATAAAATATTTTCTTAAGTGATTATAATTAATATGTTTTAATAAACATATGAGTATAATTAAAAAGGATGTTTTAAATTAAAATACTTATGAAGTTTAATCTTTTAGGAAATTTAATTCTGTTGTAAATTATTTGACTATAGGGAATGATTTTAGCCCACCTACATATAGGTTTATGAGATTAAACTTTATAGGTCATATGTCATTATGAATTTAATCGACCCTTTAGTCGATTTAATTTAAGCACATTTTAACTATTGATTAAAATGAATTTTAGACTTTATAAACTAAGTGCTAGGACTAATTTAATTAGATCCTAAAAAAAAAAAAATACTAATGGTTATTGGTGATTAATTTTATCTTCATCAATTAATTAGAGAGTTTTTATTTAATTAATCTATTGACTAAATTTGATGAGATAATAAATTAATTCATTTAGTATTCCACATTTAATTTTAAATTATTTTCATTTACTTGAGTTAGTGGTTTGAGTTAACTCGAAACATAGTTATGACAAAACCTGCTAGTGTATTTCATATTTGCATATTTAATATTATTAAGATGTGATTTTAAAAAAAAAATTATCCCGTTCATGTCCAAAAGTTTGGGCATGACATTTTGGTATCAGAGCAAGGTTTCCAACACTAGGAACCTTTCTCCATTACGTTTCGCTTTAATTATTTAATTAATTTTCTAGGATATTTTAATTTAACTAATGAAATATTTTTCCAAAGAAATTAGTTATTTAATTTATTTTATTTTATTTTCTCTTAAGGATGCCTCCGACTACGCGACAACCTTGCAAGCACGGAAGGGGTCCTAGGCATGCACGCATGACACGCAAAGAGGTCAATAGGGAGGAATCAGTTTCGGAAGTGAACCCAGAGGCTCCTCCTGAACAACCAGTCGACCCAAACTAAAACATCTTAGAAGCACTCTAGAATCTGATTGGTATTGTCCAGGATAGGTTTCCAGTAGACAATCATCATGTTGAAAATTAGAACTCAAGGAGTCATAGATTGGCAAATAGGGAACGAAGTAGGAGTCCACATCCTATTCCCATAGAGAGTTCAGGGTGGGAATGAGCCTAAGTCTGTGCACCTACCAGGACCACCTCTAGTGGCAGAGCCAGTGTATTATGAGAGAGCTTGTCGGGAGCCAGGGGATCTTATCAGGGAGGTTATGCGCCTCCAACCACCATCTTTTGGGGGATCTACTAACAGTGTAGAAGCCGAGGCTTGGCTTTTGAGCCTTGAGAGGTGCTTTGCATTGCACTCTTACAAGAGCAATCTAAAGGCACATGTAGCAGTCCATCTGTTGAGAGGAATGACCTCCACATGGTGGAGACAAGAGGAATACAAGTGTGGTTTAGTTTCTGATACTCTCACATGGGAGATATTTACAGAGAGGTTCAAGGAGAGATACTTGTCAGAGCATTACAGATAGCGTAGGATAGATGAGTTCCATGACCTCCAGCAAAAAGTTCTCTCAGTGACCCAGTATGAGAGCAAATTCTTTGAGCTCTTACCATACGTGGACTACTTAAAGGATGATAAACTTCTCATCAACCGTTTCATCAGAGGGCTGAATGCCGACATAGCAGGACCAGTGAGGATGTCTGCTCTAGGGAGCCTTCGGGTTGCCATGGAGAAGGAACTAATAGCAGAGGAGATTCAGGTCAGACCACAGGATACTAGGTATCGGTTCTAGAACTAAAACCCTACACCCCAGACATACAGATTTCAGAAACCCCATTGGAAGGGTAATAACAAAAACACATAGGGGTTCTCCAAACCCCCTCCTCTACAACAATCATAACAGAACCAGAGGTAGAAGCCTTCGTAGTATCAGCAAGGTGAAAAGCCCAAACAGTGGCAGTCTCAGGGTCAGAGGTGAGATCGGAGAGCTCAGGTGCCTTACACACCTTCGATGAGGACTCAGCAGTCCTCCAAGGGTGGGTACAGTGGATCTAGCAGGACAGGGGGACAGGCTTCCTCTAGGCCTCAGGGCATGCATTTTTAGGCACGTGGTGCTTGCTTCACATGCGGAGCTATGGGGCACATGGTGAGGGATTGTCCTCAGGGTCAGATGGTAGGGAATCAAAGGATGGCAGCATCAAATCCTATAGTTGGAGATATGGGCATGTCCCATAGAATCCTCGCAGCAATTGACAACTGCCAGGTAGAGCACCAGGCCACAGTCATTGAGGTTGCAGGTATGATAAGAGGTAGCAGTGTATCTATTTTATTTGATTCAGGAGCTACTGACTCCTTTATATCTCCATTAGTTGTGGAGTGTTGTGGGATAGTGGCAACTAGATAGGGTGTCAGTTGGGAAGTGGAGTTAGCTTCAGGGGCTAGAGTGTCAGTGGAATCAGAGGTTAGGGCATGTCAGCTTCAGATTGGCAATACCACCACCTTAGTAGACCTTAGAGTTACTCCAATTGGATCTTATGGTATTGTACTTGGCATGGATTGGCTTTATGCCCATAGAGCCAAGATGGATTGCCGCCGGAAAGAAATCGAGTGTGAGGATGATCAGGGTTCACCCATAGTAATCACAGGGATTCAGAGACCCGTGTCTCTTCATATGATCTCTGCAATACAACTTAAGTGGAGCATACGAAAGGGATGTCAGCTATTTGCCATCACCATTAGTGATAGGGAGGAAGTGGATGAAAAAGAAACATCGATTGATGACCATCCTATCCTTAAGGGATATTCAGACGTGTTTCCTTTAGAGCTACCTGGAATGTCACCTCGTAGAGAGATTGACTTTCATATAGACCTTATACCAAGAGCCGAGCTAGTTTGAAGAGAACCTTATAGGATGACCACAAATGAGCTTAATGAGCTCAAGATGCAGCTTGAGGAACTCCTAGAGAAGGGTCACATTCATCCTAGCATATCCCCTTGGGGTGCACTAGTCATCTTCATGAAGAAGAAGGATGAATCTCTCCGATTATGCATGGATTATCATCAGTTGAACAAAGTAACCATCAAGAACCGATATCCTTTGCCCAGAATTGATGATTTATTCGACCAACTTTAGGGTGCCAAAGTATTTTCTAAAATTGATCTGAAGTTAAGATACCATCAATTGAGGATAGTGGAAAGCGATATCCACAAGACTACATTTCGCACTAGATATGGCCACTATGAGTTCATCCTAGTTTCATTCGGTCTTACAAATGCTCGAGTTGTTTTCATGAGCCTCATGAATGGGGTATTCGGTACATTTCTAGACCGCTTTGTGATTGTGTTCCTTGATGATATATTGATATATTCTCAAAATGAGAAGGAGCATGACGAGCACCTGAGATAGGTATTGCAGTGTTTGAGGGACAATCAGTTGTTTGGTAGTTTGTCAAAGTGTGCTTTCTTTCGATCAGAGGTCAAGTACTTTGGGCACGTTATTTCTAGTGATGGGATCTCAGTAGACCCATCAAAGATCAGAGCTATTATGGATTGGCCAGCGCCAACCAGTGTAACAGAGGTCAGGAGCTTCATGGGCTTAGTAGGTTATTACCGACATTTTGTTGAGGGATTCTCTAGAGTCGCACATCCTATTACTTCTCTTCAGTGTAAAGGGAATAAATTTGAGTGGACAAAGAAGTGCGAGAGGGCCTTTCAAGAACTCAAAAAGGCACTTACTAGTGCACCTATCCTTGTAGTACCAAATCCCTCAGCTGACTTCATGGTTTGCACAGATGTTTCCCTAGAGGGTTTAGGAGCAGTCCTTATGTAGGATGGTAGGGCTATAGCTTTTGAGTCTAGGAAACTTAAGACTCATGAGCTTAACTACCCTACTTATGACCTTGAGCTTACCACAGTAGTGCATACACTTGTGAGGTGGAGACACTTCCTTTTGGGTCATCATTTTGAGCTTCATTCAGACCATCAGGTTCTCCAGTACATATTCACTCAGCCAAACCTTAATGCACATCAAAGGAGATGGATGGAGTTCTTGTGCGAGTATGATTTTGATGTTCACTACATCAAAGGGAAAGAAAACATAGTTGTAGATGCTTTAAGTAGGAGAAATCATGAGGCATACACCATATCTATGGGCACGGATTTGAGAAATCGGATATTACAGCAATTGCCAGAGGATGGATGGTATTTAGAGGTTTGTTAGGTTATACGATCTCAGGATACTCAAGAAGGGAAATATGTGGATTATTCTTTGGAGTTCGTTGGACTATTACACCATAGAGGGCGCATCTATGTACCTTCTTCTGGGGGATTGCAAGAGTTTATTGTCACGGAGGCTCATAGAGCTCCTTATTCAGCACATCTCAGAGTTAATAAGATGCATGCTAACTTGAGACAGTTATATCATTGGCCAGGAATGCGGCAACTCATTGCTGAGTTAGTAGCCCGATGCCTTGAGTGTTAGAGAGTCAAGGCGGAGCACCGCCATCTAGGTGGGTTGCTCCAGTCTCATGCTATACCAGAGTGGAAGTGGGATACTATATCCATAGATTTCATCATTGGTCTTCTTGTGTCATGTCGTCACCATGATGCCATCTTAGTGATAGTTGACAAGTTGACCAAAGTGGCCCACTTTTTACCAGTTCATACTACCTTCACAACACCAGTAGTAGCATAGGTGTTCTTGCGAGACATTGTCAGACTCCATGACGTTCCATGCAAGATTATTTCTAATAGGGATTCCCTCTTCACTTCTTCCTTTTAGAAGGCATTACAGGAAGCTATGGGCACTAAGCTCAACTTCAGTACAACCTATCATCTAGAAATGGATGGTCAGATAGAGAGGGTTAACCAAGTGTTAGAGGATATGCTTCACATGTACATCATGGATCATCAGACCAAATGGGAAGAGTACCTTCCCTTAGTTGATTTTGCCTATAACAATGGGCATCACACTTCCTTGGGGATGCCACCCTATCAGGCATTATACGATAGGCCATGTAGGACACCATTGAGGACAGAGTTGCTATTAGTCCTGAGATAGTTCAGGATATGGAACAGCAGGTGGATTTGATTAGGTAGCATCTTAGAGAGGCACAAGATAGACAAAAGAAATGTGCAAATGCAAAGAGGATAGACCGTAGCTACTTGGTTGGAGATAGAGTCTTCTTGAGAGTGCGACCGCATAAGAGTCCAATCCATTACAGAAAGGGTTCTAAGGTCGCACCTCGCTTTGTAGGACCATTTGAGATCCTTGAGAGGATAGGACCAGTTGCCTACCGTTTAGCATTGCCACCTAGCCTGTCACGCATCCACGATGTGTTTCATGTATTAGTTTTGAGAAAGTATATCTATGATGAGTCTCATATTTTAGATTGGGATGCCTTGTAGGTGGAGTCAGATGGACAGCTAGCTTTAGAGCCCATTCGCATTTTGGCACATCAGACGCTGGCCCTTCGAGATCGAGAGCTGGACTAGGTTAGGGTCCAATGGGATTGCTATGATGAGATTACGGCTTCATGGGAGGACACAACACATATGAGATCACAGTACCCTCATCTTTTTGATGAACTCTAGGAGGAAGTTCATGCCTAGAGGGCGAGGGTGTGAGGCCCTACCCCAACTCATCCTAGCATTTTAGTTTTTTTTATGTTGAGACTATTATGGTTGCTTTATTTTCATACATTATGGATTTGGAACTTATATGATTTCATGTTTTGGATAACATTGATGTATGTTGATGCTTCATTTATATGCCTTATGATATAGAACTCTATATTATTCTAGAAAAGGATAAATTTGAGATGATATATGTCATTATTGGATTTGAAGGACTTTACTATGATGATAGAAATAGGATGCATGTTTTACGTATGGATTAAAATTATGGGGATTATGATAATTGCTTATGTGGATTATTTGGATGTAAGATATATTGAATTGTTTAAATGTATATTGTATGAAGAGTGTTTGATGTGTATTCTTATTCATGTGTTCTATATTATATGAGGTTATTTGAAGTTACTAATGTGTAATTGAGATGCATAGGAAAATTATCCATGTGACCATGGAAATATTATGTAGAACCAAACCTAGACCTATGTACATTCGTAAAACCAGGGTTTGCTATTTGAAGGGACAACACCCCATTTGCATAGTATTTTATTTGTGAAAGTGGATGTTGCATGTGTGTTAGATTGAATTCATTTATTTGTGTAAATCCAACAAGAGACAAAATTTCATGTGTAACTTTGTAAAAGCATTTTTATTGTGTCACTTGACATGTGATGATTTATGTCTTGATTTTTGAATTGTCTCTTGGAGGGAGTTGTTTTAACCATAGCTTTTTCAAATAAATTAATATGGTTCTATATTTTCTTTGGGTAGAGAATCTTTGGGGTGGTCAACTTAGGTTTCACCCGAAAGTTCACTTCACATGGGTTTAAAAGGGGTTAAATGGACTCTTAGAGGTAGTTTAAAGGTATTTCATAAAGCCCATAAGGTATACCTAAGGGTTAGGAGTAATTTTAGGAATGTGACAACTCCCATGTGGCTGTTTAGTCACCCTAAAAAGCAATTTTTCTAAGATGTGCGAAAATTGAATTTAGAAGGCATCATCTAGGTTAGTTAACTTTCCTTTTGATGAGAGATCCCTTTTGATCTTTTTCTGACTTTTTCCTTTTTCAATTTTAGAAACCTGTGAGAACTCTCACTAAGGTCTTCTTAGGAAAGAATGTGAGATGTTGCGGGTAATCACCCACTCTCCATTTTTGGAGACAATGCAATTTTGAAAAGAAAAGGATTTGGTATAGGAAATTGGCCTAGTGTGGAGAAAGAAGGATTGTGGAATTGGGCTGCTCATCCTCAACTAGATCTAGCATACCTTTGGGCAATTGAAGGTTGGTTAAACTTCCCTTTGAATTGTTTTCTTTCATGTTGCATGTTAGTTTGGAAGGATTGTTTGTGTGGAAAAAAGGTTGTTCTCTTGCATTTTAGTTTGTGAAAATTATTACGCGTTATGCCATTGTTTTCTTGTATGCATTCTGTGTTATGGGAGTAACCAAGACTTGCTACTCTTGGGAGAGAGGATGTTCTTGTGGATGGTAGAAGTATGACAACCCTCGAGTGAGAGGCTCTTGTTATGAGAGAGATCTCAAGGGATATTTATGTGACCCTTGCTACATGGCTTGTTTATGCATTTGGGGGCCATAAGGAGGGAAATAAGGCACAAATGCCTTGGGGGGCATAAGGATGTGGGGATTATTATACTTATGATATATCTTTGTTTACCATGAGGTGGCTTTATGTTTTATCATACTTGCAGTCTCCTCAGGGTATTTGGTCCACTACCACCCGTGTAAAATCATCACATTGTGTGGTGCAGTGTAGCCTTGGTTGGGAATATGTTTGTGATTGTTTTCCCCTGCTTGTTGTGTTTGCATGTGTGTAACCTATCTAGGGCTTGACTCTCCAAGCTCGAGGGTGGCTACTAGTTAGCCTAGGCTGGGAGGTAAACACTCCATGGTCATAGCCTATGATTTATTTGCAAGTTTTTGGAAGAAAGGAAAAGGCAATGTAGAAGTTATTGGTTTTACTTGTTTACAGAAAAAGACTTAGAAATGGAAAATTATGTTTTTAAGTTGTAGCAATGTAAAGGGAAACTATGTTGTATTTATTTTTGAAAGGAAATGTATCTAATATTTTAAGATCCTCATTTAATAGAAATGAGAGATCCATTTGTAAGGTCGACTGTAATGTATTTTAAATATACTCTAAAGAAATGCATTATTTTGTTAAGTATTATTTGTTGCAAAAGAAATATGTTTATTCTTGGAATAAGTTCCCTATAGTTACTAAAATTATATTGTAGTATGCATGTTAGTTTTGAAAATAAAAATTTATTTTGCATGTTAATTCTGAAAATAAATGTTTAGTCTATTTCCTTATTACATACCTCTAAGGTTAAATTCAAATGAATCTAGATAAATAAAGTTGTTGTTTAGAATTATTAAATTTTGTCATTTGCTTATTTGCAGAAAATAAAATCTAGAGTTAAAGAGACTATTTGATTTAAATAATTTCATATTTCTATAGTTGCTGTGTGATTTTATTGGAAACTGTCATTTTATCTATTTGGAGAAATTAAAACCTAAAGTTAAATGGCCTATCTATTTTTAATAATAACCTATTTATATAGTTGCTGGATAAGTTTATTTAAATATGTCAGTTAAATATTTGTAAAAAAATAATTTAAAGAAAATAGTCTGTCTATGATTCTAGCAACAAGTATTTAAAATAAAAATATTTACATTGATCTAAATCTGAACATTTTATTTATCTGTAGAATTTTTTTTTTAAAAAAAACATGCATATTCCCATATTAATTTCATGCTCTAAAATATCTAAAGAAAATACATATTTGAAAATATCAGATATATATAAATACCTCTCTCTCTCTCTCTCTCTCTCTCTCTCTCTCTCTCTCTCTCTCTCTCTCTCTCTCTCTCTCTCTCTCTCTCTCTCTCTCTCTCTCTCTATATATATATATATATATATATATATTGGTTTTTTTGCCATAAAATAAAACTTATAAAAAAAATATATAAATAAAAAAAAGAGAGGGTTTTGGGGGGGGGGAGGGGGGGTCGAACCCACTGTGTGTACACATAGTGGGCGGCGCCCACGCCACCACTGTGTGGTCACAAACTGGGCACCGTCGTCACTGTGTGCCCACACAACGGCGGCTAGAGAGAACCCGCCGCCTCCTCTTCAATCCGCCTATCCTCTTTCATGGCCGCCATACCTTTCATTCGGCCCTGCAACAAAAATATTTGAAACCCTAACCCAGTTTGGGTTAGGGTATTCGAAAAATAATATAAAAAAAGAAGGAATGAAAATAAGGTAAAGGGGCCTTTTTATAATAATAAAATTAGGGTTTTCATGATGATTTATTAATAATGTGAAAACCTATTTATGTAAATAAATAAATATATAGATAGATAGATAGATAGATAGAGAGATAGAGAGAGAGAGAGAGAGAGAGAGAGAGAGAGAGAGAGAGAGAGAGAGATTAATATATAAAAGATTAGGGCAAATTGGAGATAAAATATTTTCTTAAGTGATTATAATTAATATGTTTTAATAAACATATGAGTATAATTAAAAAGGATGTTTTAAATTAAAATACTTATGAAGTTTAATCTTTTAGGAAATTTAATTCTGTTGTAAATTATTTGACTATAGGGAATGATTTTAGCCCACCTACATATAGGTTTATGAGATTAAACTTTATAGATCATATGTCATTATGAATTTAATCGACCCTTTAGTCGATTTAATTTAAGCACATTTTTATTATTGATTAAAATGAATTTTAGACTTTATAAACTAAGTGCTAGGACTAATTTAATTAGATCCTTAAAAAAAAAAATGGTTATTGGAGATTAATTTTATCTTCATCAATTAATTAGAGAGTTTTGATTTAATTAATCTATTGACTAAATTTGATGAGATAATAAATTAATTCATTTAGTATTCCACATTTAATTTTAAATTATTTTCCTTTACTTGAGTTAGTGGTTTGAGTTAACTCGAAACATAGTTATGACAAAACTTGCTAGTGTATTTTATATTTGCAAATTTAATGTTATTAAGATATGATTTAAATTTTTTTTTTATCCCATTCATGCCCAAAAGTTTGGGCATGACAACACATGCAGAACAAATAATGGAACACATTGAGATTCGGCTTAATGATATGGTTACTAACAACACCATTGATACAAACATTGAAAAATCAACAGAGATAGAATTACTGGCTATAGAAAATACAGAGAAACCTACTAAGTCACTAGTAGTGGACAGTGCAGAGGTACAGACAGTGGATATCACTAAGAATCAATCAGAAAAATCAACAGAAGAGAGCACAGAGATACAAGTTGAGAAATAGGTTGACCTTCAGGTACATACAGAGACAGTGCCACCGACAATTGCTGAGAAACCTAAACCTTTGCTAGTTGAAATGCATACACAAACTGACCTACCAAAGGTCAAAACAAGAAAAGTTATCACTCACACCGGTAGCATGGAGATTGTTAAGGTAATTGGTCAGTCATCCAGTACTTCCATGACTGAATTCAGAGCAACAAATGTAAGTGAGGTTCTATTAGATTCTATTAAGAAGATTACTTATTGTAATGCACTAGCATATAAGGCTATAGATGATACCATCCCCATTCTTAAATTGATTGCACCCAAGTGTCATATAGACAATAATGATTCTTTGAGTCAATTAGACACATTGTCTAAGTATATCACTGGCAATATACTGACTGTGGAACAAATAAATGAAGAGAAATTTAAGGAGAAGATGGACAGAGAAAAGAAGAAATTATTAGATGAGATAATAAAGAAGTGCATGGGACACATTGACACCCTCTTACCGGCACTGAGTAAAACCATTATGGAGTCTAAGGAACTATATAGAGATACATGTAAGACCAATCTTTTGACAATGGATATCGATAAGGAGATCAACAAAGTACAAAGACAAATAAATGACATAGCTGACAATATAATTGGTTCATCAAAACCAATATCAATTATCAAATAGGAGATAGCTGGATTTGAGGAGAAACTTAAGAAATTGGAGAAAGAAAAGGAAAGAATAAAAGGAAAGGCAAAAGAACTTAAATGCAGACTCAGTCCTAAATTGGATAACCTCATCTCTTTGAGGAAAGATATCTCAGAGGCACTTATTCAAGGACAGAGACACCGGAAGAGAAAATGCATCACCTCACTGGTACAATTCAAAGAACAAAGGCAACATTAAAGGATAGCAATAGGTTCACTCAGAGTCTGAATTTGGTATTAGCAGACCTATTCCAAATTATAACCAGTCGATTACAAGGTTCTAGCTGAGAATTTCACTCATTGACATTTTGAAAACCTTTATCATTAATGTCAAAGGGGGAGTAGTAGAGAAGAAAAAAATCTCATAACTTAGAGATCATCTACTCAGGGGGAGCACACAGTTTTGGTAAGATTTTTGGACTTCAATTTTTGGATACAATTTTGAATTTTTCTCATAAGTGTTACCATCAATGCCAAAGGGGGACATTGTTGGCATTACACACTCCAATGAAAATTGTAGGTGATTGAAGGTATTGTCATTGATGGAAACCTTGCAATCTTATGGCACCGACATCGACAGACTCTACACCAGTAGATAGTTCACCGACAATGACAAGGATGTTTACCGGCACCCTAGCCAACAGGATTTTGATTACTGTATTTTGTATTTAATTGTAATATCCTTTTGGTAGATGACATGGCATATTGTAATAAGACTCATATATAAGTATGAGATCTTGTAGATAATTTTGTACAGACATGATAGGATGGATATGTAGAGCGAATACTAAGGTAGATCTTGCAGAAGAGTTTATGGTTATTGTATGAGATTCAACCGGTATTGAACCTGGCATAGCAGATTCTTTTTGTAGCAATACATCATATTGGATTTTTAGAATCCATTTTGTAAGTCAGTGAGGCTTCCTTTTGTATTTGAGCAATGAGCTTTAGGCAGTTGGCCTTCCTGCATGTGTAGGCCCCTATTGTAAGTAATATCCATTCATTGGCCAATGAGTGAATATTGTGGGTCACAAATCCCACTGAGGTTTTTACCACACCAAGTTTACTCTTTAAACTTCTTGTGTTATGGTGTGCTTTCTACGTTGTGTTTATTGTTCATATTTATTGCATTAATTCTTGTTTACTGGTACATTGTTTTGGAATGCAAAATATTTAATAAGGTCAGAAAATCCGTCAACTAGTTAGATACTAATTCACCCCCCCTCTCAATATCTTTGGGAATCCTAACAACATGAGTAACAAACCATATTTTAATCCACCGAAATATAGTAGTAAGTTGGATTCAGATGAACTGATAGATTGGATCACGAAGATCGAGAAATATTTACATTTTGAAAACACAAGTGAAGACAAGTGTGAGGCCCTACCCCAATCCATCCTATCTCTTCAGTTATTTTCATATTGGAACTATTATGGATGCTAGTTTTGACACACTATGGATATAGAACTTTATATGGTCCCACGATTTTGGTAATATTGATATATATTGATGCTTCATTTCTATGTCGTGTGGTTATAGAATATTATATGATTCTAGATTAGGGTAACATTGTGATGATGTATGTTATTATCTAAATTTCAGGATTTGTTATAATGCTAGAAATATGTTTGCATATCTTGTAAATGGATCAAATTTTGAGGATTATGATGAATTGCTTTGATTTGTGACAAATCATATTTTATAATGACAAGTCTTTGCAGAATGAATGTATTGTATTCTAATTATGTGTTTTATATTATATGAGGCTATTGGGAAGTACTAATGTTTAAATTGAGATGTGCAGGAAATTATCCATGTGACCATGGAAATATTATGGAGAATCAAGCCTAGGCCTATGTGTGTTCGTAAAACCAGGGGTTGTCTATTTGGAAAGGCAACACCCCATATGTATTGTATTTTGTTCGTAAATGTAAAATGTTGCATGAGTGTAAATTGTATTTATTGAATTGTTTAAATCATTTAAGGGACAATTGCCACATGCGTATTATGATGTGGAATTATTTTCTAGTGTCACTTGACACCTATGTAGTCTGTTGTGTTGGCAATTTGTCATGTCACCTTTTTTGGAGAGCTTTATTTTTTGTTAATTGTTATATCTCCTAATTATCCTTGAAGGAACCAAGAAATCTAGGTTAGTGAGCCACAAGGAGGGTCAACTCAGAGTTGACCCGTAGGTTAACTTTAGGTGGACTTTCTGAGGGTCAAATCAACTCCTAGAGTCAATTTTAGAGCATTTCTATTAGGCCTCATGGGGTACCTATGGGTGAAGGCCAAAATTGGCCATGTGTCCTTCCCTTAGGACTTGTTTAACCACCCAAAAAAGTGGTTTTCCCAAGATAGACGAATTCCATCTATAGGAGTGCCATCCTTGGTAGGATAACATTCTTGATGGGAGTAATCCCTCTTCCCCATTCCATTTTCCCTTCTCTAGGTACCTAGGTTAGGGAGTGTGTAAGACCTAGGGAAGACCAATCCAATGGGGGATCCCTCACTCTATCCAAGAGGTTGGAAGGAGTGAGAAAGGCCTTCTTAGGCTAGGAATGGAAGCTTAGTGAGCAAATCACCCACTCTCCATCCTTGGAGATTTTTGGAGAAAATTTTGGAGGAAAACCAGTTTTAGGGATAGTAAATTGGGGGCTAAGTATTTGCAGAAAAAAAAAAAGATTGAGGATTGGGCAGCTCTTCATCAAGCTTTCCCCTAGATTTTCCTTGGCAGTTCAAGGTTGGTGTTACTTTTTCCCTCTTATGTAAATGTAAAAATGTTCTAGAATGCTTGAATGAAAATTGTTGTATTTCTTTATTTGTGTTGTACTTGTAAAAAAAAATTCTATGTGATTTCTTGCTTATTTCTGTTTTATGTATTGTTGTGCTTGGGGAGTGTTCAAGACCATCCTTTCCTTGGGAGGATAGATTGGTCTTGGGGGTGGAAGGAGCTTGACAACCCTTAGGGTGAGAGGCTCTCATTATGAGAGTGATCTCAAGGGTTTGTCCATGAGACCCTTGCTGTTTTTCTTTTGTGTTATTTCATTTGGGGGTCATAAGGGGAGCAAAATATGGTATGTTTGCCTTTTTGGGGGCCATAAGGGTGTAGGGATTAAGGATGATTTTTGGTTATGCTTTCATGGATGCCATGAGTTGGTTGTAAGTTCTATCTAGCAGAATTCTCCCCTAGGGTACTTGGTCCACTTCCACCCTAGTAAGACATCACATTTTGTGATGGAGTTTCAGCTTGGGAAAGGATGTGTCTATTGTGTTGATTTTCCCCTTTGCTTGTTGTGTTGCTTGGTTGTAACCCTGTCTAGGTCTTGATTGTCCAAGCTCGGGGGTGGCTTTTGGTAAGCCTAGGCTGGGAGGTGAGCACCCCATGGTCACAGCCCTAAAATTTTGCATGCAGGTTGCTTGGAAAGGAGACTAGGAGTTGCAGATTTGTTTGGTTGCAGATTTTATTTAGATACAAATTTTTATTCAGATGCAAAAAAGCAAAAAGGAATGATACCATGTTTTGTTGCAGAAAAATATTATGAAGAGCCTTGTGTTGTTTTCTTTCATTTTCTGTATAAAGAAATGTATTATTGTACTTGAGCCCTCATTATTGGAATGAGGGAATCATTTGGGTTATTCCCTCTAATTGTAATAGATGATTTTGTATTTGAAATTACTATGAGAAGAGTGCATTTTATACATTTCTGAAATCTACAATGCTGTTGTAAATAAATTTAATTCTATTTCATAATGAGTTCTGTATTCTATTTATTTCTGCAATTTTAAGTAAAGAAATATGTATAAAAAAAAAGAGAAGATGGGAGAAATGAAATGTGTGAATAAGTAAATTTTTGTAGTATTTGAATACTGTTATTTTGTTACTTTTATCTCTGTATAGGCATAGCTGAAAACTAGTATTTAAACAAGTAGATTGTTGTAGAAAACATGTTGCATAACTGTTAAAAAAAAAAGAGATATCTTCTAAATGCTGCACATTAAAATAATACACACCTAGGAAATGAAATATTCATTCAAAGCATAAGTTGTCATTATTTTAACCCTTCCTGCAAAGTTTTTAAATATAAAAAGAAAAGTAAGACTTATACATATTGTTGTTAAAAGACTAAGGTCTGCATGCTTAGGTGTTAGATTTTCAAAACAAAACAGGGGTTTCCAACCCTAATGTCTTAACATTTATTTATATATATCTATAAATATATAAGTATATATATATATATATATATATATATATAAATATATAAGTATATATATATATATATATATATATTGAAAAATATATACTTTTATATATATATAAATATATATAAATTTTTATATATGTATATTCCTGTACAAAAGAAGAAAAAAAAAAAAAATACTCAATGGATACCTTTTTAAAAAAAAGATATATGTATATATTCTGGTCATGGTAGTATATATATATATATAATATATATATAAATATAAATATATATATATACATATACATATAAATATATATATATACATATAAATATATATATATATATATATATATTTATATACTTATATATTTAAAAAAAAAAGAGGAAATCGGGGGTACCGGCCGAGCCACTGTGTTTACACACAATGGGGCGGCGCGGGAGGCACCGCACTATGTGTAGACAGAGTGGAACGGCCGTGGCCACCACTATGCTACACACAGTGAGCGGCGCCCCGCCACTGTGTGTATACATAGTGGGGGGCGGTAATACCGTCCGCCACTGTGTGTGCAAATAGTGGGCGGTGTTGCCCGCCACTATGTGTACGCACAGTGGCATCCGGGGGAGCCCGCGCCACCACCTCCACCCGTAGCTTTCGAAAACCCCTCCGCTGTCCATGGCTGTCGTGCCCTAATCCCGACCTTGTACCTACACAGTCACACCAAACCACAAAAAGAAAAGAAAAACAAACCCTAACCCATTTGGGTAGGGTAAAGTAAAAGAATATTTTGGTGCAACAAACCCTAACCCATTTCGGGTTAGGGTATAATTTAAATTAAATAGAAGAGGAGAAATTAAAACAAAAGTGAGTAATAAATAGGAATGCAACCCTAACCCAATTTCGAGTTAGGATTAACATTTTTATGAATAAGGGATTTCTTTATTTAAAAGAATTTAAATTAGATATAGGGTATTTGAATTAAGCTTTTAAAATTATAACTAATATTTAGGGTTATTTAAATAGTTGAATTATTATATTTCATTTTTTTATTAAGAGAAATAAATTTTTAATATAGATATTTTAAAAGGGTTTAAAATGGAGATTTAATGTAGTTGGATACACTATTCACTTAATCAAATTAATTTATTTAATTAGTCAATAGATTATCCTCAATTTAATTGTGGACGTTAGGTTATATTGTAAATGGGGAAAATTTAAAGGGGGAAATTGTAAATTAATTTTATGAATCATAAGCCTTTGAGACCGGCATTGGCTAGATGAATTAAATCGCCAAAATAAAAAGGTTAGGGAAATATTAAAATTTATTATAAAGCTGAATTTATTTGACTAATGACCTTGTGAAATTTGAGCCTATGACGGTTAGATTTAAATAATGAAATTGGCATGCAATCAATCAATTAATTTAAAAATTGAGAATTCCTTATCATTGTTAGGTCAGAAATGAATTCAAAGCGATTTAGGTATTTAAATAATCCGCGACTTTATTTAACGGTAGCTTATTCTAAGAAAATTAATCTAACTAATTAAAATGCGACAACCCCCTTGACAATAGTTAATCTCCATTAATTAACGCTACTTATATGATTTGGTTAATTCAATCCAAATTTAGAGAACAACTCTCTACACATCTTAGTTAAGACAAAACTCTATTGATCTCTTTTAATGTAGACTATGTTATGAGTTATGTTGTTTAAAAAAAATAAAAATTGTTGTTCCATTTTTGCCCAAAAGTTTGGGCACAACAACAAGAAGGTGAAGTTTGATTGCATGAAGTTGAAAGGAGATGCATCGTTGTGGTGGGAATTTTTGTAGATGGAGAAAAGAGGTAAGGATAGAATTAAATCTTGGGATATGATTGTGAGTAAGTTGAAAGAAAAGTTCTTACCTGCAGATTATCAAGTGAATTTGTTTCAAAAGTTGCAAAACCTGAAGCAGAAGGAGTCTAGTGTGAGGGAGTATATCGAAGAGTTATACAAGTTGAACATTAGATCCAGACATGTCAAGGATGAGTTTGAACAAATTGTAAGGTATATCAATGGTTTATGGATGGCTATATAGGAGGAGATCAATTTAATCAAGTTGCAAAGTGTAGAAGAGGCTTATCAATATGCCTTTCAGGTTGAGGAAAAGTTGAACACAAGACATGAGTAGAGATAGAGAGAGAGAGGAGGAAGATTTCAAAGAGGCAGAAAATTTACCAGAAGTGGAAGATCTTTTACAGAGGAGAAAAAAGGCAAGGAAGAAGGAAAAGATGATAATTCACACCAGAGAGATGATAGGAAATTCTACCAAAATGGTTGACAGAGTGGCTACTGGAATGAGGGTTATAAGAGAGATGAAAAGAGGAAGTTTGGGGGAAATTTCTTTTAGTATGGAAAAGAAGGACATTGAGATTTTGAATGTAAACAAGGTAATTCAAATAAAAGGATAGAGAATAGTGGGAGAACTACTTTTGTTGAGGAAGATCCTACTAGATCCCTGAATAAACCAAAAGATGGAGAAGCCTTGATGATAAGGAGACCTCTATGTCAAAATGAAATAGACAAGGAACCGTTGTAGAGGAATAATTTGTTTTGGACAATGTGTAAGGTTGATGGTAAGTGTTGTAAAGTCAAAATTGATAGTGGTAGTTTGGATATCTAGCCTTAGAGGAGTTGGTGACCAAGTTGAAGTTGTAGAGATTAAAACACCCTAAACCCTACCAGATAGCATGGATCCGAGATGATCATAAGGTACAGGTGAGTAAACAATGCTTGCTAAAATTGAAGATTGGATCCTACCATGATGAAGTTCTATGTGATATAATGCCTATGGCCATATGTCATATCCTATTAGGAAGACCTTGTTAGTATGACATACAAGAATTGCATGATGGAAGGAGAAACATATATACTATTATTGTGAATGGGATGAAATAAACTTTGTCACCTTTGGAAGAGACTCATAAGAACTTAAAATTTGCACAAATGTGAGAATTTGTTTGCTTGTGATGCAGTTAAGGCAAGAAGATCCAATGAAGAACAAGCCAAACTTGTAGCTAAACACATAAACCATGCAAGATATACCACTAACTAGTAACAAGTTGCCAGAAACAACAGAAAGAACAACTAGTAACATAACATAACACATAAATGGTAAATACTTATTACAATATGAAGAGTTACACATGCCATATGTTGGATCGTAGTCCAGGATATAAATGATTCTTACAACATAATTACAAGATCTATGGATCATCCTCATATTGAATCGACTTTCAGGAATAGTCTACCGGTTCTACCTTAATCTGGACCTCAGCCTTCCGGCCTCAATCTAATTGGTTCAAAATCTCGTCGAATCTACATCTTCACTCGATCTCATAAATTTTTCTTTTATCTTCTAACTTCTATATCCTTAAATGATTCACTAGCTTCCATTTATATCATCCACAAATAATTACAACCCAATCGAGTCGGCCCAAAGACCAACTGACTCATGAAATGTGCAATGGTAACATGTCAGCTCAAATCACTAAGAACAAACACAAAAACATAAAATGATGTGCGGACCTCTAGGAATACCGACCAAGGCCTAAAGAAACATCTCCAACAATTTGTAAGTCACGAAGATCAACCACAACCCGATCCAACTTTGCTCAACACACTGCAAAACTAATTGCTAAGAACATATCAATCAGGCCAATACCAGAATCCACATCTCACTGGAAACAAAGACAAATGCCATGAAACACGAACACAAAAAAGATCACAAACAAAAGGGAATAAACCCCAAACCACAATGCTAAACACTCAAACAAGATGAAATGCCATGATCTTAATTAATTCAACTAAAAATTGCCCAACCGGTAAGAACTAAAACAGTGCTCCTGCATCAAACTCTAGGGGTTAATTGATAAGTGGGCCCCATCACTTGATCTGGCTTGATGACCGGTCAGTAGGTACTTGGAACTACCTCGAGGGGGTTCGATGATCTGATTATAGCTTCTGGTTGTCTCTCCATAGTGATCTACTAGTCCAAATTGTGGCTTGCCTCAATTGATGATCTGTTCAAGTCTCCACCCACTAACTACCTGAAGCTCAAGCTCTAGGATCAGTGGTCTACTTGTAAACCTTTCTCTGCCTCATGTTCGGTGTTCTAAACAAGTCCACAAGTTGCATCAATCTTCTCTCCAACAAACCAATGCACAAACAACACTCTGTCCAACAACAAGTTCACAAACCAGCTCTGATACCATTTGACGTAGTCAAGGCAGGGAGATCCAATGAAGGACAACCCAACCTTGCAGCTAAACAAATAAACCAATTAAGATAAACCGGTAACTGGTAACAAGTTGCTAGAAACAATAGAAAGAACAATCAGTAAATAACTTGAATAAATATTATTACAATCTGAAGAGTTACACATGCCACATTCTAGATTGCAGTCTAGGATACAAATGATGCTTACAACATAATTAAAATATCCACAGATTATCCTCATATCGAATCGTCTTTTGGGAATAGTCTATTGGTTCTATCCTAATCTAGACCTCAGCCTTCCAGCCTCAGTCCAATCGGTTCAGAATCTCGTCGGATCTACATTTTCACTCAATCTCGTAACTTTTTCTTCTATCTTATAACTTCTATATCCTTAAATGATTCACTACCTTCCATTTATACCATCTGCAAATAATTACAACTCAATCAAGTCAGCCCAAAGACCAATCGGCTCATGAAACGTGCAATGGTAACATGTTGGCTCAAATCAATAAGAACAAACACAAAAACAAAAAATGATGCATGGACCTCCATGAATACTAGCCAAGGCCCAAAGAAACATCTCCAGTGATCTGCAAGTCATGAAGATCAACCGCAACCTGATCCAACTTTGCTCAACACACTACCAAACTAACTGGTAAGAACATATCAATCGAGCCAATACCAGAATCCACATCTCACGGAAACAAAGAAAAATGCCATGAAACTTGAACACGAAAAAGATCATGAACATAAGGAAATAAACCCAGAACCACAATGCCAAACACTCAAACAATAATAAATGCCACAATCTCAAACAATTTCACTAAAAATTGCCCAACCGGTATGATCTAGACCGGTGGTCCTGCATCAAGTTGATGGACAAATATTTTTGGATGGTTTAAGTAGTGAAAATATGTGCTATGTCTTACTCTCTAAGATGTCTGATTTGAATCTGGAAGAGAGACAAATAGAGGAGATAAAGAAGTTGCTAACAAAATATGAAGACACAATTTCTGATAATGTACCTGATGGATTGCCACCTATGAGGAGTATCAGTCATTGTATGGATTTGATTCTTAGAGCTAGTTTGCCTAATAAAGTTGCACAACCAATGGCACTAATAGAGAATGAAGAACTGAATATACAAGTACATGAGTTGTTGAGGAAATTTTTGATCAGGAAAAGCTTGAGCCCTTGTGCAGTCCTTGTTGTGTTAGCATCTAAGAAGGATGGAGACTGGAGAATGTGTACTAACTCTAGAGCCATAAACTGGATCATAGTGAAGTACAAATTTCCTTTTCCTAGGATGGATGACATAATGGACTGTTTGAGTGGAACCAGATATTTTACAATAATATATTTGAAGAGTGGATATCATTAGATCATGATCAGAGAAGGAGACGAGTGGAAAACTGCATTCAAGGCAAATGAAGGACTATATGAGTGGTTGGTGATTCCTTTTGGTCTGACTAATGCATCGAGTACTTTCATGTGGTTGATGAATGAGGTATTGAATAATTTATTGGGTAAGTTTGTTATTGTGTATTTGGATGACATTTTGAATTTTAGTAAGATAAAAGAGGATCATTTGTTGCATTTGAGACAAGTTTTGTAGAGGTTGAAAGAAGAGAATTTTTTGATAAACCTTAAGAAGTGTAGCTTCATGAAGGAATAACTATTATATTTGGGATTTGTGATATCTGCGGATGGATTGAACATGGACCCAAAGAAAGTAAGAGCAATTATGGAATGGCCTACACCAAAGAGCATTGGAGAGGTAAGATCATTTCATGGTTTAGCTAGTTTCTACCAGAAGTTCATTAGGAATTTTAGTTCAGTTTGAACCCTTATTACTAAGACCATAAGAGGAGACCAAAAGGATTTCAGATGGACATCTAGAGTGAATAATTTTTTTGATTTTTTGAAGAAGAAGGTGATACAGAAACCTGTGTTGTCTTTATCATATTTTAGTAAAGTGTTTCAAGTGGATTGTGATGCAAGTGAGAATACAATTGGAGCAGTGTTAAGTCAGGAGGGCAGACCAGTAGCTCATTTTAGTGAAAAGTTGAATGATGAAAGGAGAAGATATTCAGTGTATGATCAGGAGCTCTATGCCATAGTTCAAGCCTTGAAGAAGTGGAGACATTATTTTCTACCTAAGGATTTTTTGTTGTATATAGATCACCAAGCATTGCAGTATGTGAATAGTCAACATAAGTTAAACCAGAGACAAATGAGATGGGTTGAGTTTGTTAGGTCCCAAAGAAAACTGAGAGGGGGGGGTGAATCAGTTATCTAATAAGTTCAAACCAAAAACAACTTAACTAAACTTAATGCTTAATACCGGTAAACCAAACTTTATGTCAGTAGACAGTTTATCAGTTAATTGTAGTATTGGTAAAGATTAATGCATGAAAACAGAAAGATAATAACATCCACAACACATAACACCAATGTTTGTACATGGAAACCCTATAAGGGGTAAAACCATGGTGGGAAACCTTACCCACAATCAGATGATATTATTGTAGATAGTATGTGTATGCAAATGGGGTCTGCACATGCAGAAAGGCCAAGCACCTAGAGCTCACTACTCAATCACAAATAGGAGTCACATTGACTACAATTAGATGGTTAGATCCAATAATGATGTACTACTCAAAATAGCATATTCATTTGCTGGATTCAGTACTGGTGTAGTTCTGATATGTCTTCACAAAAACCTTGCTTCACCTTCAAATGATGTCTGCATGTATAGCTCTACTTATTCTCGCATATACCTTCTTACAATTCCTTTTCCCAATCGCATACCGATCTTACAATAAGATCTTACATATATACCATAACATAAGACCAATTTTAGTAGGTCGGCTCTAAAATATATTACAATAAAATTAATTACAAGTAAATAAATAACCGATGCAATATCTGATTCAACATGTCGGCTTAATGCATTTACAACATTGATAAATCATCTCCAAAGCGTGTTGTGGTGATCTGGAATAGATAAGCCTGTCAGTGCTTATTTTGGACCTATTTGTCGGTAACAACAAATATGCAAATATGAATATACTAATGAACAAATCTCCAAGACAAAGTGTCCAAATGACATCTTCAACATAACCAAGTGTTTTCCATGTTGTTCCAAGTGCTAGTGAACATTATATCCTGTTGGTGAACCAGATACCGGTGACTGTGCATAAGTCACTTGCTTGCCGATGAACATTGCCAATTCTCCAAAGTGCTAGAGTTGATAAGTGTTAATAGGTGTTGACATCAATGAAAAAACCATATCAACATTACCAAAATACCAACAATATCCCCTTTTGGCATTGATGGCAACACAAGATGGAAAAACCATCAAAGTGCCAAAACAGAAATGCCAAATACCAAAAACCAACAATCTCCCAAAAGAGATCATAACCAGAAATCAAAATTCGGATACAGAGAGTAATCAATCTCTCCCCAAAGTAACAATCACTCCCCAAGTCTTTCCTTGAGTTTTTCTATATCAATCTCTCCCCCTTTGACATCAAATGCCAAAGTTACTACAAAACCAAGTTCAAATACAAAATACCAACTACTCCCCCTGAGAAGTAGCTCTCATCATCAAAGCCAGAATAAAAGATTTCTCTGTTAATTTTGTCGGTTGATGAAAAACATCAGTTGTCTAAGTCTCTACCGGTGGGGATATGACCCCAAGATGATCTCTAAGATATTAAAAATATCTGCAATCTGCTCTTTAGTATTCACATAAACTAGTTTTACTTCTTTTGGTTCAGCATTCTCTTTCAGAAAATTCAATTTGATAGAAACATGTTTAGTTTTGGAATGTAGTATCGGATTCTGAGATATATCAATTGTTGCAGTGTTATCACAATAGATAGTTATAGGTTCCTTGCATTTGACCTTTATGTCCTTCGCCATTTGCTTAAGCCATAATACCTGTGTACAATTAGTTGCTACTACAGCATATTCTGATTCTGTTGTTGATAAAGATGTGCAACTTTGTTTCTTACTCAACCAAGAAATTAGCCTGCTTCCAAGAAAAAATACTCCGTCGGTGGTGCTTTTTCTGTCATCCACATTTCCTACCCAATTTGCATCTGCATATGCACATAATTCAAAGTTTTCATCTCTAGGATACCATAAGCCAAGATCTATAGTGTCGTGTAAGTATCGAAAAATCTTTTTTACTGCTAATTCATGATTTTCTCTAGGATTACTTTGAAATATTGAAACAATACACATTGCATTCATAATATCAAGTCTTCTTTATGTTAAATACAGTAAATCTCCTATCATAGATTTGTACCTAGTCAGATTAACAGGTGTAGATTCATCCCTTAGTGATAATTTGTCATTTGTAGTCATACATGTGCTTACCGGTTTAGAGTTTTCCATTCCAAATTTCTTTAGTAACTCCTTCAAGTATTTGGATTGACTCAAGAATATACCTTTACCAGTCTATGAAATCTGCAATCCTAAAAAGAATTTTATCTCTCCAATCATAGGCATTTCAAATTCTTGCTAAATTTCAATAGAAAAGTCTTTACATAATCCATCTTCTCCTCCAAACATTATATCATCAACAAAAACTTCTATAACCAAGATGTCATCATTATTCACTTTATGGTATAAGTTGTTGTCAGTATTACCTTTAGAAAAACCAATCTTCAAAAGATATTTATCCAATCTAGCATACCAAGCTATTGGAGCTTGCTTCAACCCATACAAAGCTTTCCTTAACTTGCAAACCATATCTTTGTTATATGTAAAAGAAAATCCATTAGGTTGCTCAATGTAAACTTCTTCAAGATCTCCATTCAGAAATGCACATTTAATATCCATTTGATATACTTTGTAGTTCTTTTGTGCTGCAAAAGCCAAGAATAATCTAACTGCCTCAATTCTAGCTACCGGTGCAAAGGTTTCATTATAATCAATTCCTTCTTTCTGAGAATATCCCTTACACACTAGTCTTTCTTTATTTCTGATTACCTTACCATCTTCATTAAGTTTGTTTCTGAATACCCATTTTGTTCCAATCACATTTTTGTCTTTAGGCTAGGGAACTAATGTCCATGTGTTGTTCTTCTCAATTTGTTCTAGTTCCTCTTCCATAGATTTAATCCAGTGCTTATCTTCACATGCCTCATTAATTGATGATGGTTCAATTTGAGAAATAAGACATACCTCTTCATTTTCCAATCTTCCTCTTCTCATAATTCCTTGATACTTGTTCCCAATTATCTGATTTTCTGAGTGACTCAGTCTTACATACCAGGGTGTCTTCATTTGTTGTTGTTCCTCAGTTACAGTGGATTTTTTAGATGATACTGGTGTAACTAGATCTTCATTCTATACTGGTGGGTTCAATATAGGTTCATTTTTCAGTATCTTTGTTGTCGGTTCAGAGTCTATATACATTGAAGTTCCTCTAAACTGTTCATCAATCTTCACATTTGTACTCTCAACAATTTTTTGTAGTCTCTTGTTAAAACATCTATATGCCCTGCTCTTAGATGAATAACCAGGAAATATTCCTTCATCACTTCCAAGATCAAATTTGCCAATATACTAATCTCTTCTAATATAGCATTTACTTTCAAATATTCTGAAATATTTTAGAGTAGGAGTAATACCAAACCATAGTTCATGAGGGGTCTTATCGCTTTCACCTTTGATGTGCATTGTGAACTTTGTTGCATGTATAGACCGATGTACTCACTACTTCTCTCCAATATACATGTGGTATATTTGCTTGTGATAACATACTTCTAGCTGCATCCAAAATAGTTCTATTTTTCCTTTCTACAACTCCATTCTGTTGTGGTGTCTGGGGTGTTGATAATTGTCTTCTAATTCCATTTACTTCATAGAATGCATTAAATTCCTTCGATGTAAATTCACCTCCTTGATCTAATCTCAGACATTTTATTTTCTTACTGGTTTCATTTTCTACCATTACCTTGAATAGTTTGAACTTCCCAAGTGCTTCTGATTTTTCTTTGAGAAAAGTAACCCAACACATTCTAGAATAGTCATCAATGATTAGCATGAAATATCTATCACCTTGTAAGCTTTTAGTTCTAGCTGGACTACATAAGTCAGTATGAATTAAGTCAAGAGCATTATTGGATTTTCCTGGAATACTTTTAAAAGATGCTCTAACTTATTTTCCAAATTGACATTCCTTACATGCCGGATTGTGAGGTTTGACAATCTTAGGTAAGTCTCTAACTACCTTACTAGTACTGTTTTTTATCATGCAATCAAAATTTACATGATAGAGTCTCTTATGCCATAGCCAACTTTCATCAATATGTGTAATCAAGCATGTCTTTTCACTAGTATTCAAATGAAAAATGTTACCTCTAGCTTGATTACCGGTTGCAATTTCCAAACCAGTTCCATTCATAATTTTGCATTTTCCATTCTTGAATTATAACTGAAATCCTTTTTTAACTAATTGACCAACACTCAAAAAGATTATGCTTTAAACCTTCTACATAGTAAACATTGTCAGTATTATGCTTACCATCAAGAGATATAGTACCTTTTCCTTTGATCAAACAAGCTTTATCATCTCCAAATCTTACTAGACCTCCATTATATTCCTGAAAAGTCAAGAATTTACCTTTATCACCAGCCATGTGATGTGAACATCCTGAATCAATGATCCATTCATCCTTAACTTCAACTTTAGTTGCCAAGGCATGCTCTACCAGTTGAACAATAGGTGTTGGTTGATCTTCTATTATAGAAACAAAAACCCATCCATTGTCTACTAGATCCTCATCAAAATCATCAGTGACTCCTTCATTGGCAAGATAACAAGATTTATCTTTATTCTTCTTAAATATGTATCTCTGATATTCAGGGTTAGGTTTGTATGTTCTTCTAGCTTCTTCTCTTAGTCTAGCATATCTATCAGGGCATCTTGAAGCCATATGAAAAATATTATTACATTTAAAGAGTGCTTTACCTTCATACTTACTTCGAACTGGACCTTTAGGCATTTTTCTTGCAAATAGTGCTTCAAGTTCTTCAAGTTCTTCATTTTCTCTCCTGCTTTCTTCAAGCTCTCTTGCATAAAAGGCTTTCCAATGAGATTTGTCAAATGATGGTGCAGATCATGTTGATGCCTTAAAATCTAAATTTGTCTTTATAGTAGCAACAGGACCAAACTCCTCAATTTCAAAAGCTGAGTTTTCCAATCAATGTGTCCCTAGTTATTGATGTATTAGGCATAGTTCTTAACTCATTTATAGTAGTAACTTTCATTTTGTATGCCAGTGGAAATCCTCTTAGAACTTTTGAAACAATTTCATCTTCACTTAAGGTTCCTCCACAACATTTAATACCCAAAACAATTTCATTCTCTTTCCATAAAAGTATAAATCCTTTCATCTTCTTCCATTTTCAGATTTTCATACCTGACCCGGAAGCTTTCAAGTTTTGCAATTTTGACTATGGAATCTCCTTCATTCAATGTTTCCAAATGATCCCAAATAGATTTACCAGTAGACCTATCTAATAATCCCATGATTTTCTGATCTGATAATGTGCTCAAAAGTGCTTCCCTTGCTTTGCAATCATTTTCTTCATCTTTTCCTAAGGTAGGAGGATTAGGTTGACTGGGAGTAAGAGCAATATAGCCATTCTTTGTAACTTCCCAAATGTCCTTTACAATGCAATTCAGATGTGTCTCCATCTTGATCTTCCATATGCCATAGTTGGTTCCATCAAGTTTAGGACTGTCCTTCTTGAAATAGTTAGTAGACATTGGATCTCCTCAAGCTATTAAAAATCTGCAAAAAATGGACTAAGCTCTAATACCAATTGTTAGGTCCTAGAGACAACTGAGAGGGGGGGGGGGGGGTTGAGTCAGTTGTCTAATATATTTAAACCAAAAACAACTTAACTAAACATAATGCTTAATACCGGTAAACCAAACTCTATGCTAGTAGATAGTTTATTAGTTAATTGCAGTATCTGTAAAGATTAATGCACAAAAATAGAAAGACACTAACATCCACAACACATAACACCAATGTTTGTATGTGGAAACCTTGTAAGGGGAAAAACCACGGTGGGAAACCTTACCCACAATTAGATGATACTACAGCAGATAGTATGTGTATACAAATGGAGTTTGCACATGTAGAAAGGCCAAGCACCTAGAGCTCACTTCTAAATCACAAATAGGAGTCACACTGACTACAATTGGATGGTTAGATCCAATAATGATGTACTGCTCAAAATAGCATCTTCATATGCTGGATTTAGTATCAGTGTAGTTCTGATATGTCTTCACAAAAACCTTGCTTCACCTTCAAATGATCTTTGTGTGTATAGCTCTTCTTATTCTCGCATATACCTTCTTACAATTCCTTTTCCCAATTGCATACCAATCTTACAAATAAGATCTTACATATATACCATAACCTAAGACCAATTTTAGTAGGTCAACTCTAAAAGATATTACAATGAAATCAATTACAAGTAAATAAATAACTGATGTAATATCTGATTCAACATGTCAGCTTAATGCATTTACAACATTGATAAATCATCTCCAAAGCGTGTCATGCTGATTTGGAATAGATAAGCCTATCGGTGGTTATTCTAGACCTATTTGCTGGTAACATAAAATATGCAAATACAAAATATACCAATGAAAAAATATCCAAGACAAAGTGTCCAAATGATGTCTTCAACATAACCAAGTGTTTTCCATGTTATTCCAAGTGTCAGTGAACATTATATCTTGTCAGTGAACCAGATACCAGTGACTATGCATAAGTCACTTGCTTGCCGGTGAACATTGCCAATTATCCAAAGTGCCAGAGTTGATAAGTGTTAATAGGTGTTGACATCAATGAGAAAACCATATCAACATAACTAGAATACCAACAGAGTTAAAGCAGAGATATACTTTTGTTTTGAAACATAGTAGTGGAAAATTAAATAGAGTTGTTGATTCCTCGAGGAGGAGAAGAAATTTGTGGATCAAAATGAGAATTGAAGTGTTGGGGTTTGATGAGTTGAAGATCTTGTATGAGGAAGACCCTGATTTTGCTGAACCTTGGAAAGCCTATAAAGAACTTGTTATGATGGACTAGAGAAAATGGTTGGATTATATCATTCAATATGAGATGTTGTTTAGAGGAAATCAGTTTTGTGTACCTCACAATTCTATGAGAGACAATATGATAAAGGAAAATCACAGTGGAGGATTAGCGGGGCATTTTGGCATTAACAAGACAGTGGATTTGGTAAGTGAGAATTAATTTTGGCCTCAAATTCATAAGGATGTAAGCAAATTTGTTCAGATTTGTAGGATTTGTCAAGTTGCAAAAGGGGGAAGTCAGAATGTAGGATTATATAAACCTTTAATAGTACTGGAGAGACCTTGCAAAGACATAAGCATGGATTTTATACTTGGATTGCCTAAGATACAGAGAGGCAATGACTCTATATTTGTGGTGGTAGATAGATTATCAAAGATGACATATTTCATACCCTATAAGAAGACAACAGATGCACTACATGTAGCAAATCTATTTTTCAAGGAGGTTGTGAGGTTGGATGGGTTACCTAAGAGCATTGTTTCAAACTGGGATACTAAGTTTGTTGGTTACTTTTCGAAGACACTTTAGAGGAATATGAAGACCAAATTAAAGTTCATCTCTACATTTCACCCACAGACCGATGGACAAATAGAGGTAGTGAACATGAGTTTAGGAAATTTATTGAGATGTTTGGTTAGAGATAAACTTGAAGGTTGGGACTTGATTCTTGCACAAGAAGAATTTACATACAACAATTCAGTGAACCGGAGTACTAGAAAAATACTAGTTGAGATTGATATCAGAATGAATCCTAAAGGCATATCAAAGTTGTGAGACATTAGCCATGACGATAAAAGAAATGCGCAAGCATAGGAGTTTGTAGACCATATGAAATCATTACATAATCAGGTGAAACAACATTTAGAGGATATGATCTAAAAGTATAAGGAGAAGGAAGATGAGAAGAGGAGACATAAGGAATTTGAAGTTAGAGATTAGGTAATGGTGTATCTGAGAAAGGGAAGATTTCTAATTGGAACATACAACAAGTTGAAGATGAGAAAATTTGGACCTTGTAGGATCTTGAAGAATTTTGATTCAGGTAATGCATATGAAGTTGAGTTACCAGATATCTTGGGTATATCACCTATATTCAACACTGTAGATCTCTATCAATATCATGAGGTGGAATTCAATTATGATAGTGGACCAAATTTAGAGAGGCAGTTTCTTGAGAAGAAACTAGATGAGATTGAAGATATTTTGGATAGCAGAGTTGGTAAGAGCAAATGGAGAAGACAACACAAAGAATATCTTGTGAAGTGGAAGGACAGACTAGTGGAAGATTTTTCTTGGATATCTCAGGATAAGATAGACCATCTTGATTTTCCTCTAGCCCCATCAAGCTGAGGGACTCACTTTTTAAATAACCCTAGATGTCTGATGCAAGAGCATCCCTAGTTCATTAGAAATCTTGCATCAACCAAAAACATTTGCGTTCAATTTTGTTTCCTTCTCAATTCTATTTTTCACTCAGGACCCCTCTAAGTTGCTCATTTTATGTGCAAAGCTAGATTTGTCTTGTAGACATGTTCTTGTATGTTGATCTTGGATTTCAGCTCGTTTGGATCTTTTCCTGTCATAATTTTTCTTCTGGATTGTCTGGCAGTTCTCAGTTTCTGGACCTGTTTGAAGCTTAATGGCCAAATGGTGTTTCCTTATCTTGCAAATCATCTCCTTGACTTCTAGAGCTGATTGGAACTTCATACAATGTTCCCATACATTTGGTTGACCTCGCTTTGGTCTACATTTGATTTTAGTTCTTTTTCAAAGGATTTTCTTCTAGCTTAGGGCCTACCTATTTGCATGTTACACTTTCTCACCTTGGAGATTGTAATCTTCTTTGGCTGACCCGAATGTGTTCCAGAAGCTATATATTGATGTATTAGATCCTAGATGAGTATTAGTGGACAATAGATGAAGATTAGATAGATATACATCAAAGGATTTCAACTTGCTTCTACCGGCTGCTATTAGGCCTATTTGACTAGCCCTTCTTGGACTATTTTTTGGCATTTTTACAAAAAAATTACTAACAACCCCTAGATATTTTTACATATTAAGATACCCATTTTTAATTTAAACAAGATCACAAATTTTCCCATCTGGGTTTATCATACACCTAGGGTAACTGAAAAAAGAGCTATTTTTAAGGGGTTTAGGGCTTCTAGGTAGTTTTGGAAGATGTGCTCCAAACTCTTCACTAGTCAAAATCACCAACCCAAAAAATATTGGATTATTTTATTAAACCCATATACCTTTCCAAAAAACTATGGGTTTCTGGGGTATCACTTCTCCATGGCTCTGAAAATGAGCAATCTCTACTACCCCCACACACTAGCTACAAGCTTGTGTGTTATTCATCTCACCCATTCTCCTCCTTGTGGCTTGCAAAAACACAAAATGCCTAATATAAAAATATTTATAGATCCTACCCAAGCCATCCACTAGATTGCAACTTGTGCCATTCCTGGATGCTCAGGTAAAATGCATTTTTACAATCAAAATCCCAAGTTTCAAGGGTTTGTGAGCAACTTTTACAAAACCAGTGATAACTTTTGATCCAAAGCACTTCATACCTTCATATTATACATGTTGGAAATATAAAAAAAATTCCTAACTTCTTGTTCTATTATGAGCACTGTACCAAATCATACAGGTTATACAAAAGCAGAAATTCAAAGCAAAAACAGTCCAAACTTGAGAAAAAGATAGAAAACCCTTGGCAAATGAATTGAATGAAAACTAAAAGTTGATTAACCTATTATTGGAGATTCTTATAGGTTTTATACACCATTTTAATTTGGTTCCAACCAACTTCCAATGCGATTTCTTTCATGGACAACTTTTGCCTAAAAATGCAAAAGTTGTCATGACCAATTTTGACAACTTTTACCTATGAGTGCAAAAACACACTCCAAGGCTCTCAAGGCCTGAAACATCACTCAAATGGCATCCAAAAATGGATTTAAAACATTTCCAAACATTCTAGCAAGTTTCCAGGCATCCACCTGGTACAAACCAAAAATTGACATTTTGACAACTTTTTAGGATAATGACAATTTTGGATCTTGAGCACAACAAAAGTGTGGACAACCAAAATATGGCTTTAACAAAAAGCATCATAGAATTACTTCCACCTTATTACAACATAAAATAACTTGAAATCACACAAAAACTCTAAAATGCAAGAAAATACAACTTTGAGCTAGGTGCTCTACACCATACTTCCCTAGGTCAAGGAACTCAATTCCCTTGAGTTATCAGGTTTGCTAGTTGCACTCCATGATGAATTATGTCAGCTTTTGACATCCACATAGCGTTTGAATTAGGTAGAACTGCCCACTTCACAAGATAATTTTTGTAGATGCCCTTTCTTGTCTTCTTGATCACTTTGGTATCCAAGATGCTTTCCAACTGAACTGGTAAATCCTTCACCCAATCCTCTTCAGATTGCAATGTGATATCCATCTGAGAGGTCTGAGATTCTCCTTTATAGGGATACAAGTCATAAATATTGAAAATAGGAGATATGCCCAAAGAAGAAGGTTGTTCAACCTCATAGGCATTTTGGCCAAACTTATGCACAATCTTGAGTGGCCCAATCTTCTTCATCACCAACTTGGTTGGATGTCCTTTTGGAAGTCTTTCCTTTCTAAGATAAGACAAAACTAAGTCTCCAACCTTAAATTGCAAGTTCCTCCTTGATTGATCAGCTTGTTCCTTATATTTTTCTGATTTTTGTTGCAAGGATTGTCGTACTTTGTCATGAATTTCCTTAATACCTTCAGAAAAACTCTGTCCTTGAACACTCTTGTGGGTCATTGTACTGATATCACTAAGTTATAAGACACCTCTACGATACATTCCATAAACAATGTCAAAAGGACTTTTGCCTGTGCTTCAGTTGAATGAATCATTGTATGCATACTCTGCTTGGGTGATCACCAAGTCCCAAGTCTGGTCATGCTGCTTAGTGAGACACCTTAGGAGATTACCCAAGGACCTATTGACCACCTCAGTCTAACCATCTAATTGTGGATGGTAGGTAGATGAAAATGAGAGTCTAGTACCCAACTTCTTCCATAAGGTTCTCCAAAAGTGACTCAAAAACTTAACATCCCTATCACTCACAATGCTAACTGGAAGTCCATGGATTCTTACTATTCTTTGAAGAAAAGACATGCAATATAGGTGGCATCATTGGTACTCTTACAAGGGATGAAGTGAGCCATTTTTCTGAACCTATCTACCACCACATAAACACTATCAAATCCTCTTGGTGTTCTTGGTAAACCCAACACAAAGTCCATGCTCAAACATTCCCAAGGCCTTTGGGGTATGACTAAGGGCTGATATAAACTTGCATTTCTTGCTGATCCTTTTGCTCTCTAACATATGGCACATTGTTAAACAAATCTCCTTACTTCTGATTGCAACTTGGGCCAATAGTAGATCCGACTAACCTGCTCCATTGTTTTATCATTGCCAAAATGACCTCCTAGACCCCCTTGATGTTTCTCTTGAATGATGTTTTGTCTCATAGAGAATTGGGGTATACAAAGGAGATGTCCTTTAAACAAAAAACCTTCCTGTATCATATACTCTGAGTAGGAAACATGAGAAGTATTAGAAAAATAAGAACATGTAGGATATATATCAGCAAAATCTTTGTCTTCTTTGTAGAGGTCTCTCAGCTCCTCCAACCCCACACTATGCAGTTTAACCTCTTGTATGGTCATGACTCTCCTACTAAGTGCATCAACAACTTTATTTGAGGTTCCCTTATGCTTTATAGTGAAGGCATAAGATTGTAGGTATTCTACTCACTTGAGGTGCTTCTGATTCAACTTCTCTTGTCCACTAAGAAAACTAAGGGCATGGTTGTCGGTATAGACCACAAACTCTTTGGGCAGCAATTAATGATGACACTTCTTCAAGGCTTGCACCATGGCATACAACTCCAAGTCATACACAAAGTACTTTTGTTTTTCTTCATTCAACTTTTCAGAGAAAAAGGCTATGGGAAGACCCTCTTGACTCAAAATAGCCCCTATTGCTCTTTGACTAGCATCACACTCAACTCTAAATAACTGATTGAAATCAGGTAACCTAAGGGTAGGTAACTCAGCTATCTTCATTTTCAACAACTAAAATCCCTTTTGGGCCTCCTCTATCCACCTAAACTGACACTTGACTCCCCCTTTGATAGTATTGAGCATAGGAGCACACACATGACTAAATTTTCTTACAAACTTCCTATAAAAGGATGCTAACCCATGAAAGTTCCTAACATCACTGATATTCTTAGGTGTAGGCCAACTAAAGATTGCCTCAACCTTACTAGGATCCATTTTTAGACAACCTTGTGAAATGACAAAACCAAGATATACAAGTTCAGTCTTGAGAAACTCACACTTTTCAAGGTTGATTTTGAGTTGTACCTTTTTCAGCTTCTTCAAGACCATCTCCACATCCTTGAAATGTTCTTCTTTGGACATGATAAATATTAAAATATCATCAAGATATACAATCACAAATTTACCTATGAACTCAGCCAATTCTTCATTCATGAGCCTTTTGAAAGGTGCTAGGTGCATTGGTAAGGCCAACTGGCATGACCAACCACTCATAGAGGCCAACATTGGTCCTAAAGGCTCTCTTCCATTCATCCCCTAGTCCGATTCTTATCTGATGATAACCTAATTTTAAATCCACCTTTGTGAAGTAGCTTGCACCCCCAAGATTGTCCAATGGGTCTTCTTTCCTTGGCATAGGGAACCAATACCTTATAGTGATCTTATTGATTGCTCTAGAATCTATACACATTCTCCATTTTCCCCCTTTATTGGGTGCTAAGATAGTAGGTACAACACATGGACTCAAACTCTTTTTGATGAATCCTTTGTTCAAGAGCTCCTACAATTGTTTGGCAATTTCTTCATTTTGACTAGGTGTCATTTTGTAGGCAGCCTTATTAGGCAAACTTGCCCTTGGAATCAGGTCTATTTGGTGATTTACATCCCTCATTGGTGGCAAATAATTAGGTAGATCTTCTTCTATTACTTCTGCATATTGTTTAAGTAGACCCTTCACCTCTTGTGGCACTTCTTCCATTGGATCTTCCTTGCCTTCTTCACTAGGTTTGAGCATGATAGCATATCCTTGATCTCCTTCTTGTTTCATCACCTTAAGAAACTCTTTCCCACTCATCATCATCACACTTGATCCCACTTGTTTCTCCTCTTTTGGATCAGGTAATGGATCCATTTGATACCTCTTACCATTCTTGATAATGATATAGCTATTCTTTTTTCCATCATGTTGATCCTTTACATCAAATTGCCATGGACGTCCCAACAACAAATGGAAAGCATCCATAGGAAATATATCACATAAAATCTTGTCCTTATACTCACCAATCTCATATTCTACCCATGATTTCTCATCAACTAAGACATGTTGGCCCCGGTTGAGCCATGACACCTTGTAGGGAGTGAGATGTGGCAGCCTCTTTAACTTGAGTTTATCGACCATTTCAGTTGAAACTATATTCTCAATTGAACTTGAGTCTACAATCACTTTGTAAATCTTTCCTTGAGACTTACAAGTTGTTCTAAACAAACTCTTCCCTTGTGGTGGCTCTTGATCTTGAGGAATCTTCAACAAATACCTTCTTAGCATTAGACTTTCACTAGCTGTCATTGGGCCTGCCTTGCTGAGAGGGGAAGACACACTTTGATTGTCTTCGTCCTACACTAATTGTGTTCTTCTCTCACCCATGTATGAGTGTGAAGAGTTGGTTTCTTTCTCCGGACACCTTCCCATTGTGTGGCCAACTTGATTACAATTGTAGCATCTACCAGTGAAAACTGAATTTCCTCTTCTTGAGCTTCCAAATCTGCCCCTAGAATTGTTTCTTCCTTTGAAGGATCCTCTAAATGGCCCCCTTGAAGAGTCTCCACCACCTTCTTTCCTGGAGTTTTCTTCATTCCTTGATGTTTTCTGTCCTCTACTAAAAGTGCCCCTTCCTCTAAAGGATCTGCCATCTCTAAACTTTTGATTTTGTCTTCTGCCCTTAATGCTAATTGAAAACACTTATGAATGGTATTAGGAGTAAGGATACTGATTTCATCTTTTATATTTTGTCTCAATCCATTCATGTATCTAGCCAATTTCTCCACCTCATTCTCATGTTTCTTAGCTCTGATGCTTAGCTTATGGAATTCCTCTGTGTAAGAATTGACACCTAGCTCCCTTTGTTTCAGATTTTGTAGTCTCTAATGAATTTGAACTTCATAATCTCCTAGAAGGAATTGTGCCTTAAGTATGATCTTCATACACTCCCATGAAGTTATATTCTTTTTGCCTTCTTGTATCCTTTCTTCTTGCATCATATTCCACCAAACCGATGTTGATCTTGTCATTCTTGATTTGGCCACATTAACTCTTTTCTCTTCTGCTACCTCGTTGTAATCAAAATGATTATTGAGAGCTTCTATCCAATCTAGCAACTCTTCTCCATTGAGGTTTCCTCCATATGTGCATAATCCATCTAGATTGTCCTTAGAAATGGATTTGACTGCATCTAGGAATAACTTTGGGTCTTGAGGCATAGCTACTACTGCTGGTTCCTCTCCATCTTCCACTTCTTCATCAGTCTCATCACCCCATTCTGTCTTAAACTTTCCCTTCTCCTTCTTTTCCTCTCTGGTTCCTCTACTTCCTTCTATATCCTTCAATCCTTCTATCATCTCTACCACCATCTGTTGGATGGCTTATGGAGTCTTTGCCTTTGGAGGCATTGAACTTTCTTTTGACTCTTGATAATCTGACATACACCAAATCTTTCAAAGAATGACTCTGATACCACTATGATGCAGAGGTCTTGTGCCTAGCTCTCCAATTCACCCTTACTCATCCCAACTCCTCTAATCACCTTTCTACTCAAGATCCTCCAAGGTAACTTGTTAGGGTACACTCCTTAGACCTCCAAGGCCTAAAATAACCTGGCTTTCCTCCTAGGTATATCCTCTTGAGGTTTCTTGTTGGTTTTGACCAAAATCTCTGATTTTGAGATGGTCTCCTACTAGGTTCCCAAAGCTCCAACTAGGCTCCAAAGACCTCCACTAAGGATCTTCACTCTAAAAGCATGTTCAAAGGTTATGGTACTATTGTGCAGGTATTTTCAAGGTAATTTTATGCATTGACAAGGTCTTCACCTTCCTCCCAAGCCCTAGGATTTCAACTTGCTTCTACTGGCAGCTATTAGACCTATTTGACTAGCCCTTCTTGGACTATTTTTTGGTATTTTTCCACAAACTTTACTAACAATCCCCTTATATTTTTAAATATTCTGATACCCATTTGGAATTTAAACAAGATCACAAATTTTCCCATCTGGGTTTGTCATAAAACTATGGTAACTAAAAATAAAGCTATTTTTAAGGGGTTTAGGGCTTCCAAACAATTTTGGAAGATGTGCTCCAAACTCATTAATAGTCAAAATCACCAGCCCAAAAAATATTGTATTATTTTAGTACACCCATATAAATTTCCAAAACACTATGGGTTTCTGGGGTATCACTTCTCCATGGCTCTGAAAATGAGCAATCTTTGTTGCCCCCACACACTAGCTACAAGCTTGTGTGTTATTCATCTCACCCATTCTCCTCTTTGTGGCCTACAAAAACACAAAATGCCTAATCTAAAACTATTTATAGAGCCTACCCAAGCCATCCAATGGATTTCAACTTGTGTCATTCATGGATGCTCAAGTAAAATGCATTTTTACAATCAAAACCCCAAGTTTCAAGGGTTTGTGAGCAACTTTTACAAAAACAGTGATAACTTTTGATCCAAAGTACTTCAGACCTTCATATTATACTTGTTGGAAAGATAAAACAAATTCCTAACTTTCCAATATATTATTAGTATCATACTAGATCATATAGGTTATACAAAAGAATAAATTCAAACCAAAAATAATCCAAATGTGAGAAAAAGCATAGAAAACCCTTGGCAAATGAATTGAATGCAAACCAAAAGTTGATTAACCTATTATTGGAGATTCTTAGAAGTTTTTATACACCATTTTAATTTGGTTTCAACCAACTTCCAATGTCATTTCCTTCATGGACAACTTTTGCCTAAAAATGCAAAAGTTGTCATGACCAATTTTTGACAACTTTTACCTATGAGTGCAAAACCACACTCCAAGGCTCTCAAGGCCTGAAACATCACTCAAAGGGCATCCAAAAATGGATTTAAACCATTTCAAAATATTCTAGCAAGTTTCCGCGTATCCATTTGGTACAAACCAAAAATTGACATTTTGACAACTTTTCAGGATAATGACAATTTTGGATCATGAGCACAACAAAAGTGTGGACAACCAAACTATGGCTTCAAAAAAAATAATCATAGGAATTTATTCCACCTTATTAAAACATAAAATAACTTGAAATCACACAAAAACTCTAAAATGCAAGAAAATACAACTTTGAGCTAGGTGCTCTGCACCACCTTCTTTGAACTAGTTGAAGTTTTTACACTCGAAGATGATGTGAATTCCTCTATAGATGACTCAGAGGGCGGGGATGTCCATGAGATTTAATAGGAACAAGAGGTTGATTATGCTAGATATAAATAGTAAAATTAATATAGATGATAGATTTTTTGATTGGGTAGAGAGGAGATTTGACATGATTCTTTATTTACTTGCACAAAGACTTCATAAGATGCATAATAACATGCATAATTGCATTATGTATAATAATGAAACAATCTATTTAGGAATAAATATAAAAATAAAAAAAGTGATTATAGATATGTTCAACCCAATTTCCTTTAGAGGGATAGGGTAGGATTAAATTTTAATTGAGAAAAATATCACTACATGTTATGCTAATTATAGATAAATTCTAGAAAATATTCAAGAAGTAATGTGTCTCTTGAATTTCAAGAATATGAATAAATATAAAGGTTGTTGAACCCACTATAGGACTGAGAGGGGGGGTGAATCAATCTTGAACTTCAAAATAGATAAATTATATAAACAACATCAACCATTCAACAATAATATTGAAAATACATTAACCATCAACACAAGAACACTAGATTTATGTTGAAAATCCAAATAGGGAAAATCACGGTGAGAATATAACTCACAATATAAATATGAATAATTACAATATTTTAGGCTCACAACCAAGGATAAATAACACCTTAAAGACTTTTAGGCTAAGACACACTACCTTTATGTGAGATAAATGGACTTGCATAGTTAAGGCACACTGCTTTAGGGAAATATACAAAAATGCTGCTAAAGGACCCACTGTCATTCAACAACATAAGAAATATAAAAAATGATATGAGAAGGATCTCCTAAACATGAAATTGTGCTTGAACATTAGCATCAAGTTACCAATATCATGGTAAACATCTCTGAACTTTATCATTGTCTTTGCATATTGTCTTCCTAAATATATCACCTTCAAAGCTCTATATAAATTGACTTTCACACATTCACAAACTCAAATCTAGTTGCATATGATTTGCATATACTTCTCACCAATTCACATACATTCCATGCACAACTCATACAACTACATTCCTTAAATATAAGATAGGTCATCAAAAAGGGACAATTAGAATAAAGAATATTTCACAAAATAAGCCACATAGACCAAAAATACTCAAGGAAGTTCACTCCAGGAGAAAAAAAGACCCAAATACATCATAAAACATCCTTCCAATATTAATCCAATGATCCACACATGCTAACACATCCACCAAAGTCACCATCAAACATAACATGTAGATAGGCAATAAAAATTATCAAATAATTGGCCAAAAGATATCTTCTAATGCATCCACACAAATCTCCACACACCATGGTGAGACCCATAAAAATACTCTAACACATTCTCCAATACATATCGAGACCAAAGAACATGATCTAAAGAAGATAGATCATTTGAATACACCGAACCAAAACACAACTGAATATCCCAAACATAAATCATCATAGCTCTTTTGTGAAATAAATAATCCGTTAGAGAAGCACACTAAAAATACTACATGAGCCACAAAATCACATCCACTAAACTACAACACAAAAGGTAGCATATCTGGAGGCCACAGAAGACTTTCTGGACTAGTCTAACATACACTCTTACTGCCAAAAAACAAAAACAATTAGCTTCTATTAACTAGAATCAAAATACCACAACCAACACCAAAATATCAAACTCAATCTACAACCCAAAGCACAATTGCAATAATCAAGAGCATATCCAAACCAGAATCTATTCAAACAACCAATTTTGATAGATCAATTACAACTATAAAAACTTATATTTCTAACAAAGGTACAAACAAATAAGAGCCAAGAAATAAGAAAAAGTAAAAAGGGCGTTATTATATACTAGATAAGTTGATAAATTTCACTTTTGAAGGAATTGACAAGTGAATTTATTATGCATGGATATAAAATATATACATGGACCTATCCATCAAGCATATCTTAAAGATAAATATAACAATTTTTCCACCTTATACTATTGAGCATACCACAAGACTAAGAAAGGGGAGGGGGGTGAATCAGTCTTGAGCGAATCCTTAAATCTTATTCAACCTTAAACAATTATTAATTTCCTTTAATCAACCAAGAATAAATGGAAGATGAAACAATAAACACCAAACACATGAACACCATATTTTTACATGGAAACCTAGTATGGGAAAAACCTTATGAGAATCACACTCACAATATGTGTATTTGAATACAATAATTTAGTCACAAGGCCAAGGAAGCTCACTTCTCCTAGTTTGGACTTGCAAACTAAGACGCACAACCTTAGGGAAATATAAAATGAACTTACAATAACAAGACATGTGATTCTAGGGCAAGACATAATGGACTTACAATACTAGGATGCATGATCCCAAGGCAACACACAAATCTACACAATTTTTCAAAATGACACATTATCTTCGGACAAGCATGGAGAAAAGATGAACTAAACTAAGTAGGTTCTCCTAACCATAAACTAATATTCATAATTTTTCTTCCACACATATACTTATACATCATCCTCAATCAATCCATACCACAATTCCCATATTTGCATATCTATTTATATCAACTTATTAGTCAAAACACTCAACTAGCTTAGCCACAGATAGAATAAATATAGATTACACAAATTTGGCCACCATGAGCACCTGCCCACAATGCAACCCACTCTAGGAGATAAAGGAGACCTAAATACATCATAACATGTCTTCCTAAGTCAATTCCAATGAGTTGCACATAATAACACATCCTCCAAATTCAACATCAAATGTAACATGTAGGTAAATAGTAAAGCATGTTAACCAATTGGTCAAAATACATATCCAATGCTAATAAATTAATATGGATCTTTTGACACCACAATAAGACTCATAACAACACCTTAGCTAAACCTCCAATGCATATCTAGACCAAAAGAATATGATTCAAATAAGACAAACCAACTGAGTCAGCCAAAGACTATCACAAAAAACAACGTTAAATAACAAAAAAACATAACTTCACTTGTTGAGAAAACTCAAACTTGAATTCTGAATTTAAATAGTTCATGAACAATATGAACATGTCCTCCAAGCTAAAACACTTGAGCTAATAGAATAGACTAATGTGGAGCATTCTCTAGACTAGTCTTGATAGATAGCCTCACTATCAACAAACTACAACAACTAAATTCAACACCTAAACTATTGAGAACCTAAAAACATAATAGTGCAATATCCATAGAACATAGACATTCAATTTCTAAATACAAGATATCATCTTCAAAAGAAGAGGAATGTGAAGCATTCTCCCATAAATCCTTTAAATACTTTATCCTACATATTTGAGCTTCCACAACTATCACTTTTTGGAAACACCACACACTCACACAATATCACAACCATACATAATAACAACATCTAAACACTCATTTCTAGACCATACATACCAAGAAATAAATATATTTCCAACAATGACCACAACTGTATTGAAAACACAACTAAACAACTACAACTTCTTCTTCACCTTTTTCATTAATACACACAAGTGTGACATCAATATCAACACTATGCAAACTACCAATAATATCTCATGAAAACAAGTTTGGCATCAATGACAACACATAATAATGTTTCCATCATATACTTGGAAGATATTGCACATAAATCATGGTATTATGAATTTTCTACATGACCTTATTTTTATCAACCCTTGTGATGAGTAATATAAAAGATTGATCAATATATTGAATTAAAAGATCTTGATATTCACTTCAAAGAGATAACACAACTTAAGTGGAAAATAACTATGAATAAGTATGTAGGAAACTTATAGAGATTATTAGTGATGGTTCTTGATAAATTTGAAAGTAGCCTCATTGTGATTTTTATGAAAGTACTATTTAAACATCTTAAAGTTTCGGTAAAAAGATTTAGTTCCTCATATTTATAGGAGACTATAAAAACACATTAGAGTTGGAGGCTACAATACCAAAGTATAATTTTTTTCAAAGACACCATTTTAGATCAAACAAAAGGAAGTCTTGCATAAGAAGGGATATCATGCACACCCTCAAAATAAAAAGACTCCAATTATATAAATAATATAGATGCAAAAACCATGAATGGGAATAAGGGAAATAAGCTCTCCTTTTCTTGCAAAGATCCATGGACCCCAAGTCATAGGAACAAAATTAGATGAACCTAATTTATTTATGGATCTAGAAGACCATATACTAGAGTTTAAAGGAAAAAAAGAAAGGAGTAGAGGAAAGTTTGTATCTCTTTCAAGAGAACCAAAATATTTTTCCTTTAGGGTATATGGAGTACTATATAGTATAAAAATATTAGTGATTATTCATAGTAGAGATACCCATAATTTTGTTAATGGGGTCTTGTTGTTATCAGAGGACTAAAAATAGAATATTTAGAAATTATAAATGGCAATTTTGCTAGTGAGTTTAGCATTCCTTACACCATGGTAAATTTCTAGATTAATCTCCATCTTAAGGACCACAAGGTAGGTAATGATTATTATGTTATTGGTTTATGATTAAAAAATATGGTGTTGCATGTTCAATAGTCACATTCTTAGCAAAATTTTCATAAAATTAATAGACTATGGAGCTTAAGTTTACATTAGATGGGAAAAGGTGGATCTTAAGGGAATTTCTAATATAGGAGCATGAGTAGTATTGAGAAAATTATTATAATATACTCAAAAGAATCTATGGGTAAGATAAACCCTCTTCATGTGAATATATACAAAATAATAAGAAATAATAGTTTGGAATTTGATAATTCTTTTCCAAGATTAACACTAAATAGAGATTTCTAACACAAGAAAATTGTAACAAGGTTTAAATACTATTATAAAAAAATCCATAATTTTATACAATCTATTGCAAAGAGTATATTGAAAAGGATATCAAAGAGTTTCTAGAGGATTCAATTCATTCATATCTGTAGTGGTTCATGTGAGAAAGAATAATAATATTGTGTAGATGTGAATTGATTACATGTAATTAAATAAGAGTAACATCACAAATAGATATTCCATACCTAGGATAGATGAAATGATTATGAATTACATGGATGAATAGATTTCTCAAAGATAGTCTAAGATCATGATATCACTAGATTTAAGTGAGAAATGAAGATATTCACAAAATAGAATTTAGATGAATTTTGGATATATTTTGGATACTTTGAGTTTTTAGTTATTTCCTTTTGACTTACAAATGCTCTAGCTACCTTTTAGTAATTCATAAACTAAATATTTAGCAAGCATTTGAGAATAAATAAATAAATATTTAATGATATTTTAATTATAGTTAAAAATACGTAGAACATATGAAACACATGGATATAGTTTGAGAATTTCTAAATAGCATTTATATACCAAAGAGTTCAAATGTGAATTTGGATTTAATATTTTCTTATATTTAAGACATATTATAAGTGCCAAAACTGTACAAATGGATCCACAAATGATCTAAGGTATTATACATTAGCCATATCTTATTATATTAACATAGTTGAGAGGACTCAATTAGTTATACAAAGGAGACCTTTGTAAATGATTCATCTCAAATTGATAAACATTTAATAGATTTAACAATGAAGGTAGAATTTGAATGTATGAAATATACTCAAGTAACTTTTAAAACATTTGAAAAGGTAGTAAATACATGTCAAGGTGTACTTGCAATTTCTAAGTTTTTTTTATGTCATTTTTTTATAGATTGTGATGCATTCGAAAAAGATATTAAGGCTATTCTAACTCAAAGGGGACATCCCATATCATTTTGAAGAAAACCCTGAGTGTTTTAGGAAGATGATACTCTATTTGTGAAAAATAAAATTTGGTCATCACACATGCATTGGAAAACTTTAGACGATATATAGTTTGTGGCCTATTTCTCATAAAGATTGGTCATTATGGTTTTAAATTATGTTTGAACCAAAGATATCTGAATGATTTCCAAATGAATGAGTAAGTTACAACAATATGGTTTTAACATAGACTATATGAAAGGAAAACAAAATGTTGTGTTAGTTTTTTTTAAGAACAATATATTTATAATAAAATATTTGAAACACTTCTATATAGTTTTAGAAATTTTGGAATAGTATTTTTATCTGAAAGATCTAAAATTTATCAGATACTAAATTTTGGCTTTTTAATGTATATGGTCCTATTGGAGTGATGGAAAAAAGGAAACTTTGGGAGAGTTTAGCCTTGATTTCTTCTCCTTTGTTCAATACCTTCTTGATTTTTGGGGGTGACTTTAATGCTATTTCTTGTCTGGAAGAGAAGGTTGGAGGGATCATTCCTAATAAGCATATTATTACAAATTTTTGCGACTTTATTAGTAATTTGAATTTAGATGACTGTAAACCTCACAATGGTCCTTTCACATGGACCAATATGCGAAAATATTTTTATCAAATTGTTGAAAGATTGGACCGGTTTTTGGTATCTAAAAGTTGGTATCATTCTAGTTAGGGTTTTATTTCCTCAGTCCTCCCTTTCACTGGGTCAGATCACTTTCCTATAATGTTTTCTATACTTGAGGATAGGGCTCCTAGGAAGATTCCTTTCAAATTTGAATCGATGTGATTTAAGGACCAATCTTTTTGCCTTTGTTAAAACAATGGTGGTTGTTTGCTCCACATGTTTATGGATCAAGGATGTATCAAATAGTTAAGAAATTGGTGTTAAGACCTGGGAGGCAACTGAGCGGCAGGGGGGAATCAGTTGACTATGAATTTCAACCCAAATACAACTTAATCAAACTTGATACTTAATACCCATAAACCAAACTTAATATCGCTTGATAGATTAGCAGTTAATATTAATACTGATGAAACTTAATGCATAAAATAGAAAGAGAAACAACATCTACAACACATAACACATAGATTTGTATGTGGAAACCTTGTAAGAGGAAAAACCATGGTGGGAAACCTTACCCACAATTATATGATACTACTATAGATAGTATGTGTATACAAATGGGGTTTGCACATGCAGAATGATCAACCGCCTAGAGCTCACTGCTCAATCACAAAATAGGAGTCACACTGACTACAATTGGATGGTTAAATCTAATGATAATGTATTGCACAAAGTAGCATCTCCAATGCTAGATTCAATACCAGTTAAGCTCTGATAATCACCTTCAAATCTTCCTTGAAACTTTTCGATGGTCTTCTCATATGATCTTCAATATTCACACATACCATAACCTTATATACCATATATCTTCTTTTTTCATCTCATCAATTGAGATCTTATATATACCAAAACCAAGGACCAAATATTGTTGTCATTGATATCAACTAGTATGGGATGACCGCCGGTAGATGAGATGTAGGTGCAACACTGCTATTAAGGAGTACATGATGTGATATCTTCGACATCACCTTGTGTTGTAGAACACTGGTAAAGGTAAAGAAGATGATCTCAGAGGTCATCAGTACACAAGTTAGTACATGACTTGTGTGTTGAGATAAAGAGGTGTTTTTGAGCGGTTGTTTGTGATGAAGAGGTAGAATGTTACCTGAATCACATCCACACTGGAAGAGCAGAATGAACTGTTATGTTGTAAATTTGCAAAACAACATGACTCCCACCGGATAAAGAAGCATTCATGATGAGAAGCAATGACTGATAGTAAATGTGCTCACATTAGACCACATGAAGAGCATTGAAGGATGTAGAAGACAAGGTGTTACTTCATCAACTAATTGGAGCTTATTTCCTATTATGCACTGAGTGCATCATAGTTTGGAGAGATAACAGTGAAGAGGTAAAGGAAAAAACTTGAAGTATTACACCAAATCTACCGGTGAATTGAAGGAATGCCCTAAGTGTATGAGATCAGGGTTATGCACCAGACCATAAGAGAAGGCATGATGCAAATAGAGGAATCTGACCTGACTGAAAGAAGATGGATCCTTCAGAAGAATGATGACATGGTGTCATCAAGAGTGGTAACCGGTATGTAAGTCTACTGGTTATATAGGCAAGGTGTAGTTGTAGAAGACCTCCCTATTGTGGGAATGAGCATACTTAGGACTTACTAGTCTAGAGACTAGTTTGAGAGTTCCATCGATAGTTCAAGATGAGAGCAGATATGATAAGGTAACTGGTAGAATGGTTGAGACTAGAAGGGTTATCAAGTCAGAAGAAGTAAGAAATCGTTAGGGTGGTTGGTTAGCGATCCTACTTGGACCAGCTTGAAGTGCAAAGCTGGCAGATAGTCGACATGGAGTCAACATGGAAAACCTGAGTTTGGATAAAACTATAATGTACATCGACAGGGTTGTTGTAGGGTTGGTCAACTTTAATGAAAGATCACACAAATCACGGAACTTGTTGCAGAGCAATTGCAGGGGTTTGAGGCTCAAGATCTAGAAAACAACTATGAGCCAGTTAAGAGAAATTAAGAAGATCAATGCGATGAAGGAAACAACCTAACAAATCTTTCATGATTGACTAAAGGATTAACTATAAGGGTAAAAATCAAGTTTCCAGAAATGAAAGGCGTGATCGAGGAGATGTGACTATGGCTAAGATATGCATTCAAATGTCAAAACGATAAAATCGTGCAAGATCTAATTGGATTTGATTTTCCTTGAGGATGGTGAGGAAACCCTAACCACCTAGATTTTGAATTGGCTTTTGGCAGGAAATTTGGGCTATAAGTAAAAGGCCAAAGAGATTGCTTCTTGCTGCTTAACAGAGAAGAATATGGTGTGATTGAAAAGTTGAAGACTTCTGCAAGTAAGAGAAAATCACCCAAGTGCTCAACGAGCTTCTCTGAAGAGAGTGGAATTGAGATAAAACCTGGTTGAAGCATTCAACCGGTTGGAGAGAAGAACTGGTAGAGTATAGTACCGATAGAGTGCAGAGAGTTTATGGAGGAGATCTAGTAGAGGAATAGCAAGTGAAGGGTAGTAGAAGAGTGAGTCAGTGTAGCAGATAAATTATCTCACTGACAAAGTAAGACATTTGAAAAGGTTGCAAGATTCACTTGTAACAAGATAACTACTTATGTATTTGAAGTTTACATTATGAACACTAAGTTGTAGCTCGGTGCAGGGGTTGTAGCTCCTTGGTTTGGTGCCCTAAAGTTTGGGGTTGGTGCTCCTTTAGGTTGTAGCCCATAAATCAAGTAAGGGTTGGTGCTCCTTGGGTTGGTTCTCTAAAATTTGTAATTGTGTTTTACTATGATGTTGGATTGGAGCAGTAGACTCCAACAACATTGCTCACCAAGGTTTTTCCCATCTTGGTTTTTCCTCATATATGTTGGTGTTATGTGATGTCTCCTTGTGTGTGTGTGTGTCTATTTTATTTCGTCTCATTACTAACTGGTAAGTCTGCATTATGTTTGATTCACAGACTGGTGTTGCTCCCATAGGATTGCAAAAAGAAAAGTTTTGAGAACCACTGATTCACCCTCTCCCCCTCTCAGTCGTGCATTGTGTCTAACAATTGGTATCAGAGCCTAGGTTCACAGTTAAAAGAGTGTTCTCCAACTTGGGTATATTCTAGCCTAAGGACACAATGGTTTTTTTAGTATCTATCTTTTCTCCAGTATTTGTTGGCTCAATTTTTTCTATTTGGAGTCGCAGGATGGAAGTTTTCCTATCCTCTTTAGGATTTGATGTATGGATGTCAGTAGTAGATTGTCTCCCTAGAAAGGTCAATCTTCCTACTAGATTTGTAGAAGAAAGAAGAAACCAGTGCAATGAAGAAGCCATGAAGGCTATTTTTAGTGGACTCACTAGTGATGTCTCTTCATAGGTCAACAGGTGTAAAACAACAAAGAGCTTATGGGAAAGATTGAAGAATCTCTATGGAAATGAATCCTCAATAGTAGATCCTACATTTGAAGGAAATGTGAGAAACACATCTCATATTTATCTGGACAAGCAAGATAGATCTTCAAGTAGCCACTGCAGTGAAGAAGAATGAGCTCAACTTCTTGTGGCCCAAGAATCTAAAAGTGGTCGGGCAATCACCTCTGCTCAACAAGATGTGTTGAGCAGTGATGAAGAGGAAGAGGAAGACATGGCCAATAGTTCTAGCCATCAAGATCCCTCTAATGATGAGGAAGCAGGAGAAGTTGACCTTGAAGGAGATCTTGTAAATACACTTGAAGAAATCAATAGAGTTAAAAGAGAATACAAGCTATTCAAGAATGCTTATATTGTGGAACAAGAATGGTTAGTCAAATTCCTTGAAGAATAGGAGAAATGAATCTTAGAGTTGAAGAGTCGAGTAAAAGACACCAAGAAATGCTAGTGTGAGGATCTAGCCTCTCAGCTAGAGATAAAGGACAAAAAAATTCAATGGTTGCTTAAAGAAAACAAAGGCCAGACCTTTCTAGTTAGGAGTGATCCTCTAAAAGAGATTGACTTGACCACAACTGGTGTGGACTTGTAGACAAAAGTGAAGATCAGTGTTGCAAGAAGGCATTTTTAGACAAATCCCATAGGTAAGGGGAAGATGGGAGAATAAAACCTCATTGGAAGTAGGAAGATGAGGAAGCAGCAAAGGAGACCTTCCACCAGCAGAAGGCAAAGAAATGCTACCACCCATAGGGGGAAGCAAGTGTGGGAGAAGAAGAAGAGATCATATGAGAGAGGTGCTGAGAATGGACAACTAAGGGTCCATTCCCAAAAAGGAAAATATGGGGATGCAAAAGTGGCAAGATCTCCTCATGCGTCACAAAGTAAACATGTAAGTCATATGCAATCATTTACTAGTTACTTCTTTACATGTAATATTTATGGCCATAAGGAAAGGGAGTGTAGAATGAGATCTAGAAAGTGTAATATAGGATTTCATAGAAACCATCCTTATGGGAAGGATGTATCTAGAAGTAGATACATGCATATTCCTTCTCTCGGTTATGCAAATATTGTTTGTCATAACTACAATGGATCTAGCCATAGAGAGTTTGAATGAAAGAAGAGGAACCTGTAGTTACATGGAGACCGACAAAATGGTCATGCTCTACAGATAAGCAAAGAAAGAGCATATGGAAAGCAAAGACCTGCATGGAACAAGATGAGTGGTGTTCCTACTCTAGCAAGGTATCCAAGGAGACCCGGTGATGGCTTCAATGACATGACAAGAAGAAGAAGAACAAACTGGTACATTAGAAGGTTCCCTTATCAGGAGGTTAGTATGGATGTTATGTGCTACTATAGCACTATTTCTGGTTGTAATGCATAGACCAAAAAAGAAAGGGCCCATCAAAAAAAGAAGGCAAACCCTTCTCCCAAGTCCAAAAGTGGGAAGAAGAATGATATTAACCAGGTATGGAGGAAGAGGACCATGAACTGGCATTGTGCATTCAATGCATAGGTGATAACTCCTAAGACCTAAAGGAGATGCAAGATCTTAGGGTGAGTAACACATCGAATTTATCATTCACCCCCTCAGTAATGAAGGCAACATGGAAAACCATGTTGTTGCTGGCATAAAGGAAGAAGATGACAAGAGTGTGTAGGTGTTTCCTTGAATACACACCTATAGATCAGCAATGCATCACTACTACATGAATCAATGAGTAAAGGTTAACAATTGGTATTAGGTGTTAACTGGTATGTGCAGGATGTTACCGACATGAATACAAAATAGGTTATGTAAGACAATGAAGTTGGAAATTGTTTCAATAACCCTAGTAGTAGGGGATGTTGAGTTTATGTCTCGGGAGGTATTACAAATGCCCTGAATGACATATGTTTGCCCTATGGTTGATCATGTAGGCTTGCATGTTTTTGATGATAACATTGTCTAGCATTGTGTAAGTCCAAGATCATGTCATAAGTTGTGGTGGATACAATGTAGTTGAAGGATCATCTGATGATCACACATACACAACTCAGCCAATATATGGTGAAGAATGGAGTTTTGTTATTGTACCTAACCAGAGATGAGGACCTAAGATGTATGAGTCAGGGGGAATTCAAGTGCTCATCATGAAGAGTCTCATAATGAAGAGCTAGTTTATTTGAACTTGGAAGGATACTGTCTGCCTAGACTGCAGGAGATGGAAATTGCAAAGGTGTTGAAGATTGACCGGCAGGTAAGTAGTATTCATTGACACATCAACAATTAGTATCAGTCTTTCGGCAAATTGAGTTCCAGTAGCATCAAACTTGCATACTGGTGTTAGTTGATGGTTATGTTCCCCATCTCAAGTGTTGTGACTTGAGAAGATGTAACAAGTGGTGATAAGATAACGAGTGGCATCAAAGGAAGTGTTGGGAGATTGTTGGCATTGTGTTGTCATTGATGTCAACTGGTATGGGATGATCACTGGTAGATGAGATGTAGGCGCGATACTGTTATGAAGGAGTGCACACTAATACATTTGGGGTCAAATTTTGACGGAGGTTTCCGACAAAAAAGGAGCATTGTGTGAAAATTTGATTTTTTTTTTTTTAAATGCCTGTGTTCGTCAGAATTCCAATGACCTATGACCATGTTCGTTGGAATTCCGACGACCTCGAGCATTTTATTAAAAAAAAAAAACACAATGCATTTTATTTTGAAAGCACAAGCGGTGACCGTCTTGCCTCCCTATCCCCCCCGCCAGAGCGATCTCTACACAAGCAAGGTAAGGTTTTTTTTGCAATCAAAGGAACTCTTTGTTTTTCAATGAAGGGCAACTAATTTTTTTTTGCAATCAAGGGCAACTGGTTTTTTTTGCGAATTAATCCATTTTGTGCATATCCTATGATCTTAAAATTCCATGAAATGACATCTCTTTGAGGTATTCCATCATACAGTTTGCATGCCATGTGTATGCTACCCCATTTTGCGATTTTTGTTATTGGATAAAAAAAATCACTCTGAGAATTTGGAAGACATTAATGAAGTAACTTGAATTAACGGAATGGGGATTGCATTGAACCACATAAGACCCGACTTCCTCCCATACCCACTATGGGTTCTCTTATTAGTGGGGGCCCTACATCCTGAATCTTGTTGGACAAGAACCGACCTGTATTCCAATGCTCTCTCGATTATGCTTTGATGGATGTCCATACCTTGTTCGAAAGCTCCTATTTTGGCACACGCAGGGAGGATGCTGGCAAACGTTGCATTGAGATAAACATGACTGTATTTCACTGAGATAAACATGACTATATTTCCCTTTGTATTGATCTAGGGCTTCTCATTAATGTATCTATAGATTTCCCTTATTCACTATGTTGTGATAGTCATTTGCAGGTTTGGGACTATCATCTTTCATAATTTGATGTCTTTAAGATGTGGGTACATTGCTTGACAAGAAAAGCTCAAGCATTTGTGAAGTTCAAAGAGTTTAAACCCCTTGTTGAATGGTCATCTAGTTGTTCTCTAAATGAAAAATGCTCAAGTAAATGAGAAATTCACTCAAAATGGTTTATCCACAACTAAAAGAAAACAACTAACCACTACATATATGCATCAACAAAACAGTGTTGTATAAAGACCTAATCATGCCTTCATAATAATGTAGATCAGGTTCCTACATTTTGGACAAAAGCAATTCACACAATAATAAATTTGTTGAACACACCCACCATAAAGATTTGGTTATACAATAATATATTTGTTGTTAACTTTATCATGGAGGATTTGGTTATGCTTGTTACAATCAAGGTTTGACCAAACTAATTCTTAAATATACAAATGAAGAGTGTGGTTGGTTGGTGACTAATTACTCTTTTTAACACCATTTACAAGATCATATCTAAATCAAGTGTCTCAAGAATTAAGCTACTACTAAGAAGATAGTTTGCCTAAAGCAAATGGGTTTCTTGGGTGGCTATTTATTGTAGATAACTTAGTTCCTTCATGAGAATCAATCAATTTGGAACATGTATAACTTACATTTGTGACATGTCACTAATGCAATTCCTTAGTACTTGTTTGAGTACTATCTCAACTATTGTTTTCTATCCACTTTTGTGTCCTTCTTAGAACAAATAATAGATTAATGAGAAGGTGGAAAAGGTGGATTCACCTAAGAGGGAGTGGATTTTCCCAATAATATGTTAGATTCTCCCAAGGATGGATGGACTATACACTTGAAAGGTAGATGATTAAGGATGATGACAAGGTGAATTTTCCTTAGAATGATAGGGTTGATTTTCCTAAGAACAAGTAGATTCATGTAAACTAGAGGATACAAATTTGGGCAAAATAATGGAAGGAGACTAAAACTAGATAGATTCACCTAAATGGGAGTGTAGTCATCTAAGGATAGGAAAAATTCACCATTTGCGTAAGAAATATGGATAAGATAAATGATTTATGTGAAATAGATTCACCTAAGAGAAAGTAGATTCACATAAGGATAGGTGGATTTTCCTAAAGATGAAGGGATAAGACCTAACAAAAAGAGGACTTAGGATGATGACAAGGAGGATTCATTTAAGGATATGGCATATTCACCTAAGGGATAGTGTATTCTCCCAAGAATATGGAAAAATTATTGATTGGTGGAATGACATACTAGATCAAGGAATGATACAAGGGTAGATTCACCTAAATATAGGGTAAATTCAGCTAAAAGGGTACCCATGAGATTATGGTACTGAGTACCTATCTATGGATGGTGTATTTGGATACAAGTATGATGAAACCATGCTTGTGTATGATGAAACAAAGTCCAGATCTCTATTATAGGTCCAACATAATCTCTATTATTCGAGACACCATTTTATTAGCATATCCAATTAGGGTAATTTATGGGTTTAATAATGGATCATGTTGTCTATTTCCATGCACTATTGAGCTTATTTTGATGTATTGTGATTATTTTAATTTTGAAGTTATAAATAAATTATGTTTGTACCTTAGAAAGGGTAACTCCAATTGATGTTTGGGTAGTTTATTTGAAAACTTATGGTGATTATTGCCCTCTGTTATGTAATGGAGTTATTTTTACACTAAGTAATTAACTAGAAAAATGAATTTGTATTGTTGTACAAGTATGATGAAACCATGCTTGTGTGTTTACATGTTTGTGCATCCTATTGAGAACCAACCTTGCTGTTGAGGAACTCAATAAATGTGGTGTTAAGTAGAAGAATGGAAAACTCAAGAAGCTATGGTGACATATTGTGGCATTAGTAGGGATTATCTCTATTGATCACACCTTTCAAAGATAGTATCCCCTAATTCTCCTCATAGAATGGACCATTGGATGGCTCATAGTGGTATCCTATCCTACATTTATCTTGATGGCATTGCTGATAGTTGGTATGTGGTTCTTGGTACAGGTTTCCTCTTACCCTATTATCTTATTTATATCCTTGTTCCAACATGTGGAGATTGGTTTTTGTCATGCTATGATGATTTTCATGTTTGCATGTGTTTTGACATTATACAAATAGATATGATGTCACACCATACTTATGTTTTGATATAGTGTAGCTGATGGTTACATGTTGTTGATGGTAGCGATTTGGGTTCAAAGACACAATTCCACACACACACAAATATTTGAAGATGCATTTTATATTATTCCTTCTTAGTGGTGATTAGTGTTGGAAGATTTGCACACATGTAGAGAGGAACTCATGTTAGATACAATAGGTTGTGTTTGATAACATATAAATGTGCCTCATGATGTATACATATAGCTTTGGTGTGTGACATGCATGCACATTTTTCCATAAGACACATTGCTATGTGGCATGTGCCCTATGCATGTCTTCTTTGTGAGGCACGTTGCTATGTGCAATGTGGCCCTAGATGTGTCTTCTCTATGAGGTGTATTGCCATGATATGTTAGGATTTGTAGTGTGTAGGCCACAAATGCATGCATGAGGGACTATTATTATAATCATGTTTTTTGGGCATGTAGCCTAGGCATGTCTTCTCCATTAGGTACATGGCCATGCCATGTGGGAGTTTTTGTGTTCATGCCACAAATACACACATGAGGGACTATTATTGGAGTCATGATGAATATTCACTCTATTTAGCCACAATTTCTAGTCGTATAGTTATGTAATGTGCACTTTAAAGGATTCTGAAGTTTCCTTCAATTATTGATGATCTCTCATCTTTGTTGCATTGGCCAACAATTTTATTTTATCTTCTTTGAATTAGTTTAATCACTATTGTGAGTTTTCTCTATTGTGTAGTTATTGTGGCTATGTTTGATTTTCTATTGGAATTGAACACATTTATTTGACTTATTATTGGTACTATTTTTTCTTTCTTTCAATATTTATGATCTTTGGTAGTTTAGTGAAACTCTTTCTATTTTTAAATGTTGCCTTCTTTGTTGTGATGTGATTCTTCACCAAGATCGACATAGATAACCTTGGATGAGTGTATATAAGGAATCAAACATTGGGAAAATTTGAGGATAGGGATAAGTGTTTGTTGTATGGGTAGCTACGTTCCACTTGTATATTCTTAGTGATTAGTGACAGCTATGTCTTGGAGGCTAATCCCATTAAACAAACAAGGGGGAAGTCATACATAATCGTATGGATCCTCCCTAGTTGTGTGTGGATTCAAGACCATCATTTCAAATGGTTCTTGGTTACTTTGTGAGACCATGGTATCCTCTTAGACCAATATGTGAGCCTTGTATTGTTATCCCTGCAATGTGGATGAATAAGTGTATGTTAAAATAAATGCTTTGCAGGCCATATAGTTGCATATGAGTTGTTCACATCATCAGATCATGATTTAGAATATGTGAATTCTTTTATCCATGTGAAGTCAAATGATTGATTATGAAAATGTGTTATACATTGAAGCATAATCTGTAAGATGTTCTCTTCAAGAAAAAATATTTATGCTTTCATAGTGAAATGTTGATGAAATGGGGTCCTAGTCTAGGAAAGTAAACTACAAACTTATACATTCACCATTTCAAAACATTTTATTGGGGAATAGTCAATTTGGGTCAATTTAATTCCTCTAGGAGAGACCAGCAATATGATTAATTGTTCCATTTTGATGTGATTGGATATGATTAGATATAATTTCATTGAAGATGCAAGAACTAAGTAAAATTATGCAAAATTGACAAGATTAAGCATAAACAGGCAAATAATAAAGCAAAAAGCTAACATAGAGGTACATATTTGGAAATAAGACTCTAAAATAAACCTAATCAGTTACCTATAGGGAAAATGAAGTTAGAGATAATCTACCTATATGGAAAGTGGTTAAACCCTACCTCTAAGTGGCTCATCTTGAGCATTGTCAGTATATGGGCATTGATGGCATATTATATTTGGTTCTATCATTTTTGTGGGTGCAAAATTAACAAGGCAAAATAGTATTAGTGGGATCATGATCTCATCAAAATGGTTTTGGCTTTGCATTTATGATAGCACATTGATGACACCTTACAAAAGGTTCCAATCTCATACATAGCATCCCAAAGTAAGGTCAATAATGATGTAACTTAATGCTTAAACTAGAGTTCTAGGTAGTCATATATCAATCATTTCAAGGATTGATGCTTAAACTGGAGTTCTAGGTAGTCATATACCCATGGCATAGGGTAGGGGTGACCTGCAAACAATGCTAGTTCTAGATGCATGTTTGCTTGGTGTATAACTTGTCAAAATTAGATCGATTGGCTCAAAATTAGATTGATTGGCTACAGGTCTGCCATAAAGTTTCCAACTTATCACCAGTGAAAATACAAGAACCAAGGCTTAGAATACTCAAAAATGTCTCTCAGAAAGCCTACAACAGGCAAAATTTTAGTAAGAATTTGCAGACACAATGCTCAGAAATTCACACAATCGGCTACATTAAAGTTGTTCTATATTAAGTTCAATATTTTAAGATGAAAAAGAAGAGTTAAATGGTTTTGGTTCGATTTGCAGTTTTTGTGAAGCTTTTGCACTGAAGTTTCCATAGCCTGATTTTTTTCCCTGTGAAGAAAGACCATGTCAGATAATATCAGCAAAGAACAAAATAAGGAGACAATTGCTAGATTATGGTCTAACTTGAAAAGAAAAGGTGATGGGAAATGTTATTGTCCCTGCAAAATTTGTAAGGGCTTAAAGACTAGAAGACTTCTAATCAAAACAACTAAGAAACATTGTAGGCAACATGGTCACATTGAAGGGGGACATGATTATCATCCACTGGTAAGTTGTTCATTATATCGTTTTAACAATTTATATACATAAGAAATCACTTGATAATGAGATCATGATCATGGTTTATTTATGTTGATCATTTTTATATAGGTCGAGCACCCCAGAGCACATGATATGGACCAACACAACCCGAAGAATATGGTTTTCAAAGTGGAGGAATGTGGAGGTGTGAATACCAAAGCTGAAGATAATGATCCCATGGAAGATGGCAATCATGCACTAGAAAACACAATTGAAGATGATGGTACAAATACATTGATCCATGACACATTTAGTACTGGCATAGCTGATCATGATGATCAGGATGACCTTGATGTTCATGATTTACATCTTCTTGAGAAGGCATATGAGCCCCTTTACAAAGGCTCCCAAACAACTCTTCTCTCTGTTGTATTGTTGTTGGTGAACTTGAAGGTTATGAATGGTTTATCCAACATAACAATCTCACGTATGTTAAGGTGTGTCATACATGTCATTATAGTTAATAAATGGTGAATCATGTACCATTAATATTCTTTATATTAACACCTCAAACTTTTTTTTTTGGCTGTAGATTGATAGGTGAGTTTTTCTTACCACCATCAAATATTCTACCTTGCTCATACCAAGAATTATTTGCCATTATGAAAGATATTGGAATGGAGTATCAAACAATAGATGCTTGTCCCAATGATCACATTATATATCATAAACAACATGAATTTGGAACAGAATGCCTTGAATGTCATATCAGTAGATATCGAACAGATCAAATAACAAAAAAGGTGCCTCGCAAGGTTCTTCATTATATTCCCATTATTCCATGTATGCAACGATTATTCAGGTGCACTAGCTTGGCACAATTTATGGATTACCATGCACGCAATAGAAGTCGAGATGACATTATTCGAATGCCTATAGATGGTTTAGCATTTATGGACATAGAGGAAAAGTAGCCACACTTTAAAGAAGAACCTCGTAATCTCAGGATTTCATTGGCAGCGGATGGTGTCAATCCATTTGGAGAGTTGAGATCTATTTACTCGGTGTGGCCTATTTTTGTTATCAACAATAATATTCCTCCATGGATGTCAATAAAGAGGGAGCACATAATGTTGGCAATGATTGTTCCAGGTATTTTATCATTTAATAGTCATCTACATTTAATTATAAATATTGTAGTAAAATGGTCATAATAATTATGTAATGTTTTTGTTCATTCCACTAGGCAAGTACCAAGTTAAAGATATGAATGTATATATTGAGCCTCTTATCGATGAGTTGCTGGAGTTATGGAATGGTGTGACCATGTATGACATCTCTAGACCAAAAGGACAAAGACAATTTCAATTCCATGCAATGCTTGTATGGACAATACATGATGCCCCAGGGCTAACACATTTTTGTGGTACGTTATAGTGTTCAAGTTGCGCATGATAATTATAATTATAAAAATTAACAAATTTAATAGAATTATACATTATCTTGTAGGTCTTCAAACAAAGGGAAAATTTGCATGTCCAGTTTGTGGTCCAAAGATGAAATCCCATCATTCATAAAGTTTAGGAAAGCAGGTGTTTGATGAGTATAGGCACTTCCTTCACAAAAATGATAAGTACCAAAATACTGAAAACATCTTTTCAATGGGAAAGAAGAGACTACATCAAAGCCACAAAGAGTGACTCCTCACTTATGGAAGTTGGAATATAATAGAATTAATCGTCAAGGTAATGTCATTCCATCTAATGGTTTATGTTTCAAATTTGAATTTTTCTATCGTGTTTTGTTTACTGATGATGTAATTGATGATACTGAAGGTCGTCAAGGCATGGATGACCACCTTCCAAAGGGACTAAAAAGTTATCCTAGACAATTCTGTAGGTTTCCTTACTACGAGTAGCTACAAATTGTGCATTTGTTTGATACAATGCATATTGGAAAGAATATAACAGAGACATTATGGAAAATATTGGATGGAAGGCGTGACAAAGAAAAAATTATCAAAATTTGTAGTGACATTGTGGAATCCAATCATGCAATGAAAAATGTCATTCAATCAAATAGCAATGGAGATCAGATTAATATAAGTGCCCTTCCTTGGTTATTAACGGAGCAGCAAAGCAATTCTATAAAAGAAGTCATACGAAAAATTTGATTTCCCACAGGATTTGCTACAAACATAAACAATCTCATATCAAAGAAGAGTGAATTTGGGCCAGGGATGAAAACGCATGATTGGCATACCTTCATTAAGGTAATTCACATTCTTGTGTATTTACGATATATTTGTATACTATGCATGTACTTTTCATTGTATTATGTTAGAAAACAATGAAAAGATCATTTTATAATTGTTGTAGTATGTTCTACCTCTATCTCTCCTAGACCACTTTGACAATAATATCAAGCAAGTCATATATGATCTTGGAAAATACATGAGGTAAGTAGTGATGTTTGTTCAATTTGTTGTATAGATATTATATTTGCCATTTGTTTTACTTGTTATGCAATATATTGTATATTATTTTGTAAAGTCTCATTTATATATTTTTGTGTCTTCAATCTCTTTTAGGTGGTTGTCATCTAAAGAAATCCACAAGGAAGATATTAAATATTGGAAGAGAAAAATCCCTCATCTAATGTGTGAAATGCAAAAGTGTCTACCTTCAACCTTTTTCAATGCACAAGAACACTACCTCATACACCAAGTTGAGGAGATCGAATTGTGTGGACCTGTACACACTAGGTCAATGTGGATGGTTGAGAGGCACTTGAAATTTTTTAAGGCTTTGGTTCGACAAAGAACACATCCTGAGGGTTCTATGGTGGAGGGATATATGTTATACCAAACTATGGTGTACATTACTAAATATCTTCCTAAGTTTGCAGCAAAAATCCACGTAGATCGCATTTGGGATCCCAACCCCATTAATAAATTCGAAGGGGAGCCCTTTATGGGGAAAGGTAGATTGAAGAAAGTGAGAGGTAATTATAAGATGTTATTGTAGTAAATTAATTCTTCATCTTCTAAATAAATCAGTTGTAAGTGGTCTATTAATTATTTGTACAGTTGGTTGGGAGTGGGATGCGCTACATTTGTATATTGCAAACAATCTTGATTGGATGACGGTGTGGATTGAATGATGTCAACATTCTGGTCACACATTGACATGGGATGGTGTCGCTTCATTGGTTAAAGAAGCTCATCGTAATGGAGATTCCAATGTTACACAAAGGGAAATTGATTTAGCATATGGTTTAAGAGATCAACAAGTACGTATAATTTTATTAATCACCTGTATGTTTATCAACTCATGATGCAATAATTTTAATATGTTAGACACATTGCAAGTCAAACACCACAAGGCTATGTGCTGCAATGGTCATAAATTTCGCATCAAACAGTTGGATGACATGAAGAAAACTTGTGATTCTGGGATAACTGCAATCTTTGAGGTGACCAATATTTCATCTAGAAATGACATACATCCTCAAGAGTCTCAAAATTGATACTATGGCATTTTGGATGATATACTTGAGTGTGAATTTAATTCCTTCAAATTAGTTCTGTTCGTCGTCAAATGGTATAGGCTACGACTGAATAAAAATGATCCTGATAGAACTGTTATTGAACATGATAATGGATTTACAATGGTTAATACAAGGTCATTTGAATGAGTTGGGGATGAGCCCTATGTTCTTCCAAGTCAATGTGAGTAGGTATTTTACTCGGAGGTTCCACATAAACCGGGTTGGTCATTTGTTGTTAGACATGATCCAAGAGGAAGGCCCATAATGTATAATGTGATGGAAGAAGAAGATACCAAAGAAGTAGAAGATGATATAGATGATGATCACGATCGACAGTTAGTCGATGATGTTCCTGATGGAAATGTACATGAAGAAGAAGCTGATGATGATGATGCTACTGCTGCTGATGATGATGGTGATGGTGATGGTGATGGTGATGGTGATGACGATGATGATGACGAACACAATGACGATGACGATGACGACGACGACGACGATGATGATGATGATCATCATCATCATCATGATCATGATCATGATCATGATCATGATCATGATCATGATGATCATGATCATGATGATCATGATGATCATGATCATGATCATGATGGTCATGATGATGAGATGGATGAAGAAGAAGATCAATGACATGAATGAAATGTATGAGATGCGATTATTATATTATCTATTTAATATTGATATCTTGATAGAAATTGATTTGAATTATATGGTTACATAAATAATTCATATGTTTTGAATTATAATGCCATTACTTAATTAATTCATGATATACCTCTAGCTATGTGATAGATGGTGATTTAAAATACATATTTGATGGATTACATGCTTATGATGATACATGTGACATTTTTTGAACTTTGTGTTTATTTATGGAATGTGGACTACTTATTAGCTATGTGATGGATGGTGATTTATGATATGTATGTGATGGATTACATGTTTATGATGATACATATGTGATTCTTATGATGCTCAGTTACATATATGATGATACGCATGTGATGCTTATGATGCTTATGATACTGCAGTATTTATTGTTTATCAAATTACAAATGTAATGCTTATGATGCTCAATTGTTGGTGCAGGAACCTGAACCTCATGGATCGATAGGTATAAGTCAATACACCTTATAGAAATAATATATTTTTTTAAAATTACAAGAAAAACAAACTTCCTCAGTATTTCAAACCTCAACATTAGTAGCAAATCTAATACAGTTATCAACACTTGAGGCCCCAGTTGGACTTACTCAAATTTTAATCTCAACATCAACTTTATGGCCGACTTCATCAATATTACCCTCATTTGCAAAATATCTCTCTCATTACCAACTAACTCTCTCATTTGATGGTGCATAGGTATCACCAAATAGGTATTTGTCAGATGTGTCTTCCTCGAGTGAGGGAAATGTAGGAATAGAAGAGGAAAGTAAGACATGTAGTAGATCTCAAATAGGGAGATCAACTAGAGGTCAAAAGATTAGAAGAAAATTCAATAAACGCATGGAATTTTTTCTTGCTCAAGGGGGGTCATGTTCTTATGATGATGAGACCAAAGGTGACATTGAGGTGCCCTTGAGGTACAAACATCTACTGAAACAATGTGTACCCAAGGAACTTCCTCCAATAAACACTGATTTTTGTGTTAATGAGAGGATATATCGCATAGCACCTTCGTCGTTACATGGTTTAGGCTTATTTTCCATGGACAACATAAAAGTTTGTTACAACAAAGTTGTTGAATTGATGGAGTTTGTTGGACCTTGTTACAATTATAATGATTGGATGCAGATTGTTTGATATAAAAAAAGTATGCGTAGGTATGCACTATCAGACAATTATATACAACAAAAAGATAATGATCAAAGTAAACGAGTGGCTGTATACATTGATGGAAGGCCAAAAGCAACAGGGAATATTGCAGGTTTTATAAATAGTACATGACCTGGGTCAACTAATAAGCAACCCAATTGCATATTTGAGGCACGTGAGGGAAATTGTGTGTTTGTATGTGCGATAAAATCAATAAGTGCAGGGGAAGAGCTGCTAATCGATTACAATTTGAATCGTATAGATACAAACAAATTTACTATCATGGGGGTGGTACGTACTATATATATACCATTTAAGCCAACTTCCAATTAATGAATCCAATAAACCATTGTATTATTAAGTTTTTTTGCTAAGTCTATTGGTTTCATTTCGCTAACATTTTTTATTATTTTTCTTTGTCACAAGGCCACATGGATCCACCACATAGCACAGATAGGGGTGTAGGTCCTGACACTTCTATGGAGCAGGTAAACCTCATTGTAATTGTACAAATTAGATAGAAGCAAACTATTACATTATGATCTTTTCTTGAGTGTTTTGAAGTAATTTTGATATTGTTAATTATATTCTTGTCACAAACGGATGTTCGGGATAAGGGAAAGGAACCTGCAGTACCTCAGCACCTCCATAGGGATGTGGGGCACTCGACAGTGTTATGCACTGATGACATCACACTTAGCGCAAACCCTATACAATTGGTACAAAAGAATATTAGAAAAATTAGCCAAGAGATTGTTGATTTGGCAACCATAAGCCCTCAGACTCATGAGATAACAGAGAGGGTGCAACTATTGTTGTGGACAGTGGAAAACTTGCAAGTAAGCAGTAATGAAAGCTTTAATCATAACAAAAGTTCAATAATGGTTTATATTTTTTTCTCTTTTATGTCATTAACTAAAATATGTATGTGTTGTTTTTACAGAAATTTATAAGGCCTCATCATCCTGGTGGCGATGATCAGGGTATTGCGGGTAGTTCAGGTGATGACCATGTTCTATATATTAAAACCACTCCTTTGGACTTGTGAACTTGCTTTTTTAATGTTTTATAAATTTAATGTATTACTCTTCGGGTGCTGACATGGGTCCAAGGTCAACCCCAACTGTATTGCCGACTACAATGTCGGCAACACGTAGCATGCAGACATCGTCTGTTGCACCGACTCGTGTTGTCCCGCCCACTGGTGGTAGATCCCTCTTTTTCTCTCTCTTTCATTATGTGTTTATTACCCTTGAAGTGTTCTTTCTTGGAGGGATTTCATAGTGGATTCATTTACTGTGATAGGAGATGCACATGAGGATGCACCAGAGGTGACTACTGGTGATAACATACCATCATTTCCTGGATCTTCCCGTATTGCTAGTACAGGAATGTTGCAGGCCACATTGGTGGTGAGCGACGAAGAATTGATTCCCTTGAAGATACAGAAGGTTCCAGGTACTTTAAAATTATTATTATATATAGTCTAATTGTAATTTACTTACTGATCACTCATTTTGGACTAATGATCCCATGTTTTTTTTGCAGGAAATGATATTTTTTATAAAGATCTTAATGACATTACATTGCAAATATTTGGGCCCACCGTGCGTAAAAAGTGGAACATCATATGTGAACTAACCCTTATCCACTATTTTGATTTCATGTCATTGCTAGAATAGTTTTCCTTTTATCCATTTCTTGAACTATATCAAAGGTAGCTTCAGTTTCTTTCTAAATCTAATAGGTTTGTTTTTGCTTTAAAGGTGGAATGACCATGAAAAAAAGTTAAAAGATGAACTCACAAACCGTATGGTAGGGTTGTTTGGAAATGACACATTTGACAAGACTAAGCTCCTGGAAAAAGCTAGCACACATCTAAAGTATGTGAGCGACCAATACAGGACACATTTAGAGAAGAACGTAAAGTATGAGCATCCCCCCATGATTGCAGAGAGGGAGTGGAAGGACCTGATTTTGGATGCAAAGGAGAGAATTGAAAGGAAAAAAGGAAATACACCACTAGACGCTAGAAGAAGGTATGTGATACTATTAAGAATGTGAATATGTACTAATTATTCATTATATTTATATAATCTAACATATTTCAAACTTTTCATAGATTGAGTGGCATGTCAAAGGCAACCAAGGCAAGACAAGAAAAGCATGGGCAACACAAACTCAACTCTGGTGGTTATATGAAACTTGCTGCACGAATTGTAAGAATTAGTAAATTAAGTATCACATCAAAATATTTATAAATTGTAAACAATTTTTTTTTGATCAAACAATAAAAGCAAAATTCAAAATACTAAGCAAAAATCCAGGGCTCTGAATTCAATAGAGCACCCATAGAAGATGACAAGAGAATTGGCTACCAGCAAGGCTATATAGCCGTGGCTAAACTGCTACGAGAATTGAGTGGGAAGACATGAGATTCTGATGCATCTGTCACAATGGTAAATAAGCTAAATGAAAATTATTTCAAATTGAATACTTAACCAATAATCTATTTGATGTTAAGTTTCAACATAAAGTGACTATATTTTTTTTAAATAAGCAAGCAATGATAACACTATGCGTGACATTGGAATGCAGCATGATAATCGTGGAACAAAACCTGCACATGAAGGTCCAGATGTGCATCCTAGTAGTGGAGGTGTTCATTTGCTATTCAATTTTTTTTATGTAATTATTAATACAATTAAACATCTTAAATTGAAAATTAGTGTAGTAATTAATGTAACCTTTATTGTTAATATTTTAGAGCATGTAGTCAGTGGTGACCAAGTGGAGCATGATTCGGGTAGACAACATCAAGAACGTGATGTTTCCCAATCAGGTAGAGAGGACCATTGTTATTCCTTTAAATAAATTTAATTACAATTGGTGTATTGATTAATGTAACGTTTCGTATTTCAACTCCAGAGGATCTAAAGGGTGTTCAACATGTCGAGGTTGAGGCTAGACAAAATGATGTGGAAGATGTTGTGGCCCCATCAGGTAAAGAGTGTAACGGTTGTGTTCTTTAAATTAATGAAATACTTGTAACAATAATAAAAAAATGTTTTGAATTTAACCCAATTCTTTGTTATTGCAGAGGACCCCCCTTTGGTTCAGCATCCTCATCCTTTGTATAGGACTAGGCATACATCAAGAGCATGAGAAGAGGGCAGAACATCCAAAAATGGGGGAAATGATGAAGAAGACGATGCTTCACTTAGACTTTACATAGCTTCAAAAAAAAAACAAAGAAAGAAATGATTGTAATCTACCTTATTTGATAATGACTGATTTTTATGTGTTAATGAATGTAATTATGTGCTAATGAATGTTCATGAATGATATGTGTTGATGATTATTGATGAATGTTGCGTGTTAATGAAAGTTAATGAATTTTATGTGTTAATGAACGCTATATGATAATGAATGAATGTTATATTTAAATAATGGATGAAAGAATGAATGAAAGAATGAATGAATGTTAGATGTTAACAGGGAATTTAGAGTTATGTTAGTGGGGGGGGGGGGGAGGGGCCAAATGAGCTTCCACCTTCACGTGGTTGGCCCTTTTAAGTAGAGAATATTAAACTATTCTTGAAACAAAGCGAAGCTCAATAAGATAACACACTTTTCAATATTTCATTATGTTGCATAGTTAATCTTATTGAATAATGTACGTATATTGAATCTTAATTGCAGGGTCCAACAGAGCCAACACGAACAACACCATGGTGCGACTACAAAAGTTATGAATATGCCTCATCATGAATAAAGCTGAATTAGCGCATTCTCTATAAAATCTCAAATGCTCTATACTTTGGAAGTTTTGAAATTTTTATGATCATATCGGTCCCCTGCCTAAAAGCTTTTTTCCTTGATTTGTTTGTGATACACATTGAGAGATTTTTGTTTTCCTTTTATTTATGCATGTCTTAACCATTCTCCACATGCTTCCCATTCTTATTTAGATTGTTGTATTTTTACATATGTTGGAATCTGTAGTTCCACGTACATGTTTTCTATGTTCTTTTTAACTATATGAAAAGGTGTAAAATGTGGGTATAGTCCAAAATCTTGATTACCAACAAGCTATTATTGTTTAATAGTTCCAGTGCTTGTATTAATTGAAACAGTTTAACCCTTTTAACATGTTTCATAGCAAACCTGCACTTTGTATGCAATCTTATTGTTATAGTTCAATTACTGAGGTGATGTGATTTTCAAAAGTATTCCAACGAAAACAAAATTGGTTTTCATTTATGTATTTTATTAAAATTTTAGAGTTTCCTCATGAACTGTTAAACTTAGAAGGATTTAAAAATTCAATACAAGAGTATTGCACATAATTTCTAGAGATAGAACTAAAACTTTCTCCCATGACTTCAGATTGTTTCCATGCTCTCTAGGCTAGTAGCTTTCAAACACAAAACATAGGTCTTCTAAATTCTGTCCCAACATTAATTAGTTCCTTTCTCTTCTTTTTCATCCTTTTGGAAAGAGAATTGGAAATTGTTAGGAATGAACATCTTCCTAGGTGATTTGTTAAAATACAATGGGGAACTCAATCAAATTTTAATTCACTTCGTTTTAAGTTATTATCAAAATTCATTGAATTATACTTACAAAAGGCTTATATTTCCAAGGTAAAATATCATTATCTTTCTTGGGTGATATTAGATAGTAGGGTCTCTTGGCTTAGACAAAATCACCCTCTCATTGTATTCAAAGTAGATGAGTAGAAAAGCTAGATGTATCAATCATTAAATCATAAACAAACACAAGCTCAAAAATTGTGTTACCAAGTATGCTTGGAACCTAGCCTGTAACTAACTAGTTCATACTAGATATTGTTTGGGTATGGTATTCAATTCTATTAGAATCTACAAAATAAATATTAACCTAGAAATTAATGTAAGTGATAACATTTTTAAAATTGTTAAATATAAATGATAATACAATCAAAATAGCATAACATAGTTGATTTCATAAGAGAGAAAATGAAAAAGTTCACAATATCTTCACTTGATATCCAAGATTTTTAGTCCATGAGGATGAAGATGAGGATGAGATAGAAAACCAAAAGACAAGGAATTGTTTATCCAAGTTTCCAAATTTTTGAGGATAAGGAAAAAAACATAATCCTATGAAAGAAGAAGAATGTGCAAGTCATTATCTCAAGTTAAAGAAATTACTTAAGTAAACTAAACAAACAAATGCAATATCATACTTACGATAAAACATATCCACTTGGTGAATAAAATGGTACATTGGCACACCCCCTTAAGTGCAATTGAGGTAAGAAGAAATGGGTCACAAGGTTAGGTATCCATGTAAAATATGAAATAACCCCAAATTATAAAGACAGTGTACCCTCTCGAAGTAGAGACTAGAAAATCCATAGGACAAAACTCCATCCCAAGTGACATATGTGAAGGATAATATAGACCCACCCCATCCCCTAAAGCTGGTGCCTCCACAAAGAAGAGAGAAAAGCAATGCAAAATGTTGAATGGTGAATGTTGTAGTAGGTTCATTTGCAACAAATGATGCACCTTCCTTTCACAATATGGAAATCTTGAGTTGTCAAATTGTTGAATTCCCATTCAAGTGGAATGTAGAAAGGAATTCAGATGTATGGCTTTTGAAGTGACTCATGTGTCTTGATGTTGATATTAAGCTGTGATTGTTCCATAGAAGATTCAAGGACTACAATCATTGAAGTGTGAGACCTTAATTAATGTGAAATAGAATGTGTCATGTTGCATGATATGGTGGGGATAGAACAAGTGAATTTACAATGGGAGGCGATGTAACTCGATGGGCATTGTCATCAATGAGAAGACAAATATTCTCAATTTTTTCATCAATATTTGAAAGGTGAGAGTCCACAAACAGATGTGAAATGTTTAACTAGGCCTCCCAATGAAGTGGATCTCATAGACACGAAGAATCCTATATAGAGAATCATTGAGAGCCCTTGAAGAAGCAAATTTGAACTTCGATGAAGCAATACATGATGGAGGAATATCTTGCAAGAGGAAATCAAAGTCATTATGGTGTCATCTAGATCTGAAATGTGGTCTACTTTTCAAAAAAGTAAAGATGCTTGATAGGAATGTGTCCTAGTGGGGTGAATCTAGAAGACATATAATCCTATTGCAAAGAATCATGGAAAGTTCTAGAAGAAGCAACTTTTAATTCTGAAGTAGCAACGTGTATAAGAGATGTTCTCATTTGTAGATGGAGTATCAAGAGGAGGGTCACTAGTCCATGGACCATGTCATTGTTGTTAAATACCTACACTTTTGTTCATAGTCACTTGGTGTAGGAATGAATTCAATGAGATAGGGTAGGAGATCCTACATAATGTAATTTTTCACTATCCCTTGTTTCAAGTACAAATGGTTCTCTGAATTTATCTTGACAATAGAATGTCGAAATTTAATACCATAATCCATGATGAAAACTGCCAAAAATGGAAATTTATCTTAGTTCGCAATTACAAAATGCTTTTGTATAGGCCTCTCGAAGATTAAGTACATCAAATTGAGACTTTATAAATTGAGTGTATGTATTAGCAATCTCCCAAATTGTTCAATGGTCTCCAAACCTTGTCAATTTTTTATTTTTATTTTAACTCAAATATGTATGGTATAGGCATATCATTGGTTATGTGATTTTTTTTTCCTTAAATGCTTCTACGACCAAAAGAGACAAGTTTTAGATGAAAATGGGGTCTTATGGGCCTTTTTGACACAATGGTAGGTTCTTTAGACCTGAAAATGCCCCAAAAACTAGTCGATTGCCTTAAGTTACAAACAATCCTTGTTTGTGAGCATGCTTCTTGATCTCCAATTTTGGTGGAATGAAAGATAATATAGAATTTATCAAGCTTTTTGGATGCTTCGAAACCACCAAAAAAAAGCAACTTTGATCATTGAAATGTTATAGTGACTTGGATAAAAAAAGAAAACTAAGTCTAAACTTTAGAAGTTAGTTTTTTCTTGTCAAATTGTTGTTTTCAATTTTCAAATCATCCAAGGATGCAAGAGGAGTATATTTTGTTATGAAAAGATTAAAAAAAAACTTAGAATCTTTTGAAACCATTGAAACATGGGGACCCCTTCCCCCCCTCCAAAATCCCTATTTTTTCAAGATGCAATACTTAGGGGAAACATCCCCTTGCCGCACCACTTAGGGACATCCTAGGGACTCCAAGGAGTCTCTTGACCATCTTGAGGATGCCTATGAGTCTCCCATGGCCCCCAATTAGAAACTCCAATTCTAAACAAAAATGGTGAAATTATTGTGAAAATGTCATCTGTATTAAAGGTTTGGCAATGCCCCCTAACCTTGATGGGGGCTCTACCCCAAACCCCCCACAAGGGGCACTACCCATTGACCCCAAATCTCTACCCACCATTCTTATTGTTAATGCAATCGTTTCCATTTTTTTTATGTTGACTAGTTTAAACACTTAGTATGCCAAAGTTTCATCTACAATTCTTATACTTATTCTTAGTTTGCTCCCAAAGTTCCAAAACTCTACCACCATTGTTAATGTTCAAATTTCAATGCAATCATTGACATATTTTTAATGTTTATTGTAAAATTTACATAGTGTGGCAAATTTTTATTTACAGTTGTTATACTTATTCTATACACATCCTTTTATAATTAATTTTTTAAGTTGTATATATATTTGCATCCCACCCCTCCCCCTTCGTCATCCCCCTATCATCCCCAAACTTAAGCCCTTGGTATGTTAAGATATGAAAGCTCACAATAGTTTCATTTGATATGTTAATCAAGGAAAAACCTACAATATATAGCTTCCAAGATTCCAAATCCATGAGGATCATGAAGAGGTAGAAAACCAAAAAAAGAAATTGCTTATCCAAGTTTCCAAATTTGTGACAAGGAAAAAGTATAATCTCAATCAAAGAAGGAGAATGTGCAACTCATTATCTTATTCTACCTAAGTAAAAATATTACCTAATTAAGCTTTTTAATAATGGAATATCACACTTAGGATAAAACATATCCAAGGTAAATAAAATATTGTATTGATAGGCTTCTTTGGTTGCTCTAAAAGTGGTGCCTTATGAATTATGGTCTTGGATACTAAAGTTTCCAAATTCTGGGCACTCTTGATAGCTTCTCGTAGAGATTGTGATTCGAAGGCTTTAACCAAACCTTTCAATGGTTTTTGTTGATGTGTTTTTTATGCACTATGCAACACAAAATAAAATACTAAGTATTCTATCCTCTCTTGAACAAAATCCTCCCAAGTGCTAAACTACATGATCAAATGGGATGACTCCAAGATTCCAATAGTCAGGTCTTGACTTGATATTGTAGATAGACTCAATGATTGTGATGTGATATCTGCTGGAATCACAAGGGGGACTTATGTTGCTTGGGTCAAGACCTATCCATTCTCATGTTTCATGATTGATTTACACTCCATGATTTAGGTCATCCTTGAGAAACATCTCGACTTAGCCAATTTATTTTTTTTGTATCCTAATTCTTTAATTTTGACCCCTTACTAGCATTGCCTTAGGTTTTATTTGAATTCTTGCTTCTCTAGCATGGGCACATTTCTAAGGTTCATTCGCACAAATTGCTCTTGATGAGCAAGCTAGTATCATGACCATGACTTAAACAAAATTTTAACTTAGTCAAATTATCTCCTCCAAACTTCTATGAGTTCATCGCCTTCATTCTTCATCATTTGGATGTCTTTTGTCATTGGAAGGTAATTCTTGACCACCATACCTCAATCTTGACCTATGCTATACCCTAAAACGCTAGAACCTAGTCATGTTTACAATTGAGATCTTGGTGACTTGATCACTTAATATAGCTTAATCATGCAGGTCTCATCTAACTCGGACTCCAACACTTAAGCAAATCAACCCTAGAAACCAAGTACTTTGGGAAATATCTTGCAACTTGACAACATGGGTAATGATGGAGGAATGGAAGGTGAGACCTATAGAGGTGAGAGAGAGAGAGAGAGGGTGAGAGGAAGAGATAATGACTTGGAGAGGGTAGAGAAAGAGAAGTAGAGAGGGAGAGAAGAGAGGGATGGAGAAAGAGACCTAGAGAGGGGAGAGAGAAGAGAGATAGTAGAGAGGGATAGAGAAGAGAGATAGAAGAGAGATACCAATGTCAATCTTTTTCTATAAAATTTTTTTTTTGAAAAATCGGCCTATCGTCAAAATTTTGACTCCAAAGGATAAAATTCTGATAGAGGAGCATTGTCAGATGCACAGCATCCTCATCGGAACTCTCCTAGATGACGGCCTCTAAGAGAGTTCCAACGAGGATGTTGTGCATCTGACGGCACTCCTCTGTCGGAATTTTATCCTTTGGAGTTGGAATTCCGATGATAGGCCGAGATTGCAATGATATTCTTTCAGGGTATGAGCATCCATGGCAGTCCTCAGAAAGGTTGGAGGTGATGTCGGAATTGTGATGACCACAAGGATAGTCAGAACTTTTGACACAAAGTTTTCGACAGCTTTTTTTGTCGGTAGTACGACGAAATTGTGTCAGAATTCCAATGATTTGCCGTCAAAATTTTGACCCGAATGTACTAGTGGTAGGATGCAATATCTTGGACATCACCTTGTGTTGCAGAACACTGATAAAGGTAAAGAAGATGATCTTAGAGGTCATCAGTACACAAGTTAGTACCTGACTTGTGTGTTGAGATAAAGAGGTATTTTTGAGTGGCTGTTTGTGATGAAGAGGCAGAATGTTACCTGAATCACATCAACATTGGAAAAGTAGAATGAACCGATATGTTGTAAGGTTAGAGAAAAACAAGACTCCCACCAGATGAAGCAGTCATGATGAGAAGCAATGACTGACAGTAAATGTGCTCACATCATACCACATGAAGAGCATTATAGGATGTAGAAGACAAGGTGTTACTTCATCAAGTAATTGGAGCTTATTTCCTATTATGCATTGAGTGTGTCATAGTTTGGAGAGATAAGAGTGAATAGGTAAAGGAAAAAACTTGAAGGATTACACTAAATCTATCACTGAATTGAAGGAATGCCCTAAGTGCATGAGATCAGGGTTATGCACCAGACCAGAAGAGAAGGCATGATGTCAATAGAGGAATCTGACCTGACTGAAAGAAGATGTAGCCTTGAGAATAATGATGACATGGTGTCATCAAGAGTGGTAACCAGTATGTAAGTCTATTAGTTATATAGGCAAGGTGCAGTTGTAGAAGACCTCCCTGTTGTGGGAATGAGGATACTTAGGACTTACCAGTCTGGAGATTGGTTTGAGAGTTCCATCAACATTTCAACATGAGAGAAGATATGATAAGGTAACCGGTAGAATGGATGAGATCGAAAGGGTTAGCAAACCAAAAGAAGTAAGAAACCATTAGGGTGTCTAGTCAGCAATCCTACTTGGACTGACTTGAAGTACCAAGCTGGCAGATAGTCAACATGGCAAACCTAAGTTTGGATTAAGCTAGAATGTACATCGATAGGGTTGTTGCAGGATTGGTCATCTTTAATGAAAGATCACACAAATCATGGGACTTGCTGTAGAGTGATTGCAGGAGTTTGAGGCTCGAGGTCTGGAAGACAACTGCGAGCCAGCTAAGAGAAATTGAGAAGATCAAGGCTATGAAGGAAACAACCTGATAGATCTTTCATGATTGACCGAAGGATTAGCTATAAGGGTAAAAAGAAAGTTGCTAGAAATGAAAGGCATGATCGAGGAGATGCAACTATGGTGGAGATATGCATTCAGATGTTAGAAAGATCAGATCATGCAAGATCTGATTGGATTTGATTTGCCTCGAGGATGGTGAGGAAATCCTAACCACCTAGATTTTGAATTGGCTTTTGGTGGGAAATTTGGGCTATAAGTAAAAGCCCAAAGATATTTTTTGCTACTACTGAAGAGAGAAGAATATGGTGTGATTGTGAAGTTGAAGACTTCTGCAAGTAAGAGCAAATCAGCCAAGTGCTCGGCTAGCTTCTATGAAGAAAGTGGTATTGAGAGAAAACTTGGTTAAAGCGTTCAACCGGTTGTAGAGAAGAATCAGTAGAGTATAGTACTGGTAGAGTACAAAGAGTTTATGGAGGAGATCCAACAAAGGGGTAGTAGGTGAAGATAAGTAGAAGAGTGAGTTGGTGTAGCAGAGAAAGTATCTCACCATCAAAGTAAGGCATTTGAAAAGGTTGCAAGATTCACTTGTAACAAGATAACTACTTATGTATTTGAAGTTTACATTGTGATCACTGTGTTGTAACTCCTTGGGTTGGTGCCCTAAAGTCAAGGGTTGGTGCTCCTTTGGGTTTTATCCCATGAATCGGGTAGGGGTTGGTGCTCCTTGGGTTGGTTCCCTAAACTTTGAAAAAAAAAATTTATTGTGAGGTTGGATTGGAGAAGTAGACCCAACAACATTTCTCACTGAGGTTTTTCCCATCTTGGGTTTTTCTTGTATATGTTAGTGTTATGTGATGTCTCTCCTTATGTGTGTGTGTATTTCACTTAGTCTCATTACTAACCGGTAAGTCTGCATTGTGCTTGATTCACAAACCTGTGTTTCTCCTGTAGGATTTCAAAAGAAAAGTTTTGAGAACCACTAATTCACCCCCTCCCCCTCTCAGTGGTGCATTGTGTCTAACAATGTGTAGGTCAGCTCACTAAGAATATTACAATAAAATTAATTAAAAATAAGTCAAGATACAATGCATCATATCAGCTCAATACATTTACAACAATATCCAATTAATAAATCATCTCCATAAGGTGTTGTACTTATCTGGAATAGATAATGCATACTGGTCCATAACCTAGACAAATTTTTTGGTAACAACAAATATGTCAACCCGATTAGACCATTAACCAAAATACCAAAACCAAGTATCCAAACCATGTCTTCAACATAACCAAGTGATCTCCAAATGATAACAAGTCATCCTTAGTGCTAGTGAACAATATAACCTGTCGGTGAACAATATATCGGTGACTGTATATAAGTCACTAAACTTGCCTATGAACACAATGTGTCAGTTCAACATAACCAAAGATCTCCAGAAGGATAAGTGTTGACATCAATGACAAAACTAATGCAACACATCCATAATACCAACAATTAGCTTATTTAAAAAATAAGATTAGAGTTTGGAATTATTTACATTTCAAGAATATTTTTGGGGAAAAAGATAGGATTTGGGAAGAAATAGAATAGGTTAACAAGGCTATTCTCATCTTGGGTATGAATCTTTTGGCCTTTGATAGGCTTAAATTATTGAAAACCCAATTGGAAGAAGTTTTTGCAAGGGAAGAATCTTATTAGAGGCATAAATATAGGCATCTTTGGTTATCAGAGGGTGATAGAAATACCAAATTCTTTCTTTCTTCAACTAAGCTTAGGAGGCAACATAATAGAATATCTTGTATTATTGATTCTAATTGGAGGAGTTTGTCAGATGAGGATGCTATTGCTTCTGAAGCAGTTAGCTTTTTTAAGTCTCTACTCTCGACTGAGCCTATTTCCTTAGATAATACTTTTGTTAATTTGGTCCCCCCTCTTCTTAGTTAGGAGGATAATAGGATGCCTATGGCTCCCTTTTCTTTGGATGAGCTAAGAGATGTGGTCTTTTCCATGAATTCGGAAAAGGCTTTGGGTTCGAATGGATTCACGACTTTATTTTTTTAAAAGTGTTGGGACTTTGTGGGGAATGATGTCCTGCTAGCCTTGGAAGAATCTAGGAGGAATAGAATGATCTTGAAAGAGCTCAATACTACTCTTATTGCCATTATTCCGAACATGCATAACCCTAGCTCCTTTTTTGATTTTTTCCCTATTGCCCTTTGTAATACTTTATATAAGATTATTACCAAGGCAATCTTGGTTAGGCTTCCCAGGCTCCTTCCCTTCCCAGGCTCCTTCCAAAGATAGTTTCCATTGATCAAGGTGGCTTTGTGCCTGGTAGGGAAACCCGCAGAGGGTGCAATTGTAGCTCATGAGATTTTGCACTCTATTTCATGATAGAGGACTCTGACTATGATTCTTAAACTTTATATGTTTAAAGCTTATGATCGAGTTAACTAGAAGTCCCTTGTTGTTGTTTTGAATCGCTTTGGGTTTGTGCATAGTTGGGTTAAATGGGTTTTTTCTTGCATATCTTCTACTCATTTCTCAGTTTTGATTAATGGCTCCCCTTCGGGGTTTTATCTTCTTCTCAGGAGGTTAGGCAAGCGGATCCTCTTTCTCCTTTTTTGTTTATACTTTTGGCAAAGGCTTTAAGTAGGGCCATTTCTGATGCTAGAGCATTTGGTAAGTAGAGTGGCGTTAAAATAGATGGGTATCCTTCTTCGCAATCCCATTGTCTTTTCGTGGATGATACTCTTTTATTTGGTTCTACCTCCTTGACTGAGGCTAGAGTTATCAAGACGATTATTATTGATTACTCTTCATTTTCTAGTTAGAAAGTTAATGAGTTGAAATCTAAGGTTTTATTTTTTAATGTGTCACCCCTGGTTAAGGATAGACTCACTCAATTTTGGGGCTTCCAAGTGGGAGCCTTCCCTTGTAAGTACTTAGGCATTTTTTTTTTGTTGGCTTGAATAAGGATTCCTTTTGGGATAAAGTGGTTCATGCGATATCTTCTAGGATTTCTTTCTGGAACCATAAATGGCTCACATTGGCTGGTAAGATTATTTTAATTAAATCATTTCTTAATGCCATTCCTACATACTTGATGTCTATTTTTAAGACTCCCCCCAAAGTTGTCCAAGACCTTAAGGTATCCTTAAGGTCCTTTCTTTGGAATGATAACAATGGGGGCAAGAATAACCTTCCCCTTCTAGCATGGGATAAAGTTTTCTGCCCTAAAGAGATGGGAGGAGTGGGTATCCAAGATTTAGTATCTCAGAACAAAGCATTGGGGGATAAACTTGTTTGGAAATGTTGGCATTGCAAACTCTAATAGTAGTTAAAGGTGATTGAAGGTGTTGTCATTGATGGAAACCTTACAATCTTATGGCATCAGCACGCACCAGCACCAGCAAACTCTACACCTGCAAATAGTTCACCGACAACGACAATAATGTTTACCGACATCCTAGCCGACAAAATTTTGATTATTGTATTTTGTATTTAATTGTAATATCTTTTTGTAAGCCGACATGAAATATTGTAATAAGACTCATATATAAGTATGAGATCTTGTAGATCTTTTGGTGAGAGGATATATGATATGATGGATATGTAGAGTGAATATCAAGGCAGATTTTATAGAAAGGTTTATGGTTGTTGTATGAGCTTAAACCTGTACTGAACCTGGCATAACAGATGCTTTTTGTAGCAGTACATTATATTGGATTTTCATAATCCATTTTGTAAGTCAGTGAGACTTCCTTTTGTAATTGAGTAGTGAGCTCTAGGCAGTTGGCCTTCCTACATGTGTAGACCCCTCTTCTAAGTAATATGCATTCATTGGCCAGTGAGTGAATATTATGGGTCACAAATCCCATCGAGCTTTTTCCCACACTAGGTTTCCTCGTTAAACATCTTGTGTTATGGTGTTCTTTCTATGTTGTCTTTATTATTCTTATTTAGTGCATTAATTCTTGTTTACTGGTACACTATTTTGGAATGCAAATTACTTAATAAGGTCAACTATTTTGTAAACTGGTTAGATACTTTCACTCGCCCCTCTCAGTATCTTGGGACTATCATCAATCCTAACAATTGGTACAAAGCTTAGCCCTCTATTTTCAAAAGCCTATCAACTTGAGGAAGATTCTGACACCGGTACAGATGGAAAACTTGAGAAAGTAATTGGAAACAACTCTTGTAGACTTTGATGCAAAAAAGTTTAAGAATATCAAACTTGAAGATGATCTGAAGACTGCACAAGAATTCATTCAAGGACTTCAGGAGAATCTCACTATTGCTAGAAACAAAAGAAGAGAACTTCATGAGAAGATACAAAATGATGATGATGAAAAGGAAACTCTTAATAACCTTGTAAGAAAGATGAGGCAAGAAAACATAACCTTGAGGAATGAAATGCAAGACATGACTATGAGATTTTTTAAAGACATTGAAGATAGAAAGAAGAATGAAAATGACTTGACTAGGAGACTCAATGATGCTGGAAATGAAAATCTAAGACTCGGTCATGAAAATGATATGTTAAAGATAGATATGATTCACATGGAACATGATAAAACCCAACTTATGAGACAGAAGGGAATTTTGGAAAATGAGTTGGCTACTGCAAATCAACACAAAGAGAAATTCAAGAAAAGTTCAGAAGAACTTGATAACATGCTGAAAAATTAGAAACCTAATGGAGATACTAATGGACTTGGCTTTGAAGTTGGTGAAAGCTATGACACTACAAACAATCATGATCATAGCAAACCAGTAAGATAACATAATGCCTACAAATTTCATGGGAAATGCTTTAACTGTAACAAGTATGGTCATAGAGCAAATCAGTGTAGATCTAGAAACTATCAGAACACTAATGCACCCATCAGTCAATGTTTCAAATGCAACAAAATTGGTCACAATTCAGAAAATTGCAGAATGAATGTAAGATGTTATGTTTGTGGAAGATCTGGACACTTATCTAATCAATGTAGAACACAAACTGGCATAGGATATGGAAAGGCTATTCAGAAAGACAATGTGACTTGTTATGCTTGTAACAAGATTGGACATATTGCAAAATTTTGAAGAAGTAAGGCATCAACAACAAATAACAAAGGACCCAATTTGAAAAGAAAAGAAAAGGTAGATGAGGTAAAGGAAGAATTTTCAAAACAATGGATTAGAAAGAGAGATCAAAATGTTGTTGAGACTATTCCTTCACCAGTAGAACATAGTATCACTCCATCGGTAGGAGATTCTTCATCCAACTAAAAACTAATCCTTGGGGGTATTGTAGCAAATTGAAAATCATGCAAGTTTACCCTCGGTTTATGGTGAAAAGATGAACTTCTTCTTTACGGGAAGATGTGTTAATTTTCACTTAACTGATAGGCATTTATTGTGGTTGTTGAAGGAAAAGACATTATAAATCAACATTTTTCCCTCTTTTTCATTCACTAAGCATTCAAACTTTCAAAGAGCACAAAAAACTGAGTGAAGGCATCCATAGCAAGAAGTGAAGCAAGTTATTTCAAGCGTCCAATCCTATCAGGTAGATTAAGGTATTTATCAATGGCTTCCTCCTCTACTCCAGAATTCATTGCAAACCCTACCATTATAGAAGTGGTTAAATGCCCTAGGCCCGTTTTCAATATTATCCCCGAAGTAGCAAAACAGGATGATACCCTAGGTTCATTTTCAAAAATTCCTAAAGGAGTTGCATCTGCAGAAGTCCCTAGAATTTACATACATTACCACATTGAGGAACTAGGTTCAGAAGAAATCATGAAAATGTATAAGAATGTTATTTGTGATGGGAATGGAACTATAAAACTCAAGCATAAGGCTATAGAGACCCTAGGTTTTGTGGATATCCTTGACATTCTAGAATTTCCTAAGGAAGTTGTAAGGATTGTACTCAGTAGAGTTCATGGAGAATTCTTTTGGCTTGACTCTATTCATAAAATCACTAGAGAAGCAGTTAGGGTTGTGAGTGGCTTACCCTCCACTGGTAGCAGTCTAGATAAAACTAAGAAAGTTTCAAACAACACTATGATGACTTTAACTGGTGCAACCTATGACAGAAAATCCCCAAGAGTTAATGATGTAAAAGATGAAAATGTTAGATTCATTAGCATGATATTAGGATACAAAACCGCACATGCTAACTGATTGAACTCAGTTTCCAGTCTATGTATTAAAAGTGCATATGATATGGTCAAAAAGGATGCCAAGATAGATGTATGTGAGTGGTTGAAAGATGAATTGATTGACAATTTGAAGAAAATAAAAGGAGATAAGAAAGGTACTTTCTATTTTGCCAATCTTCTTGTATGCTTGATGCTATATCTTACAAAAGAGGTTCCTAGTATAGGCAAGAAAGACTTTGGTTATGATATACCAGTAGGGAAGCAATTGTTAGATATCTTGACTCGCATGGGGACAAACAAGAAAAACAAAATAACAGAGTATTTCCAAGCATTTAAAGAAAAAATTAAGACTAGGGAAAGGTTACCTCAAAGTATTGTCAACAAGTATGAGAAAGAAATTTGTTTTGTGATTAAGAAGGATGAAATTTGGATGGAGGCAGTTCTTGCTAGAACTATTTTGGTGATAGATATGGGATATGAGGCTGATGTAAACATAATTGAAACATATGCCAAAGCCCCACTTGAAGCCCCTAGAGAATTGAAAGAAAAAGTTTTTGGTAATGCTGAGACAATAGAAAGTGGTGTTCAAATACTTAAACAAAGGAAGAAAAGGGAGAAATATATCAAGAGTGCAACCAAATAGGTGAAAGAGATAAAGGAAAACATAATGAATATCACTGGTATCAAGGAAAGTGATCTGGAAGGATTACAATCAGAGGCTCATCTCTCACCAGTTGGTACATCCTTTGATAGTAAAATTCCTACTGAGTTTATAAGAGTTGATAGGAAGACAAAAACCTCACCAGTACCCTCTCCCCCTCCCAAGAAAACTAGGACAACAAGGCAGAAGCAATAAGCAGTAAGGCCACCCGCTAAGAAGATGACACCTAGAAAGAGAAAGGAAAAACAGGTCATTCCTCCACCTGACAACCTATTAAATGAGATAACAAATGATGGTAACTTATCAAATGTAAGTAAATTATATGATACTTTTACAAATGAGGAGAAAGAAAGCATAGAAAAAAATATCATCTTACACCTTGATATTTATAAGAAAGTTTTGATAGAGGTTGTAGATGATTTGCCTAGTGATTTGTATAGGCGACTAGATGCTAAAAGGTTAGCCATTATGGAGCTAGACAAGAAAATTAAGGTTGAGAAACTGCTAGATGTTCACCCTATAATATCTAATGGTCGGCAAAGTAAATGAGATCTCAGAAGAGACAACAGATAAATGGGACATCTTCTTTGTGGAGAAAGAAAAACAAGAAGAACTAAAAAGACCAAAAACATTGAAGGTATACCAAAAGGATAAGGACAAAGGAAAAGGCAAGGTAGGTGGACTACCTAATATAAAAGTTACAGATAACCTTCTACCACCTTTAATTACTCCATCGGTACTAACTGACGACACACCGACTACTGAGAATGTGGAGACTCCACATGAGGATACAAATCCCGAGTCTGAAATTTTGTACACAATGAACATATACACTCAGGAGGTCAATATTGTAGTTGATAAAGAAAGTACTGAGGAAAAGAAGAAAGATATTTCTACTGAGCAACTGACTGACAATGTTGGAACATAGGTTTAAAATGTTGAAGTTGGAAGACCAGTTGAACACATTGAGATTGGGGTTAGTGAAATGGTTATTGATAGTATTGTTGATGCAAACATTGAAAAACTGATAGAGATAGAGAAACCGGCTGTAGAGAATATAGTGAAACCAATTGAGTCACTAGTAGTGGACAGTGCAGAGGTATAGACAAAGAAACCGATAGTGGATACAACTGAAAAACCATCAGAAAAACTGGCTGATAACACTAAAGAACAATAAAAATAATGGTAGAAGAGAGCACAGTAAAACAGACCAAGACACAAGCTGAGAAATAGGTTGAGAAACAGGTTCATACAGAGACAATGCCACTGGCAAATGCTGAGAAGCCTAAACCTTTTTCAGTTGAAATGCAAACACAAACTGACCTACCAGAGGTTAAGAAAAGCAAAGTTGTTACTACCACTGGCAGCATGGAGATTGTTAAGGTAGTTTGATAGTCATCTGGTACTTCCATGATTGAATTCAGACCCACAAATGTGACTGAAGTGCGTTTGGATTCTATTAAGAAAATTACAGATTGTAATGTATTGGCATATAAGGCTATAGATGATACCATTCCTATTCTTAAATTGATTGCACCCAAGTGTAATGTAGATAATAAGGATTCTTTGAGTCAGATAGACACATTATCTAAATACATCACCGATAATATATTGACTATGGACCAAATAAATAAAGAGACATTTAAGGAGAAAATGGATAAGGAAAAACAAAAATTATTTAAAGAGACAATAAAGAAGTGCACAGAACACATTGACACTCTTTTACTGGCATTCAGTACAACCATAATGGAACTTAAGGAACTGTATAGAGACACCTGCAAGACTAATCTTCTAACAGTGGATATTGATAAGGAAATCAGAAAAGTGCAAAAAGAAATTGATGATATAGCTGATGATATCGTTGGTTCATCTGAACCAATATCAATTATAGAATAGGAGATAGCTGGATTTGAGGAGAAACTTGAAAAATTGGAGAAAGAGAAGGAAAGAATAAAAGGCAAGGAAAAAGAACTTAAATGTAGAATCAGTCCTAAATTGGATAACCTCATCTCTTTGAGGAAAGAGATCTCAGAGGCACTTATTCAGGGACATAAGACACCAGAAGAGAAAATGCATCACCTCACCGGTACTATTCAGAGAACAGAGGCAACATTAAAGGATATCAACAGGTTCACTCAGAGCCTGAATTTGGTACTAGCAAACCTATTCCAGAGTGTAACCAACCGATTACAAGATACTAACTGAGCACTGAACTTATTGAAATTTTGACAACCTTTGTCATTGATGTCAAAGGGGAAGTAGTAGAACTGAGAAAAATGACTTGCAAAAGAGATCATCTGCTCAAGGGTAACACACAGTTTTGGTAAGATTTTTGGACTTTAATTTTTGGATACAATTTTGAATTTTTCTCATGAGTGTTGCCATCAATGCCAAAGGGGGAGATTGTTGGCATTGCACACTCTAATAGTAGTTAAAGGTGATTGAAGGTGTTTTCATTGATGAAAACCTTGCAATCTTATGGCATCGATAGGCAGCGACACCGATAGATACTTTACTGGCAGCGACAATAATGTTCACCGACATCCTAGCCAATAGGATTTTGATTATTATATTTTGTATTTAATTGTAATATCTTTTTGTAAGCCGATATGGAATATTGTAATAATACTCATATATAAGTATGAGATATTGTAGATCATTTGGTGAGAGGATATATGATATGATGGATATGTAGAGTAAATATCAACGCAGATTTTGTAGAAAGGTTAATGGTTATTGTATGAGCTTAAACCGGTACTGAACTTGGCATAGCAGATGCTTTTTGTAGCAGTACATTATATTGGATTTTCATAATCCATTTTGTAATTCAGTGAGACTTCCTTTTGTAATTGAGTAGTGAGCTCTAGGCAATTGGCCTTCCTACATGTGCAGGCCCCTCTTGTAAGTAATATGCATTCATTGGCCAGTGAGTGAATATTGTGGGTCACAAATCCCACTGAGGTTTTTACCACACCAGGTTTCCTCATTAAATATCTTGTGTTATGGTGTTCTTTCTATGTTTTCTTTATTGTTCTTATTTACCACATTAATTCTTGTTTACCAGTAGATTGTTTTGGAATGCAAATTACTTAATAAGGTCAAATATTATGTAAACTAGTTAGATACTAATTCAGCCCCCCTCTCAGTATATTTGGGACTATCATCAATCCTAACAGGAAATTATACTCAGACCTATTAAGTAAATGGGATTCCATTATATTTGCTATGTACTTAAGGGGGGGCCCTAGAGAAAGGATTTTCATAGCTTCATCTCTTCTGAAAGGATCAGCTTTTTGGAACTTTTTGGTTAGTTGTAGATTGGTTATCCTTCCACACATTTCTTGGGTTGTCCATAATCGGAAGAAGGCATAGTTTTGGGATGAAGTTTGGAATGGTCACCCTACATTATCTTCCATTCGGGACTGGTCTCCTTTGTTTGATATTCTTTCGGTTCTTTAGGGAGTTTTTGTAGTAGATTATTTTGACATTATTTCTTCAGGTCCTTACCTAGTAGCTAGATGGAAGGCTATTGCTTTTCTTCCAATTGATTATGATCTTAGAGTAGCTTTTGAGGTGAAGCTCCAGAAAATATCTCTTGTGTTTCAAGATAAAGAGTATATCTTGGTGTGGACTAGGAGTGCCTCAGGCTCTTACCCAGTAAAGGAGGGGTATAAATCTTTGTCTCAGTGCTCTTCTTCCTCCTCTTAGCCTCCTAATCTTTTTTGGCATTCAGCTTGTCTTCCTAAAGCTGGTTCTTTTGCTTGGTTGGCAGTTCAGGATAGAGTTCTCATTGAGATTACATTGGATGGGCTTGGGATTACTGTGGTTTTCCCTTGTGTATTTTTTGGATATTGTATGGAAACCATGGATCACGTGTTCTTGCTTTGTCTATTTTCTCTAGATTGTTGGTACTGGCAGTTTGGAATGCTTGGATGGTCTTCTTTTATTAGTCCTAATTTATTGTCGCATTTCATGGATTGGCCTTTGTTGTATTCATCATCCTTTTATTCCTCTCTTTGGATAGTGGCATCTTCTATTCTTGTTTGGAACATCTGGTTGGAGAGGAACTCTAGGATTTTAAAACATAAATCAGCTTCATTAGAAGAAGTTCTTGACAAATCCTATCCTCCATTTCTGAGGTGGTTCTTTCTTACATCTTCAAAAATTTGGAACATTTGAGGTCCTTTTCTCATTGGGATAATTGGGTAACATGGAAATGGTGTTCACTTCATGTTATTCCTTCCCATGGGGCTTTAATAGCTGGATTGTCTTCACTTCTCAAACATAGGATGGCTAAATGGATGTCTCCCCCCCAATTCTCCTTTAAGTTAAATTTTTTTGGGGCTTCTAAGGGTAATCCGGGGAAATCGGGAATTGGGGTGGTCATCTTTGATCATAATTCTAAGATTGTTAAAGTTGTGGGGAAATATATTGGTGTTGGCTTTAATAATATTGCAGAATTTCAAGTGTTATCTTTTTGTCTTGATCTTGCCATCTCTTTGGACATTAAAGATATTGTTATTGAAGGGGACTCAATGTTAGTATTTCAGTCGGTCTCTGCTAAGAAATGTGTTTCCTAGCATCTATAGTACTTGTTCGAGTTTATTCTTGCACAGTTGAAGTGTTTTTCTACCTTTACTATCTCACACTGTTATAGGGAGATACAAATTATTGTGGATTACTTGGCCAATAGGGCTGTTGTTGAATGTGTTGAGTACTTAGAGGTGCATCCTTGGGACATCCCTGCTTCTTGCATTAATATTCTTCTTTAAAGGGTCTTTGGTCATGATTTGTAGCCTTCATCATACTCCTTATTGGGTGTAGTTTTTCATTCGCATATGACAGCAAGGAGGGTGTTGTCTTGCCTTATGGAAACATATTTGTTGTTGGAATATTCAGTACGTATCTCCTGATGGAGCAAGGAGGATGTTGAGGTTGTTTTTTCTTGACCTATATCCTTCTTGTTTGAATTGGCTTTGTGTTTGATCTATCATTATTTGATAGGGTGGGAGGAAATTGTCCTTGTGTGGGATTGATGTCTTTGTGAGTGTGGTGGCTACATGAGTATTTGGGCTTGAATCACTCATTGTTTGGGGATTTCAATTTGTGCTCAGTTTTGTGTGACTGTTGCTCTGACTAGGCATATTTTTATCATTAAAAGTTCTTGCAGGTTGGTGGTTTGATTATGGGCATATTTTTATCATTATATTGATTGTTGGCTGGCGATTTGATTGGTAATCATGTTAAAGAGTTTGGAAGGCTTGGGTATCATTTCTCGATTTATCTTTCAGATTTCCAATCACTTGCATGTTCTGTAATGATGAGATGGAAGAGTCCTCGTCTGATTGTTTTCGATTTGGCAATTAGTAAGGGATGAGTTTCTATATACTGGCTTTTTCTCATCATTATTTTCTTATCTTCCTTTTGCCATCTTCATTTCTTCCTGTCATGTTGAAGCATATGTTCATCATGGTTTACTCACTCCTCTTGCAGGTTTCTTGCTTATCACGGTCTAGTAGTGGCTACTACTCATTCGATGAGGCTTCGTGTTTGGTTTTGGTTCTTTCTATAATGATCCCTCTACTGGTTTGGTTTATATCTGGGTTTGGCTGATGGTTTTATTGTGTCTATTCCTTCTTTGGTGTCATTATTCATTGGGTAAGATGCTCTACTTTATTTGGAAAGTTTTTTTTAGATTTGGAGGATGGTGGCTGTCTTTGAGAAATTGGAACATGCAGATTTTTTGGTATATGAGATGGTTTCTCATCTTGCTACTCTTTTTTTCATTGTTGTTGTGGGATATCCTATGGCTTGGTCTTATCCTAGTTCCTTGGGGTCTTCAACATCCTCCCCTTCTCCTTATTTGGATTCTATTATGTTTTCTCTCAATATTTATCTTTGTAGGATCTCTTATAATAATTTCACTTATGGTTATTGGTATCATACTAATTAGTGGTTTGGAGAGTTGTGCTTCTTAGATAGGGGTGGCCCAATTTTGATGCTTATTCTCATTTTTTGATGGGTGTACTTTTGCCTGGTGTTTCACTTTCACAATTTTCTCTTGTATGCCTCTTCTGGTAGCTTCCTTTATATCTAATGAGGCTTGTTATGTAATTGGGAAGGTTTTTTGGGGTAGATTCGGCCCATGGGCTTCTTGTAATGGGTAGATAGGCTTGTGTTATTTGAGTAATATTGAAGGGTTTTCTTATTGGTTCTTTCCCTTCAGTGCTCTTGGAACTAGACACCATGTAAGAAACAATTTTATTAATATAATTCAGTGGTTTTATCCACTTTTATAAAAAAAATAAAAAAATATATAGTTAAGAGGATTCTTTGGATAATATAATTACTATTTGTATAAGGTTTATCTCAATTTATGACACCTTTACTATTTGTATTTATGATGTAATTTGATTGGCTGACTATTTGTATTCATTTTCAAAGGAAAATAGTAGTGGAAGGCATGAGATCAACAACTCTTTAATTAGTTTTTGTTGATGCATCCTGCATTCTTGAGGGTGCTTGTTGTTTGTTGTTCATAGAGAAGATAAGGTACTACTTAATAAAGGTCGAGATCATAGTTGTTGAGCCTCTCCCAGAAATGAACAACAAAATATCATAGCTTATGAAGGTGTTCCTTTTTAATATGACAAGATAAAGCATGATCATCATAAATACATTATCAGTCTAATAGAACATATTGGTAGTTTAAATGTGGCTATATATATCAAACATTTTTTGTTCTTTTGAGGTCATTTTTTTGATACAATTTGATGATGTTTCAAAAGGTTCACTTGTAACATTGAGTGGAAAAAGTGTAAGTCTTTATATTGGAGGTTGGCGGCATCAGAGGATGGAAGAATTTTCATCATCTTAACTTAATTTCTCTCTTTGAGATGATGCTTTCCATGAGAAGAATTTTTGGCTTTTTTGGTTTATGTTGTTTTTCTTTTGCATTCTTTGTTGATGTTGGTGGATTTGAAGAATACATGTATTGTGAAGGTTGTGTTTTGGAGACAGGTTTGGGATTTTTTGTTGAGTTCAATATGGCTTTTTGTCTAGTGAGCTTCAAAGTATATGTTCAAGAATTATACCCTTTTGCGGTCATTAGGCAATGATAGAGATCTCTATATCTTTTAGGGTTTGTTGTCTAATAATTCAAGACTATGTTGTAAGAGTTTAGAACTGGGAGCTCAAGAACACAACTCAAAAGTACATCTTTCTAAGGGTCAAGAGACAACTTGATGAGCCCACTTGGTTCAAGATTTTCTTCTTCTTCAGAAGATCTTCTTAAAAAAATTACACATTATGTAGTCAACAAATTTTGATGTGTAAGCCTTAAAGGGTGGTCCCTAGGGCAAGGTGAAATTGATGATTTCAAGAACAATATATTAAGGGGGGAATGTTGGTGTAGATATAGTTATACATTGTTAGTAGTTATTATGCGAAGTGTCTGTGATAGTTATGATGCAGTTGGTAGTTTCCAAACTAAGTTCTTCACCTTATATATGTATGAGATTCATCAAAAAATCTAAGATTCAACAAATCTATCATTCACCTCTATTTGTATCAAAAATATGTCGTATAATAAGAAGGTATTTGGGTATTTCTAACTCAAAGGGTAAATCCATATCATCTAAAATAAAAAAATGAGTAATTTAAAAAGTAGATACTCTATTTATGAAAATTAAATGTTGGTCATTATGTATGCATTAGAAAGATTAGATAATATCTAGCTTGTCATTGATTTATTGTAAAAAATAATCATAATATTTTAAAATTATTTTTGAGTCAAAGTGATTTGAATAATTCATTAAAAAATAACAAGAATATTATTTTTAACTACAATATATGAAAGAAAATAAAAATGTTGTGCCAGTTTTCTCTGATGATATTCTATTTATAGTAAAACATGGGAAGAATGTTTGAAGCATTAGGATAGAGTTTTGAAAATTTTGAAATAGCATATCTATGGAAAAAACTTCAAATGTGTTTGCATTAATAATTTCTTAATATTAGGGATGCATTATAAGTGCCAAAGGTGTATTGATGGATCCATAGAAGAAACCAAGCTATTCTATATTGGCCATCTCTTACCATATTAATATATTTGTCCATATCTTAGCATACAAGCCTCATGCAAAACCTTTGCATTAACTATGTGACAAAGATATCCCCACAAGGAGGAAGAAGAGGAGAAACCACCAGTACAAGCCCATTTTCATAGTAGACAAATACTACAATGCTCACAACACAAGATTATAGAAAAGAAAGCACCCAATTTTGGGTCAACAGGACCCAAGATTTCCAAAAATCTAATACAAAAATAAAGGACACCCCAAATCGACACCCCCAAGAAATTGAAGGTCAAACAATTGTTTGTGGCCACCATAGAAGACCCCTTCACCAGAATGAGGAGAAGAAGAAATAACCCCACTCCATGACATGCAAAAAAATGTTAGTATGTTCAAATGATCTCCACTCACCTCTACAAGTAAAAAGAATAGTTGAACCAATGACACCTTGAACAAGAGGCAAAATACCTAGATCCAAACAGTTGGACAAGAGAAAATAGGACCATGAAACCCCATGCAAGAAAAAACATGTAGGTATGAATCCCAACAAACTGCATGCCAGTAAAAAAATTTCCAAGAAAGGTGATCAATTGGACCAAAAGAAAGGAAAACATATATAGAGCACTGAATTTACTACAGAATAAGAACAATACAAGATACAGCCAATATTACAAGCTAGAGCTAATATTATGTGAAAGCTTCCATACAATAGATAGACAACATAACCTATGTAGGTCAGTTTCTCATAATCCCTAGATCACATGGAAGCGCAAGGGTAGAGGATATTTCCAACTTGCTCCTAAAAGACTCTTCACACTAGGCTCTTGATACAACAAAAGCTCTGACTCTAACAATCGATTCTTAAAGACTAGAATCAACACTTGATATTATCCTAATACCACTCGATTCCCTCAATGAGCTCACAAGGCCTCTATTTATAGTAGTTGGAGACCAAGTGATAGATGGATTTGACTGGTAGGTGTGAGTGGTAGGATTTGAATTACCAGGTGGTAAATGGAGGAACTGGTAGATGGTGGTACTAGTAGATGTGAGTGGTAGATGAGAAAAGTAGATGAAAAAGTAGGAGGAACTTTTGGAAGATAGTGAAAGTGGAGTGGTAGGTGGTAGTACGTACTATGAAATCTTGTCATAGTGGAGTACATACTTTGATAATTGCAAGCTCATGTAAGCCCCTTACCATTTATTTAATAATTTTTATAACTTTTCTATAGACTCACTATTTACTAATTTATTTACTATCACTTTTAAAATACCCGAAAAGTGAGAACGGTCCACTTAACACCCATAAGTGGCTACAAGGATCTTGATTGTTACATAGGTTTTGCATCCTATTGTTAGAGCTTCACATGACTAACATCATCACTTTTTTATATAGGGTTGTATCCTAATGTCAGATCTTAATATGGCCGACTTAATGGCACAAAAAAGTCGTTGTATTAGTTGTATGCAAGGCAATACTTCTAAAGTCTAAAACATATTAATCTAAATTGCAAGGAGGAATATCACACAAAAAAGGGTCGACAATGTCAGTCCTTTCTTAATCACAAGTCATAATTCAAACTAATTATTTATAATGCACTGACTATCATATGCAACAAACCACTAATACTATCTAGATTAACAAAATCCAATGCACTCATTAAATACATATATGTACAAAAAATCTCATTGTATTATCATCCTATGTACATTGTTAGGTCAAAGCACCATTCTAAAACACACCATCACCCAATGTCAAGAATTAGATGGAGTCCTGGAAAGTTAAAGACATTGTCAAATTCCATAACATACTTATACCTATAAGTATGTTTCAATGTTTTTGACAAAAGTGATCCTGTCTCTGGATGATACCAGTTGCCTTTAATCTGGGTGTCTTTGTGCTCAATGATCCATTATAGAGTTGGCTTGTAGAAAATGTACAACAAGATAAATAATATCTAAGAGGATTGTATTGGACTTATATGGAGCTAACTAAGATAATAGTATCTTACATGAAGGACTAAACACATTAGTCAAATCAACAACATTATGGTTTCCTAATGGGAAATGTCTCGTAATATCTCCGCACTTGAATATTAGATGAGGCTTCTTATATTGTCTGACTAGTGCCTTCAAAATGACCAATTTTAATTTAGTGAGATATGGAGACAAAATGTGTATCTCCTTTTTACTTGGGACTGTATGAAAGTCATCCCATCCATCATATATGAATACTAGATTAGGATTGTTGAAGAAATATCTTTCTAATATCTTCCTTTGGCATCCTTCAGGGAATTCTTTAATCTGTTGAATGGCTAAAGATTATGGAGGTTCAGGAAGAAGATTTCCATTTGCATCAAATCTACCAATAACATTGATACCAACCAAATCTTGGTTAAAATCAACAAATTTAGCCTCCAAGTTATTCCCCAAAATAACACCAATCCGAGTAAAAGAGACCATTTGAAATTGGCTCAGAAAATCCCATTCTAGGGGAATATTAATTTTGATGTCATTATCTTGCCAAAATGAACAGGAATAACTAAGTTCTCTTATATTTACCGAGATTCCACATGCTTTTCTTTCTAACCTCTTCTTAGCTCCTATTCCCTGAATTGGGATATTTTTGAGATTGCCAATAATAAGATGGTAAAACAAATTCTTTGGCAATGCTAATTCAAGATCTTGTATCTAAAAGAGTAGAAAATTATTTATCATCTTCTCCTAGTGTGACATAAATTATGGGATTTCTAGGCTTTTTATTGGCATCCTTTTCAACATCATACCTTTCTATTTTGCATAATTTCTCCTCTAGTCCTAAAACATGTTTCCCAATTATTAGTTTTCTGCAAAATGTCATCCATCTGGGCTATGAGTATTTTGTATCACAAAAATTTTCCCTAGAAAATCTTTTGCATGATGAAGAAGACTTTAATCATAACCATCTGCAAGAACTTCCTTACTATTTCCATAATATTGATCAAGCATCCATTCACTATGATTTATTTCTTTTGTGTATAAATCTTCAAGAAGAATAGATTGATGCACTATATTCATTATGCTTTCTTCATCTTCAGTCGTTGTTGTTAGACTATCTCCATTATCCCCTTCTTTTGTTGTTAAGTTATGTTGAGAATTTTTACAAATTTCTTTTTCTTGAAGAAGACTTTTATCATGAATGCTTTGATCACATGTTATTTGAAAAGGCATTCCTTGAGAATGATTATAGTCTAACTCATTAGCCTCATTTGAAACTATTTATGCATAAATATCTTTTGAATAACTTTCTTCATTATGCTCAAAACACCTTGAGTCTTTCTTTTCTACTTGTTCAACGGTTCTTTCTACTAACACCTTGTTATCCTTATTTATGGTGTCTTCAATCTTTTCTGAAGTAAAATTTTTATTATCATAGGTGGAAGACTTTTTTTTGACATATTTTCTTGAGAAATATTTTGATTTTCTTTTATCTTTTCCAAGATTTTCTTAGCCCTTGTAACATGAGAATATTCTTCTTTTTGTAAAAGATTAGTTTCTGATTTCATCATCCATTTATTTATTTCCTTTTCAATGTAATGTTTTTCTTTATTAAGCTCTTCTATCTTTTGCAAATACTTCACTTTATATATTCTTCTAGTTATTATGTTTTCTTCATATTTGTAGGATTTCCTATTTATCTCTCTTTCTAATTCCCATTCTACTTCTTCAAGTTCTTCTTTTAAAATCCTTATATAATCTTCTACACATTTATCATATTTATCATTTGTAATGTTTCTCTTCCTTTTACAAATACCATTTTCAATATTGACAACATTTGGCACACAAGAATTTCCTTCTTTCCTATATTTTGAAACTTGCAAACTAGACTCGATATGACTAATATTCTTTTCTGCACAAACTTTCTTTTCATTATTCAAACTTCTATTAACAGTAACTAGTTCCTTCTCATCTATTGTAACATTTCTTTCTTTTAACTATTCTTCAAAGATGCAATTATAGATATGGTAATATTTAAACTCTTACAACTTGCCATCTCTTAAAATATAGAAATCTTTTAGATCTTACTCAGTTTCGGTCTTCTTTTGATGCTACAATTTTTTGGCTTACAGTTGCCCTTCACAACACCTCCTTGGCCTCAACAATGGGTCTTACTTTTGCAGGTTCCACAACTACTTGCAAGACATACCCTCAAACTTTCAAATGTCAAACTCTCTCAATATTTCTCAAATGACACAATGTCAAGAGACAAATAGAGACAATGTTGGAATACACTCTGCAAAATATTTTTATTTTACTCAAAGATGATACAATGATGATAAAGGTATTAAATTATTACCCATGCTCTAATACCAATTTATTGTGGAATAACAACAATACAAGCTAAAGATGATATTACGAGCTAGAGCCAATATTGCATCAAAGATTTCTTACAATAGATAGATTGCATAACCTATGCAAGTCAGTTTCTTATAATCCCTAGATCGCATGGAAGTGCAAGGGTAGAGGATACTTCCAACTTGATCCTAAAAGACTTTATCTTTTATTGTTTTAATTCTACGGTAAATTGGTATCAGAGCTTGGGTAATATTGTAATACTTTTATCATCATTGTATCATCTTTTAGTTTTATAGAAATATTTTGCAGAGTGTATTCCAACAATGTCTCTATTTGCCTCATGTCATTGTGTCATTTTGAGAAATATTGAGAGAGTTTGAAGTCTAAAAGGATGAGGGTAAGTCTTGCAAGTAGTCCTGGGCCGTGCAAAAGTAATAACCGTTGTTGAAGCCATGGAGGCATTGTGAAGAGCAATCGTAAGATAGGATATTGTAGCGGCAAACACATACCAAAATTCTGAGTAATATCTAAAATATTTCTATATTTTAAGAGATGGCAAGTTGTAAGAGTTTTAATATAAGAGATTCTCAATGATTGGCTGAGAGATGGTAGTAATTCTATTTTTTAATTTGTTGAACTTAGCAACGAAATCTCTCATAGGCTCATATGGCTCTTTCTTAATGGAAGTCAATTGAGCTAGGAGAGTGTGATCATCTTCTTCTAGTTTGAAGCGTGTCTCAAAGTAGACTTTGAGAGTGTCCCATGGAGTGATGGTTTGAGGCACCAAATGATAGAACTATTTAGCCGCAACACCTTGCAAAGTTTCAACAAAGAGATGAATAGATACATCTTCATACTCAACACCAATAATTCCACATGCAATGTGAAACACTACAATATGTTCATCTAGGTGTTGTTTTACATCTCCAAATAATTTATGAACATTCTTCTATGAACCTTGCAGAAGAGCATGCAGAGGTGGAGCCAAGTTGAAAGGACCAAACTTTTTTCCCCAAGGTCCTTGAACCACCATTGATACTAATTACAAAGGTCGATAAGGAGGTATCACAAACCTTTGAACTTGTGGTATTTCCAAAGATCTCAAAGCATTAGAAGCTTCACTTGGAATAGGTGATCTTTCATTTATGGGATGATAAATTCTTGTATGCTGCAAAGGTTATACTGATCTTGAAGGAAAATACTCAGAATTATCCTTTTATAAAACCTTGAAGATAGGATCAATTGTTGGGATCCAAGAACACTAAGAGGGGGGGTGAATCAGTGTTCTGTTGGAATGAACAGTTTTTATCTTTGTATACCATGCATATATAAACCAGTAAATAAACAAACATATAACAAGGAGCAAATAAACCATCCACATAAATGAACACCATAAAACATAGGATTTATACATGGAAAACCTCAATGAGGAAAAACCAAGGTGGGATTTGTGACCCACAATATCATTTCATTGGCCATATGAAAAGATATTACATATAATATGGGTCTGCACTTGCAGGAAGGCACACTTCCTAGAGTATACTGCTCATCACTAAAGAGCCTCACTGACTACAAGCTTTTTGCTAAAGTAAGTTATTGAAAATGAACTCAAGAATGCATTTTCTATGCCAAATAGAGTTTTGGTCCTATCTCTGCTCTGTACCGATTCATAAACCTTGAACTACTACTGGTATCTCTCCTCCTGCAAGAGTGATTTCCAAGCTATCTACAGATCATTGCATGATATAACATTCGCATACAAATGATCTTCATACATATATTTCACATTATACAATTCTTATATATTCTCCTATATCCACACATATCATGTATCACATCACTTATATTTTTTTTTTCAAAATAACCAAGCAGACTGACCTATATACCCATTACAAATGATATACCTTATGTCAGCTTACAATACATTTACAAAATATATTTAGTATTGGCCTTGACAATAATAATTAAAAAATTATTTAAATAAGTCCTCCTTGATGTCGGTGTTGGTGTCGGTGTAGCCCTGAATGCTCCAAAGCCGGTATCTATCGGTATATGCTTCCTAGTGTCGGTTTATGACTTGCATAAAATCATGTTGCCACCAATGACAACAAAATGAATCCAATGAGTTTCAATTGCCAACAATCTCCCCCTTTGGCATTGATGGCAACACTCATGTGAAAAATGGATTCCCTGTCAATGTGCTCCTCCTGAGCAATACACTCCATCTGATATCCTTCCAATGTATTTCACTTGATTATTTTCACTGATATTTTTCACATATATACATACTCCCCCTTTGACATTAATGCCAAATACCAGTGAAAGAATTGAAAGAATTAAAAAAGAATACTATTAGTTTTACTAGAGCTTAGTCATCTTCAAGATTTCCGGATATGCCTTTTGTAATAACTGAAGATATGTATCCCAGTTAGATTTGAAGGTATAAAAAATAGATGCAAGTCCACTTAGTAATTTGGCAAGTGTTTCCTTCTCTTGGATATCTGTCAGTGTAGGTTTAGCTATCATATCCATGCACTCTTTCTTGTGAACACCCAATGAATCTAGTCTAGGACTTACCAATCCTTTTAGATTTCTTTCTCTTCTCATGATTTTATCTCTCTATTTTTCAAAAGAAAAAATTTGGTTCTCCAAGGAAAATTTTTGTCCATCAACAGATGTGGTCAATGCAATCAATTCATCAAAAGAGTTAGCAATTTTAGCCATCTTATCATATAACTCCTTCAATATTCTATCTACATTAGTTGTAAGACTTTCTATGTTACAAAACACTCTGTAGATATTTATACATTGTTTTAAACAAACCTTAATAGGAATAAGTTTGTCCCCAATTTTATTCTTCTATGTTTCTATAATCTGATCAAAATTTGTTCTTTTTGTTGCTGTGAAATTGTCCAAAGCCTGTCAGTCTGCAATCTTCCTCAAAGATTGAAAATTGTTGGATATATGCTCTATTAGAGTTTTGAGCTTACCGGAAGGGCTTGCTCCATCTTTAATCTGATAGTCAGGCAATAATCCATGCAACACTAAGACTGATTGATCAATTAATCCTTTATCTGTAGTATCTTCCTTCAGTAATTTTTGAGTAGCCATCATCATTAATTGAGTTGGAATCAACTTAGAGACTGATTTCTTCTCAACCTAAGAAGTGTCAATTGCCAAAACCTTTGTCGGGGAATCAGTTTTACCTACCAGAATGGACTCAGTTGCTTTTACCTTATCAATCTCAACCTCTTTTGCTCTGGTGGCTTCACCACTTGGTGCAGTGTCCATTACTGTCGATGGAGTATTATCCATAATATTTCCAGTGTCCTATATATTGCTTTGCTAAAAAATGGTCTATGTCGGTAAAGACTGTACACTCTCCGTAGTTGCCAGTTGTGTCAAAATAGGAGTTGAACTGCCCAAAAAACTTTTCCTTCTAGATTTGTCAAGATTGGTTGAAGTTGTTACCCTTGCAAATTATTATTGAGATGTGAGAAAGTTTGGGTTTTTCTAAAAGAATTTGATCCATCCTTTGCTTGTCTCATTTACCACCTCATTTACTCTCCCCATCATAAGGCTTATCTATCAGGATTTACTACTGAAGACTCTCCTATTTGCAATGTTTGTACATCTTTTCATTTCTTCATTATTTACAACACCACACAATTCCAAAAGTGCAACTTCTTTGATCTCCCTATCTCTCTTGACAAAGTAAAGTCTCCTAGCCTCAAGTTTATTATACAAGGATAAAGGTATCTCCTTAAAAAATTTAGTAAAGGCTTTCTTATAAATGTCTATATACAACAAAATAGCCTCTTCTAATTCACTTTGTTCATTCTCTTCTAAATCTTCATAATACTTTGATATATTTTTCAATATTCCATCTTTTGTAATTTCATCAATAAGCTCAGCATAGGTCATTGTGGTCTTACTGGTTCCAGCATCCTCACCCTTCTTCTTTTTGTTTGTGGTTGCTAGTGTGTCTGGTTTCCTCTTTTGCATAGGCTTCCTTGTTGGTGGTGGAGGTGCAGTAGGCTTAGTTGCCTTTATAACAAGTCTCCTCCTAGGCTCTGCCTTCTTTAGCTCTACCAGTGGTTTTACCACATTCTTCCTTTGTACCCTTCTAGAAGCCAGGGGTTCATTATCCTTAGAATTAGAGTCTAAAGTGATAGGGGAAATGTGAACTTGTGGCTTCTTCACTTCTGCAGTACCAACCTTTGCCAGTTTAGTAGTTTGTTTTGATTTGGAACCCATTTGAGTGTTTGTCTTATAAATCACATCTTGTACATATGCAGACATCTTTTCTATTTTCTTCTCTCTTTTGTTCCTGTTAAAACTGGTTTTCACTTCAAGATCCTTCTCTCCCATTGTACTAAAATGCTTTGTTTTTTCATCTAATGGGGCATCTAACAACATATTTGCATAGAATTCAAAAATGCTACCATCCACCTCATATCCAAGCTCAAAAATCCAGATTTTCCTAATTTTAACTGCTTCCAAAAGAATTTCATCAGTTTTACCATGTAACAGATATCAGTGGAATGCTTCTCCACAATTTTCTTTGAAATTCTCTACCTTTGCTTCATGTTTTCTTGAAAAGTCTTAAAATACCCCCAAAGTTTCTCATCTTTGTTGGTACCAAGACTGATGATTGCTTCCTTGATCTGCATACCTACCGATATGTCATGAGCCCAATGCTTCTTCCCTAGACTAGGTAGCTCATTCAAGAACTAAAGAATTAAACAAACAATCAAGTTTCCATATCTAAAAGTCCCTTTCTTGATTCATTTGATCTTACCATGGTTTAACATCAACTCACTCCTCATCCATTCACATAAATCATACTTCACATTGTTCCTTAGCATCTAATATGCATCATGAATGCATGAACGAGAAACATAATTCAATCGGTTGGATTGAGTTACCTTGTGTAGATGTCTAAAAATGGTCAATGCTTGCGGAGTCATACTTTAACATTGGTGCATTGCCTTATTTTAGGGTTTTTGCATCGCATTAACATTTCTCCTATGTTGTGCACTTGGTCTTTATCATTTGCGAGCATTGAGTCCTTCGTCTACATTCTTCATTTATCTTTCTTTCGAATTTGGTCTTGTCGCCAACAATCTTCAGTCATGATTTTGGTCAATCTTATCCCGTCACATCAATGTGCGTGCTCATTTGTCATCATTTTGGACATCGTCAATCATAATTAGGGTTTTGTCCTCTTATCAATCTTGTCATCTTGCGATCGATTTGTCATTGATCATTGCCATTTTCAATCTTATCATCATGCGATTGATTTGTCATCGATCATTGTCGTTTTCAATCTTGTCATCTTGCGATTGATTTGTCATCAATCGTGGTCATTTTCAATCTTGTTGTTTTGCAATCTATTTTGTCATCGATCCTTGTCCTCTTGTCAATTTTGTCATTTTGTCATCGATCATCGTCTTTCTCAATCATGTCAATTTAGATCAATTACTCATTGTTCCTCATCAATTGGCACATTTATCAATCAAATCATTTGTCAGCATTGGTCCTTTGTCAGTCAGAATCATGATCAAATCGAATTGATATCAATTATCCTTTGTCAAGACCTAATTGTCATTCTTGCATTTTCTAATTCATCTTCTAGGGTTTCATGATTTATTCATTTAACCTTGTTTGTCCTTTCTCCCTCTAGGTTAAATAATTTATTTATTTATCCTAAGTCTTCTTGTCACAATTAAATGTTTATTTAATTGGCTAACTAATTCTTCCCTCTTTGTGAATTAATTAATGAATGAAAAATTATTAATTAATTTACCTAATTTTCCAATTTACTAATTTCACTTAATTCCTAATTTCCTCATTTTCTAATTTCCTAATTTCTAATTCATCTAATTTCAATTTTCTCCTATATTTCTCCTAATTTCATGGGAATGACATAACAAATTTGTCATAATTGACAATCAATCAATTTTGACATAGAAATTTGTCATAATTTTGTCAAAATTATCAATCAATCAATCTTGCATAGAAAGTGCAAATTTGTCATAATTTGTCATATTTGTCATTCTTGATTTGAAATTTCCTTTCAAATCCAATTCATGCTAATCTTGTCTTTTCACCAATTTGTCTATAAATTGGATGAATTTCTTCAATCAAGGTCCCTGGTCGAATCAATCACGCTTCTAGTATCCTTATGTTGTCGTCTCATCTTGTCTACTTGCTTTCACATCATGCTTATGCACTAGTAGGTGAGATCCACAAACAAAGCTATTTGAAGGAGAAAGAAGGACAATGGAGCCACATGAAGAAGACATCTGCATTTGGTTTGCTTAGTTTTCAATCTTGAATGTCTTGTTTTCATGTTTTCATTGGATGTAATTAGGATTGATCATTGCAATTGAGTTTTTGTGATTGAACTAGACTAATGTTTACATTGCTTTGATGATTTCCACATTTCCTATCTACATTAATTGGTGAACCCGATGTGAACTAACCCCCTAACCATGCTTTTGAGTGCTTTTGAGATGATTTGCAGGTGAAAAACCCAAGAAATGAGGTAATTCAGGGCTTTCTGAGAACTTCTGCGCCTGTGTAGGAGCAATTTGTGCCTGTGTCAAGCAATTTGCGCCTGTGTCAAGGACTTTTGTGCCTATGTAAAAGGGATCTACACCTGTGTTACTGCATTCTGTGCCTATGTTACTGCATTCTGCACTTGTGTAAGGCCAGAAACAGAGGTAAAAAGCAGTGTTTTTACTTGCAAATTGCTTTGTTTTGTATTATGTTTCAACTTTTTCGTTTTTCTTTGGTACTAATTCTCTATGCAGCACCTTGGCATTATGCATGACAAAGACAAAAAATGAAACTACTAACACATTTTATGTAGGTTTGCTAGTCAAAGACTAAACAAATTAAACTTCTGACTTGGTGATTTTGCAGGTTGCCTTATACTCCAACTAAACATGGTGTTTGTAATTCATAATTAGGCACCTAGTATGATTGCTAAGTAGGATGAAATGAACATGTGTTTTATTTGATTGTTGAGTTTGACATTGGCGTAGGAGAGTATGCTTTCATCCTTCTTAGGGTGATCAAAAATCTAGATCTTCGATACCATTCTCATGGCTCGGATTGTTTGTTACCTTTAGAGGGCCTGCCTTCCTGACCATTTGCTTTCTTTTGCAAGCAAGTGACAATCATGAGAAGGGAATGACCCAAAGTGAGTATAGCTAGAATACCTTGGCATTCTAACTCACTATAAATAAATACCTGATGGGCGAAAGCTTTGAAGGAAGGGTTACATGGGAATTGTAGTTACTTGGGAAGTGATGACCCTTGGACTCTTTCTCATATCAACATCTAAGTAGGGCCTCAAGGTCTAAATCATGCTTGCACGACTACATTTGTTTGGTATCTTGGTGGGCTTAATGTCTCAATCACGCTTGTGTGACACCAAGGAGTAACGCTTAATAGAAATTCTTACTAAACACCTTGTATTTAGAGGCCAAAAATCCTTCTAGTTGCTTGAGAAGGACAAGTTCGGATACTTGGAAGAGATACTAAGTTCACCATGGGGAGATTTCCATGGGGACCGATGCTTGGCTGCCCTGAGAAGTGAGTGTCGTGGAGGGGAGCCCGTGGGGTCAAGCATCTATGTATTCTCCTTGAATCTCATAACAAGTCTACCTCTCAAGTACCTACTGTCCTTGCCTACCATAAGAAATGTGTGAATGAGCATGATTGTCTCGAGTCTAAGTTGAAATATCTTGTCTTCTTTATTTGTCAAAAGTTGAGTTGTGTCTCATTTCAAAAACAAGACAAATTGATTCAAAACAAGGTTAAACACAAGAACATTTCATCCAACAAAGTTCAAAACATCTTCAAACATGGTTGTCAAACATTTTTCAAAATCTTGTCTCAACATTCATGTCACTTAGATTTAGGTTCATCTTAGGTTTGCATTTTGCAAATTCATTGTCAATTACCAAGGTTAGGTTTCACCTGGGTCATACTCCTTTGCATATCAATAAGGGTTATCCATTTACATGTGTCCTCTTGCATTAGAGTAATACCATTTCATAATTCAAACTTAGGTTGACTTTGTCATACATTTGCATTTGCATACCCTAGGTCTCTTCATTAAGTTTAGGTCATTATCATATCATATTAGGGTCATTTGCATAGTAATTGTCCCTTTGCATATAGTGTCAAAACTAGGTTTTGTCATACTTGAGTGATCCAAATCTTTGATAAACCCTAAGTCATTGTTAGGAAGTCTAGACCTTATCAAACCTTTTCTCTTTTTGTCATTATTGTCATTTGGTCAAACCTAGCTTAGTATCCAAGCATATAGGGGAGACATTGTCATTTTGTCCTTTTGTCACTTGATCCTTTTGTCCTTTGAAGTCTAGACATCATTTCAATTTCCTAAGGGTCTCTTTTTAGATTTGCATTTCAAAAGTTTGTCAAAATCTTGAAAAACAACCAAAAACATAGGTTGCATTCTTTCCATAGATTGCATTTTCATTTATTTAGTTTGCATTTAGTTACATATCATACATTATCCTTGAAAAATTCCAAAAATATTGCATTTGCATAGTGACATGCCTGTTGAAACAAGGTCAAAATCTAAGAAGATGGGCGAACCAACGTATCAACCCATTGACAACATATCAAATTCACAATTTCAAACTAGTCAAACTACAAATTGAAGGTTTGTTAAACACATCATTACCACCATATGGAATGGTTCAACTTGGACCACCTTCATTATATGAACCAGTATTTGTATCCATGAAACCAGGACATGGGAGTGTTCCACCAACACCAAGAGGAAATGCACCTTTCGATTGGAATCAACCAAACCTGCAACATGAAATTCAAACATTACATGAGGAACAAACTCTTTCACAAGGATTTGGTTCAGATCAAGGCATTCAATAGGAGACAAATCCAAATATTTTACCAAATTCTTCATCAGATTCCAATGCCTTTGATGATGTTGATATGTTCCTTCAAGAGCCAAAGTTAACAAAAAAGATAGATAAATTCTTGAACAAGGTCTTTAAGATGTTCCCACAAAAATATCTTGACATGATGAGTAATGTGACCTCCTCAAGTGAGCAAATTAATGTGCAAAAACAACAAGGCAATGAGCTGTTAAGTTTCTCTCCACATCCAAATGAAGAAAATGTGCAAGAAGAAACTCAACCTACCTTGATGAGTAAACGTGCTTCAAAGGCATTGATAGTGACTATTCCTCAAAAGTCACCATTTGAGACAATAAATAATCCATTATTTAACACAACACCTGTAACACAAGATCAAATGAAGACCACGCAAATATTGACAGTTGTCCCTCAACAAGAAGTGGTTCCTCGCATGCATAAAATTGGATCAAAATCTAAGATGCAAGAAAGCTTCACGACTGGAATGCCTGATATCACCAATGTCCAAAACAATTCCACAATGCAACAAAGTTCTTATGTCCCGTTAAGCTCAATATATTTGCCAAACACTATTGCGACAGATCTTTCGATAATGGCAACACAAAGAGCTACAGATAAGGATTTGCATCAACAGCAAATGTTGCAACAATTGAGTAATACATGAAAGGTACAATCGAATGTGCAAAAAAACAATGCACAACAACACCAATACTGCATTCAACAACAAGTTGTAGTGTCCTCTGCACCCTTACAAGTTAATGCAAACTTGCAACCACCACAATGGATTGGACAAACAACACAACAAGTCAACGCAAGTGCCATACCCCATCTTAAGGAGAAACAACAAAAACCACCCAAACAAAGTTTTTTGCAAATGATGGGATTTACACTGCAACAACAACAATTGGCACAAAGTCAGCAAATTCTGATTCATCAGCACCAACAACAACATGTGCCTCAATATGTGCCAAGACAAACAAGCTATCATACTTCACAACTGTAATTGACACCTGTGCAGTATCAACAACACCCTCAATTGCAATATCAACCTAGGCTACAAACGATAATCCCACCACAAGAAGCACAACAACAAGGTCAATATCAAGGCATGACACAACCACAACAACAAGAGGTGTACCAAGAACATTTTATGCTGGAGACACCAAAGATGGCAATTTCAGAGCATCAACAACCGATCAGAAACACGATGTATCGACAAAGAGTACCCACCAGGATTAATGATGGACCTCCAAAATCTGACACAATTGCGCACCAACTTGAGAAGTTGCAATGACAAGTCAACACATTGGAAACCAAAGGAACAAAGAAGTTGTACACAGATCAAGATTTATGTCCTAATCCATTTGACAAGAGCTTATACATGCCTCCCTTCCCTAAGCATTTTGAGACACCTAATTTTGAGAAATATAAAGGGAATGGTAATCCAAAAGATCACATTCAAGCATTTTTCATGGCATGTACTGAAGTGAGTTATGAGGAAACATATTTAATGCACTTATTTGTAGGAAGTCTCATGGGACAAGCCATGGATTGGTATTCGCATCTGCCAGGAAATATAAAGACTTGGTCAGAATTGGCTCAAAAGTTTATATCTCACTTCGTATTCAGCATCGACAGTGACATGACCATGTCAGCTTTATGCAACACCAAGAAAAAGCAAGGTGAACCATTAGTGACTTTCTTGCAACGATGGTGAAGCTTGTATAGTTGTTCTTCCCTAGATATACTTGAAGAACAACAAGTGAATTTGTTTATCCAAAATTTGGTCCCAGAAATGATGTATGAACTAAAATTGAAAAGTCCCAGTACTATTGAGAAACTCATTAAGAAAGGGATGAAAATTGAAATTGCTCTTGTAGCCAAGGGAATCATTAAGCTCAATAAAGACAGTGACAACACAAACAATTCAGGGGATAGAAATAGATTTTGGTACAAAAACAAGAATGTCACTAATGATGGAGTTGTTGATGCAAGAACGGTGAATGCAAATCAACCCCTATTCACAATCAAGAAATTGAGTGCTCCTAATATCTCAACTATGGAACAAAATCAAACACCAGTGAGCAATGTTACTCAACAGCCGCAATACCAACAACATACTCAACAATACACTCAACAATATAATCAACAACAAGGTCAGCAACAAAACCAGCAATGCAAACCTTTCCAATCAAGGGATGGACCTCCTCGAGAGTTTACGCCATCGGGAGAGCCTATTGAGTCAGTAATGAAACAATTAATACAAGCCAAATTTATCAAGTTACCAAATATCAAGGCAGAACTAGTGGTAAAGCCGCATTGGTGGAATGATAATGCATATTGTGAGTACCATCGGTCAAAAGGACATAAAACCACGTCATGTTTTCAATTGAAACATATGATTCAAGACTTGTTAGAGCAAGGAGTAATTGAGGTAGATCCGCCCAATGCGACCTCTAACACTGATCATACAATTTTCAAAACTCCTTTGCTTGATCATGACAAGGGTAAAGCATCTTCTTCAAACTCTACCCAAACAGAAAATTATGCAAATACTGGTTATAATAATGTCATCAATTGTTTTCAAGCATCAAATCAGTATGTCTCCACCCTATGAATAAAGGGACAAGATCCTTCTTGCGCAGTCACCACTCGTCGATCCAAAATAGTCCTGAAAGGAGCTCCTGCAGTTCTTCCCAAATCAACTCCTATGAGTTAGTATAATCTCCTAGATCATCTAGGAAAGACACTTACACAAATATCAATCCTTGAGTTGTTGAAAATGTCCCCCATGCATCGTGCAGTCCTAGATAAAGCTTTAATTGAGTCCACTATCTCGACAGACATTGATGTTGACCAGTTTCAAGCCTGAATTGGACATCTAGCTATTTCCCAAAATGTTGCATTTTCTGATAATGATATTTCACCTGATAAGCTCCCTCATAATGATCCTTTACATCTTGAAGTCTTTGTCCATAATTGCAAAATCCGACGAGTCTTGATAGATGGTGGAGCGGGTCTTAATATTTGTACCTTGAGAGTGGTCATTGGCCTTGGTTATACAAAAAATGACATTGATGCTTCCAGAAGAATAACAATCAAAGCATATGTTGATGTTGAGCACCCATCTAAAGGGATAATTACATTACCTATCAGAGTCTTTCTAGTGACAGAAAACACTTTCTTGCAGGTCTTAGACCTCGATCTCCCTTACATTATGATTCTTGGTAGTCCATGGATCCACGCAATGAAAGTAGTTCCATCCACCTATAATCAATGTTTAAAATATCCTTACAATGGAACTAAGATAACAATTCCAGGAGATCCTAATCCATTTCAATTTTGTGCTACTCTAAGAGATTCCCCTCAGTAGCAAGTCCCAGTCAATAGAGAGGCCCACTCACATAGTTATGTGGATCCTAATGAATTGTTAGATGTTGTCAAAGGAAAATTGAAGATACAGGACCAAGGATGTGGAGAATATTCAATGGATCAAACATTCCTCATTGGGAATTTACCAATATCTCCAAAATCATATGGCAAACCACATTTGTTGCAAAAGGAACCTAAGGTAGTTATTCAATATCAGCCTCCCACTACATTTACAAGATGGGGTGAACTTGACAAAGAAACTTTAGATGATGATGTCATAGATTGGCTTTATAAGGATCCAACTGAGACCACACCTGTCAGGTTGCTGGTGGAACGGTACAACAAAGGATTTACTATGCTGCAGAAGAAAGGATATGATGGCTGCAGTGGCTTAGGCTCAGACAAGAAGGGAAGGCTAGAACCTGTTATACCCAAGATGCGACCTCCAACTTTAAGGTTAGGTTTTGTACCATTGTGAATTGGATCCTCATCTACCAAAGTGACCACGTGTGGAAAGGGGCGTGACTCTGATGATGAAATAACACCTGAGGATACCCGACCCAAAACTGATTCTAATGAATGGGAGTGGAGTTCTTTTTCTTCTAGCTCCTATGCCCTTGACAATGTTTTCCTTGACCCTGATGATTTGCCTATGGAAGACAAACATGAAATAACTCCCCTTCCCAGAACATGTCCTAATGCTTGGATAGAGTCATTCTGGGACCCAAGCTCCGAATCAGATACAAGCAGTTCAGATAGTGATACCAAAGATGTTTACATCTTTACCATCTCAGTCCTCTCTCTCCTTAAAACTGATGATGACACGCCCCTCATCTATCCCCAGCTTATCCAACATGACCAACAAGAACCACTCACATTGGATTATTTTCAAAATGACGAAGCAATTGCAGAATTCCTTGGACTACGGGAAGGCATACCACAAGGTGATCATAAGGCAAGATTTGCTATTGATCTGGATTCCACAACATATTTTGGGGAGTCAACTCCATCTTCCAGTCACCAAAATGAAAAAAGAAAAGAAAAAGTAAAAAATCAAAAGAATAGGTCTTTGAGTGAAAACCGTAAGGCACTCTCTGATCATGAAAAAGTAAAAATAAAAGACGTACCTACAGGTGAAAACCTCTCTGAGGCGCCCAAAGGTGGAAGAGTGGACATACCCCTATCAAGTCAGGATAAATCAACATTGCTTGTGGAAATGACCGAAGAGATAAATTTGGGTACACCTGACAACCCTAAGGTCATTCATTTTGCTGCTTCTCTATCAAAATAGGAAAAGATAGATTTTGTCAATTTATTTCTTGAGAAGAAGATCAGCTTTGCATGGTCCTATGCAGATATGTCTGGCCTTGATCCAGAATTAGTCCTTCATCACTTGCCATTAAAAGTAGATGCCAAGCCTGTCAAACAAAAACTCAGAACGATGCATCCCCAGGTGGCTATTTTGGTCAAGATAGAAATAAAAAAATTACTAGATGTGGGCTTTATCAGATCCATTGATTATGTAGACTGGATTTCAAATTTGGTACCAGTTAGCAAAGTAACTGGGGGCATCAGAATCTGTATAGATTTTAGGGATCTCAATAAAGCATGCCCTAAAGATGACTTTCCACTGCCAAATATAGACATCATAGTTGACATGACTGCTGGATATGAGATGCTCTCATTGATGGATGGTTTCTTCAGCTATAACCAAATTCGCATTGCTCCTGAAGATCAACATAAGACTGCATTCACATGTGCTTGGGGTACTTACTGCTGGAATGTGATGCCCTTTGGTCTTAAAAATGTAGGCACAACATATCAAAGAGCGATGATGACAATTTTCCATGATTTCATGCATACTTTGATGGAGGACTATGTTGATGACTTATTATGCAAATCTATCACAAGAGATAGTCATCTAGCCATCCTGGGCCTAATCTTTGACCTAATGGAAACTTACAAGCTTAGACTCAATCCAAAGTAGTGTGTCTTTGGTGTCACAGCTGGCAAATTACTAGGGTACATTGTTTCTCATCGAGGCATCGAAGTCGACCCGGCCAAGGTTAAAGCACTAATGGATATGCCTCCTCCTTCCAATCTTCGTCAACTAAGAAGTTTGCAAGGAAAGCTACAGTCAATCCACCGCTTTATAGCTCAATTGGCAGACAAATGTCATCCATTCCAACATTTATTGCATAAAGGAGTCACTTTTAAATGGACTGAGCAATGTCAATCGACATTTCAATCTCTCAAGGACTATTTGTTGTCGCCGCCTATTCTAATGCCTCCTATAGAAGGAAAGCCATTTATATTGTATATTTCTACAACTGAAACAGAACTAGGAGTCCTCTTGGCCCAACAGGATGAGAACGACAAAGAGCGAGCTATTTATTATATCACCCAGACACTAGTAGGCTATGAGCTGAATTATTCAACTATTGAACGGGCATGCTTAGTAGTGTTCTTTGCAACACAGAAACTCTGACACTATATGTTAAATCACCAAACATTGCTGGTTGCAAAAATTGATCCCTTGAAATACTTGCTTAGCAGAGCAGCTTTGACGGGTCGCCTGGCAAAGTGGGTTATGATCCTTAGTGAATTTGATATTGAGTACATCGAGCGAAAGGCAATAAAAGGACAAGTCATAGCGGATCAACTTGCAGAGGCTCCTATTTATGATGATCATCCCATGTTGACTAATTTTCCAGATGAATCAGTCTTTGCTCTTACATCTTCTAATGAATGGAAGTTATACTTTGATGGATCCCATACCAAGTTCGGGTCCGGAGTAGGTATATTGTTTGTCACCCCTCCAGGTGATGCTATTCCCAAATCCTATAGAATAACTTTCCATTGTACCAATAACATTGCAGAATATGAAGCTCTGGTCATAGGACTCCGAGTAGCGGTCCACTGGAACATCACACATTTACAAGTCTATGGAGATTCTTAGTTAGTCATCCGACAAGTGAATGATGACTACGAAACAAAAGATGAAAAGCTTATTCCCTACAAGCATATGGTAGATTTCTTCAAGAAAAAATTCACGGCTATCCATTTCAGTCAAGTTCCAAGAATGCAAAACAAGTTGGCAGATGCGATGGCTACAATTGCTTCCATGTTAAATATGCCCCATAATATGGACAAATGTGAATTTTTGGTCGAATAGTTGCTTGTCCCTTCTTTTGACATTCCAACAATAGATGTGATGTGCGTTCTTGTTGGTCCTAACTCCCTGTGGTACAATGATGTATATCAATATTTGAAATCCCAAACCTTACCACCTAACCTTTCTGCTAACCAACGCCGAGCCTTCATCCGACAGATGGCCAAATATGTCATCATTGCCGACACCCTTTACTGTCATTCCTTTGACCATACCCTCCTCAGGTGTTTGGATTCTGATGAAGCACAAACGACTTTACATGAGGTTCACGATGGTATATGTGGGGGTCATTTCAATGGTCTGAGCTTAGCCAAAAATTTGATTCGTGCTGGGTATTATTGGCCCACTCTGGAAAAAGATGTTCACGATTTTGTTAAGAAGTGCTACAAATGCCAGATCCATGGAAATTACATTCATGCACCAACCCAAGAGCTTCATTCTGTCATATCTCTGTGGCCCTTTTCTCAATGGGGATTGGATCTTATTGGTAAGATTCACCTGACATCTGCAAATGGACACAATTTTATCATTATAGCCACAGAGTATTTTACAAAATGGATTGAGGCTATCCCCATGACCTATATCACTGGTGTGCAAATTTCAAAATTCCTATTGAATTATATCATATGCAGATATGGGGTTCCCCTTGCCATAGTCACAGATAATGGTCGTCCCTTCAAGAATAAAGATGTCAAGGAACTCTGTGAAAAGTTTCATATCCAACACCGTTTCTCCAGTTCATACTATCCATAGGGTAATGGTCAAGCCGAAGCATCAAATAAAACCATTATCAAGATTCTGAAAAAGGTTGTCAATGACGCTGGTTGAGATTGGCATGTCCAGTTGAATCCAGCACTATGGGCTTATCACACTTCTATCCGCACACCTACTGGCGCAACACCTTATTCCTTGGTGTATGGTGCAGAAGCCATTTTACCCTTGGAAGTGGAGATTCCTTCTTTGCGTGTTTCCTTGCAACATCTAATTGATGATGAGACGCATAGAGTCTCTCAGTTACATTAGCTTGAGATGTTAGATGAGAAATGTCAGACAGCCCTAACACATTTGCAAGCATATCAAAACCGTCTCCGTCACTCTTATAATAAGAAGGTCAAAGGGCGACACTTCGAAGTATGAGATTTGGTTTTAAAGGCAAACCCCAAGAATGCACAATCTACTGACATCATCAAAGGCAAGTTTGAACCTAACTGGGTTGTGCCTTTCATAGTGACTGCAGCTTATGGCTTGGGGGCATATCAGCTTGCCACCCCAGAAGGTGAACCTTTGTCCGATCTTATAAATAGCATGCACCTTCACAAGTACTAGGCATAATTTTCTATCAGCACTTCTTCAAGAATGATCCTGAAAAAATACAAAAAAATCAAAAAGCTCAAAAAAATACAAAAAAATTAAAAAACAAAGAAAAAGAAAAAAAAAAAAAAGTAAAGAAAAATGATTCGTCCTCTAGTGAAAACCTGGCAAACAGGTGCTTTGGGCAAGTACCTTGGTGAAAACCTGACAAACAGGCACCATGTGTAAAAATGATCATTGCTCTGTCATCTATCATGACCTCTAGCTATGATTTCTCTCTAAAGATTTATCGTGTCTATCCTTGTCCTTACCCAATGTTTTGTTTCAGGCCTGTGATTGGTCAACATCATTGTCTTGCATACTCTATTTCTTGTGCATATGTTTCGGTCCTGGCCTCTATATATGTCTCTTAGATGTGCATTGGGTGTGGTCCCCTTGTCCTAATCAATCACTGGAACTTTTGAATTTAAAATGTCTTGAAATAATCCAAAAAAATTGAAAAATGTCTTGAAATAATCCAAAAAAAAATTGAAAAATGTCCTGAAATAATCCAAAAAAATTGAAAAATGTCTTGAAATAATCCAAAAAAATTGAAAAATGTCGTGAAATAATCCAAAAAAAATTGAAAAATGTCCTGAAATAATCCAAAAAAAAAAATTGAATAATGTCCTGAAAAAAATTTAGAAAAAAAATTGAAAAAAGTCCTGAAAAAATCCCTAAACATCAAATAAAGTCCTGAAAAACAAAAAAATTAAAAAATGTTAAAACTTGAAAAGCAAAACGAAAAAATATATTCCCTTTGTGCATAGATAGATCGCTGAGCATACCTCCAACGACATGCAATCACACACTGCGCTTTACTGAAATCACGCATTAATAGATAAACTTTCAAACCAGACATTCAAACTGATCACAATTGTCATATCAATCGAACGTCAGCATCAATATCATTTGTCTTTGTCACTACTATCATGGGTCTTATATAGGGTGTGGTATACTCGAAACCAGACTGTGTCTTGTCTTAAATGGGGTACCGCATTCCCTGAAACCAGACAACATGACCATCCTATCAACACTTTCAACTTTTGACAATGAAGATCAAGATGTTTGTTTGACTTGTTGAAATTAGCGAGTCTTATCATTTATTGATTTATCTTCGATCATGTTCCTATGTTGTTTGATGATGTCACTGAGTGATTTAGAGTGACTAGGATGGTTCATGGTCCCTTTCTTTTTTTTTTGTTGTGATTGTTGTTTATGGAATGTTTGTCACAAACTGGGGCAACTATATCATTGGGTGTCTGTGATAAGTATGTTCGCTTTGTGAATGTCGCACATACCTTGACCCTTGATGTATGCACCCTAGGATGCTTCACTCATTCCTTGTGTGTGATGTGTCTATCTTTTGCAAAAGGGGTTGCGTTTCAGCTCTGGCCTTCAATGCCATGATGCTCTGAATCCATTTTGCTACATTAAAATAAAGGTTCTCACCTAAAAAGTGCATTAGTGAAAGCAAGTTTTTCTTCGCCTCTAACTGTCCTCTGTCTCATTTCTTCCATTAGTTTGGGTAGTCAGTTCAGTCTAGTTCTCTGATCTACATAAACAAACGCACATATGCTGCATCTTGCATCCATTTGGTTAGTACATTTGCATTACATCAAGCATCACATCAAGCATTTTTATCCATTTCATATTATAAATACATCAAAAACACATCAAAATGTATCCATACATGTTCCACAATAAACAAGTACATATGCCATCCATACATGGTAAGTAAATATAAGTCATAACACATTGCATCCCATCATATCGATGCATATCATATCATATATCAAAATAATATCTGAGTACAAAATTGGACTGTCTGTCCTAAGTATGGCCCATAGGCTGACTATAAAATATCACACTATATAATGTCAACTGCCTGTCATAAGGAGTACATGCCTCTATCACTGGGTGCTCCATCTGTCCTCCTCATCCCTACCATGTCTCAGGGATGACGTCCCTCCTGTCCCAGGTCCTGGCTGTGGTGGTCTCATAGGTCCACTCACCCCCATGCTGCTCACTGACCTCTGAGAGCGTGCCCTACTCTCTGTCCTTGATCATGCCCGATATGATGCTTCTCTCTACTCTAGTGGAACTGCACCCTCATATAGTGTCCTCCAATGGCGTATCTCCTCTCTGGTCTCTACCAACATTTGTGCCATCTCACGTGCACTGGTGTCCCTAATCGACCCAATATACTTGGTGACTCTCTGTTCTTCTCGCTGTGCCTGAGCTATTGCTGCATCTCGAGCCGCTATAAGTCTGGCTATCTCTGCTCTGAACTGATCCTACTCTATCCTCAAGATAGCATTATGTCTCTCTAATGTCGCAATATGATCATGCTGACTCACTATGGTAGCCCTACACATCTCCATCTCCTCTATCCTAGCTGTCTTCGGCTCTATGGGTATATCCTGCAATGACTCCTGATCGGCTGAATTTGGCTCATAATCGTCATCCCCCTCATCATCTTTGTCCTCATCATCCCCCTCATCCTCATCACCACCCTCATCCTCCTCATCCTCATCATCTCCCTCCTCCTCTCCAACGACTAGGAAGTCCACCTGTCTCCTAGGTACTGGAATATCAAGATCTATCAATGGCACTGGCCATCATCATGCAAACCATCTCTCATACTCCTCTGTTGTCCTATTGTTCACCACATCTGATCTCCAATCCCACTGTCTCTATTGTAGCTGTGTGAAATCAGCATAGGCTATGTGTGGCTGAATCATCCTTCCCCACTGACTCGTCTCTCTGTGAGATCGGGCAAAGTGTGCAGTCCCTCTGGGTATGTCCTGCCTCTCTCCAAACTGTCGTCTGACTCTCTCTAGTAGGTACATCTCAATCACTGGTTGCCCAATCAGGTATCTCCCCTGTCTGCAATATGATAGCTCATCACTATCATCTGACCATCTAGGGCAATCAAGATATGGCCTCCATGTGAACTCTCTCAATCTGTCTAGCTCATGTCACTAATACAATATGTATCTGAAAGGACCCTGTCTCAGTGCTCCTCCATAGCAATACACATATGGTCGATGTGGTAATACCTATCTCTCTGCAATCGGTTGACATATGGCTATGTGCTCAAATGCCCATACCTATAGCAGTCTGACTCCACAGCTCAAAGTATAAACTCCCTGATATGCTATCTGATGCAACTAAAAATATAGCATAGCAAGCACACATGGTCCCCATGCATACACCGTCCCCTCTATCACCATCCACTCTAGCACTCTTCCCCATCCAATAGGGAATCCATGTCCTTGTCTGTCCCTTGCTAGTAGGCATGCTATCACCACTGCTATCACCACATATCGTCATGGTCTCCCAGCCAATCTCCCTCTCTACGATATCCAAATCATCTACGTCACACTCAAATAATCTGCACAACGTGTCTCTCCCTATCACTGGGTCATACTCTATCATCTCCCCATGAATCGAAATGCGGAGGATATGCAATACATCCTCTAGTGTCACAGTCACCTCTCCAGTCACCAGATGGAATGAGGAGGTCTCCGAATGCCATTGCTCTGCCAATGCGATAAGCAGTCCTGTGTTTGCCCTAATCTCGGGCATGAATGTGATATAGTATATTCCAAGTCCTACTAATGTATCTCTGTTCGTACTTCTGAGTCTATGTCGTAACATGAAGCAGTCAGGTCAGTTCTCTCGCATGATCAATGGATATTGTCGACTCTGCATCACAATTGGGGCACATTTTGTCAGTTTTAGGGTTTGCTCCTACGGGCTACATTTCCTTGTTTCATGTCCAAATATGGGTGTTTCTAATCTATTTTGACCTATCCTATCCTTATCCCCACTTTTCGGATCATTCGCATGCTGTTTTTGACCAAAATTGAGTTCCCAGTGAACAACTGCACCTGTGTGTTGTATCCTATGCCTGTGTTGCATCAACTTGCACCTGTGTACCCTACACAAGCACAGGATGTGCTCACACAAGCGCAGAAGTTAGTTTCTGCATCCCCTGTGGGTCTCACAATGTCTTGCAAGTGATCAAAATTCATAAAATTGACAATATGGGTTTTTGAGATACATACCGTTGCTCCCATGTTGTCTGGTCGTCTATAGGTGCATACACATTCCCCGAGGTGATCTGCCATTGGAATGTTCACCATCTCTCTACAAGTGTCCTTTTTCAGAGCAACAAATCCTCCTCTTGGGCTAGTGTAAATGAGCAATTTTCCTTCTCCTTGTCTCATTTATAGATCTTTGTCAGTGCATAGATGGACGTGCACTCTCTCCATCTCATGCTGGTCGCAGTCTTTTGCACCTTCAACTGCTTGTCATTCATGCATCCAATCCCCGATTTTCAGTCTGTTTGCTCCTATCATTTTTAATCATTCTTATCGATCAATTGGCCTCTTTTCTGGATGTTTCCAGCCAATTCCTCAAGGGGGCATGCATATGTCATCATTATTGTCTAGGGCATTTTCATTATTGTTCTTTGAAACAATGCTTAGAATCTCATTGTCTCAAAGAGGGGCAGAATGTAGACGTCTAAAAATGGTCAATGCTTGCGGAGTCATACTTTAACATTGGCGCATTGCCTTATTTTAGGGTTTTTGCGTCGCATTAACATTTCTCCTATGTTGCACACTTGGTCTTTATCATTTGCAAGCATCGAGTCCTTCTTCTGCATTCTTCATTTATCTCGCTTTCGAATTTGGTCTTGTCAACAACAATCTTTAGTCATGATTTTGGTCAGTCTTATCCTGTCGCATCAATGTGCATGCTCATTTGTCATCATTTTGGACATCATCAATCCTAATTAGGGCTTTGTCCTCTTATCAATCTTGTCATCTTGTGATCGATTTGTCATTGATCATTGTCATTTTCAATCTTATCATCATGCGACCGATTTGTCATTGATCATTGTCATTTTCAATCTTGTCGTCTTGTGATCGATTTGTCATCAATCATGGTCATTTTCAATCTTGTCATTTTGCAATCTATTTTGTCATCGATCCTTGTCCTCTTGTCAATTTTGTCATTTTGTGATCGATTTGTCATCGATCGTCGTCTTTCTCAATCATGTCAATTTGGATCAATTAGTCATTGTTCCTCATCAATTGGTGCATTTATCAATCAAATCGTTTGTCAACATTGGTCCTTTGTCAGTCAGAATCATGATCAAATTGAATCGATATCAATTATCCTTTGTCAAGATCTAATTGCCATTCTTGCATTTTCTAATTCATCTTCTAGGGTTTCATGATTTATTTATTTAACTTTGTTTGTCCTTTCTCCCTCTAGGTTAAATAATTTATTTATTTATCCTAAGTCTTCTTGTCACAAGTAAATGTTTATTTAATTGGCTAACTAATTCTTCCCTCTTTGTGAATTAATTAATGAATGAAAAATTATTAATTAATTTACCTAATTTTCCAATTTACTAATTTCACTTAATTCCTAATTTCCTCATTTTCTAATTTCCTAATTTCTAATTCATCTAATTTCAATTTTCTCCTATATTTCTCCTAATTTCATGGGAATGACATAACAAATTTTTCATAATTGACAATCAATCAATTTTGACATAGAAATTTGTCATAATTTTGTCAAAATTATCAATCAATCAATCTTGCATAGAAAGTGCAAATTTGTCATAATTTGTCATATTTGTCATTCTTGATTTGAAATTTCCTTTCAAATCCAATTCATGCTAATCTTGTCTTTTCACCAATTTATCTATAAATTGGATGAATTTCTTCAATCAAGGTCCCTGGTCGAATCAGTCACGCTTCTAGTATCCTTATGTTGTCGTCTCGTCTTGTCTACTTTCTTTCACATCATGCTTATGCACTAGTAGGTGAGATCCACAAACAAAGCTATTTGAAGGAAAAAGAAGGACAATGGAGCCACATGAAGAAGACATCTACATTTGGTTTGCTTATTTTTCAATCTTGAATGTCTTGTTTTCATGTTTTCATTGGATGTAATTAGGATTGATCATTGTAATTGAGTTTTTGTGATTGAACTAGACTAATGTTTACATTGCTTTGATGATTTCCCATTTCCTAGCTACACCTTGTAACCTATGATAATGCTTGCAAAATTTATATCTATGTCAGTGACTATGCTTATCCTCATTGATCTGCTATCAGGTGTAGAACTAGTGAGTTTCTCGACCTCTGTGTTGGAAATTTTCTTTCTAGGTTCTTGTCCGACCCTGGGTAAACTGGTGACAACTTGAATAGCCTCCTTCATGATCATGTAAGGCCTATATAGCCAAATAAATTCATTGTGAACCCTGCTCAAAACATATCTGATAACCTCATCTTTGAATTTCGGTATGTACAGAATATTGGTTAACCCTAGATCCTCAATTACTTTTTATTTGAATTTGATGGTTCTAGAGTCTCCCGGTATCATGGATTGATACATTCCATTGATGTCCTATGTGCCTAAATCCTCAAGGATGGAGTAAATGTATGCCCTCACATCTTCAACATACATTATGCTATCAGGAACCCTAGAAAATGTTCTCTTTGAGTCTTCCTTTTTAGAAATTTCGGGAACCTCCTTAAATACTATCCTTAACCTATCCTTGACTTCGACAATGGTGGGATTTGTAATGAAAGTAGGAGCTGAAGATCCAGATGCCATTTCAAAAAATACCTGAAAGTGAATACCAGTGGAAGACTAAGTGCTTCAGATAACTGCTCAGAATTCTTTCACAATGCTTTTGCTTTCTCTTAACTCGCCTTTAATTTTCTCTAAATTATTGAGTGCTAGGTGAGTGAAAATGGATTCACTTACCCCTTTTTATCAACAAATAAAACCCTAATTTTCTATAATAAATGCTTTACCAACAACCCTATGGATGTCAGTTTCATAGTCATGTGTTGGGTGAACCTTCATCGATGATGAACATAACTCTCAGATCTCTTCTGGGGTAATATGCAAAATTTATCAAAGACTTTGCCAACCCCTAAGGCTTATGCCTCAGTTACCGGTGGAATTTCCTGCCAGTGGAGGAATACTTTGTTCTACTGATGGAGTTTTTGGTGTAGATCCATTTCCACTTGGCTCTTCATATTTTCTAACCCATCTCTTGGTGTGATCTTGTTGTATTTCATCTACCTTTTTCTTTCCTTTCTCATTATCTTTATCATTATTAGCCAGTTGAATCTTGCTTCTATAATACTTAGCAATATGATCTATTTTGTTGCATGCATAACATCTAACATTTTTCTTCTAAATTGCTTTGACATATCTAGTATCATTTCTTGACCTACAATGATTAGCAAAATGTCCAAACTTTCCACATGCATGACAATTAACATTCATTCTGCAATCTTTTGATTTATGACCATATTTCTTACAATTTGTGCATTGATCGGGAACATAATTGTAGTTTTGATTTGCCTTATTTCTACATTATTTATCCATATGCCCAAACTTATTGCAAACAAATCATCTACCATTGAATTTATAAGAATTAGATTACCTTACCAGTTTCCTTTGTTCTGATGAGTTCTATATACTGGTTGTCTGATCTTCATTTGTAGTACCAGAGCTTTCACCTTGTACAAATCCAGGTCCTCTAGAATCATCAATATGTCTTTGTCTTTTCAATAAGTCATCCAACTGTGGAGAACTGATCCTAAAATTTTCTTTATACTCACTTGAAGTAGTCAAATCATCTCTCAGAGTAGTTATTTGTCTTTCAATTTCTTGTTCATTGTTCTGGAGTGTGCCAAATTGGTTCTCAACAAATTATTCTCATGAGTCAATCTACCACATTCATCAAATTTGTTCTTCAGAGATATAACAAGATTATCTTCCTTTTTTTTTCTATCCTCAATATCTTTAGATAACCTCATAGTCAGATCTTGCATTTCATTTTTCATGAGCATGTTTGCTTGACTTAGTTTCTAACATTATTCCTTAAGAGCATTCTTCTCCTCATCATCTGGTTTCTACAAAAGTTATTTTCTCTTGGTTTGAATAGATGATAACCTTTCTTGCAAGATAAGAATGAATTCATTTGTAGAATTCAATTCTTCTTGCAATTTCAAGTTCTTCATCCTTTCAACATCATAATCCTCAAGAGCAATCTCAAGTTGCTTCTCTATAGCCATGTTCAAATATTTTGGTTTCAAGATCTTCCTCAAGCTGTTAAACTTCTTCCGAGGTACCAAGCTCCAATACTAATTGTTGGGATCCAAGAACACTGAGAGGGGGGGCAGTGAATCAGTGTTCTACCAGAATGAATAGTTTTTTATCTTTTTATATCATGCATATATAAATCGGTAAAGAAACAAACATATACCAAGGAGAAAATAAAGCATCCACATAAATTAACATCATAGCACATAGGATTTATACGTGGAAAACCTCAATGATGAAAAACCACGGTGGGATTTGTGACCCACAATATTAGCTCACTATCCATATGAAAATATATTACATATAATAGGGGCCTGCACTTGTAGGAAGGCACACTTCCTAGAGCATATTGCTCATCACTAAAGAGCCTCACTAACGAAAAGCTTTCTGCTAAAGTAAGTTACTAAAAATGAACTCAATAATGCATCTACAATCCCTAATAGAGTTCTGGTTTTGTCTCTACTCTGTACCGGTTCATAAACCCTAAATTGCTACCGGTATCTCTCCTCCTCCAAGAATAATTTCCAAGCTATCTACATATCATTGCATGATATAACATTCACATACAAATGATCTTCATACATATATTTCGCATTATATAGTTCTTCTATATTCTCCTATATCCACACATATCATGTATCACATCACTTATATCTTTTTTTTCAAAATAACCTAGCAGAATGACCTATATACCCATTACAAATGATATGCATTATGTATACTTAAATTTTTTTTACAAAAGATATTCAATGTCAAACTTGACAATAATAATTACAAAATGATTTAAGTAAATCCTCCTTGATGTCAACTTCCAAATAAGTATTGATGTTGGTTCCCATGTCAGTGCCGGTGTAGCCCTGAATGCTCCAAAGCCGGTATGTGCTGGTATATGCTTCCTAGTGTCAGTTTATGACCTCCATCAGATCATCTTGCCATAAATTAAAATAAAATGAATCCAATGAGTGTTAATTTCCAACATCAATAATACCTTGGTTTTGTCTTGCACGAGTGTAACTTTGATAGGCTAGATTAACAACCTTGGAAACTTAACACAAAAAGAAACACTTAAAATTATAAATACTACTAATAAGAGCTCTAGAATGATGTAATCAAAACAAAAAAGAATTGATTTTGTGTAATCCTTAGTAGAGATTACAATGGAAAGGAATACTATTATAATTCAAGAAAAACATGAGACTTTTGAATGTATATCGTATCCCCAGCAGAGTTGCCAAAAAACTGTTGGTTGAAAATTTTGCAAACTAGGAGAGCTTACAAAATTGTGGTTTCAACCACAGCAACACAAGATTAAATCTCTCCTAAGTATTTAAGGGAATTCTCCCCCTATGATTCGCTATCCTATTTTAATAAAATAAGATAAAAAAAATTAACTCCTATTCTAACATGGGTAATACATCATCCTATCTTTTTTTTCAAGATAGATGTTATTATTTTCCTCTCTTTTGAGGAAAAAAATTATAATATAGAGTAGAAATAATTATTACAATTTATTTATTACAAATTAACTTGAAAAGAAAGAATAATATAATATAGATAAGAAAATAAGCTAAGTGTCCATAAAGGCACAAAGTCCTTTGTTGCTTCTTTGAGACTGGAAAGAGTGTTTAAGCTCAAATTCTTAAATTTACTATTGTCCTATAAACCTTTTACAAATTCATCTCTAACCCAATGAGTCAACTAAGAAAACCAAGACAAAGCTCAAAGTCTTTAAATTCATTCCTAGCTTCACATTCAATATTTCTTTTGTGAAATGATAATATGAAGCACAAAGTCTTCAAATAACTATTTTCCTTTTCCAATATAACACAATAAAGGACAAAGTCTTCAAAGTGTAACCTTAATATATATGTCAAATGAATTTATCTTAAAAATACCAATATGAAGCACAAATTCTTCAAAATGATATTATGACCACCAATTACTAATGTTAACAACAATAGTCAATATATGACACAAAGTTCACAAGTTAACAATTGCCTCTACACTTTAATGATATTCTCTCAACACATCTTTACTTGAGTAAATAAAAATTTATAATGAAAATTACATAAGAAAACTCTCACCATAAACCACAAATGAATCCAACATAAAGTCTAGATTCCAAAGCTTTCTTCTTATTTCACTGAGTTTGTGAGATCAAAAGAGGAACACAAAGTTTCACTTTTGCACTTTACTTCAATAGAGTTTGAACATATAGATTAAAGATAAATTGATCCTGCTTACAATGAGAAACCTCATATATATATAGGAGAGGTATGCTGAGAAAATCTAGGAAAAACTATGACTAATTCAAAGAAGAGTCCTAATTGATTTAAGACTCGTGCATTGCCTAAGTGAAAAAACAAAATAAAAAATAACACTTGAGGTGTCAATATTTTATTCAAAAATCCATCTACTATGAAAATTATTAAGTGCCACAGACACTCCATTTTGATCCTTCTTCATGAATTCCTTAAACTTTTACAAAGATGATTTCATTAGTTCCTGATTAGGCTAGTATGACTTGTGATGGCCTTGACCTGGATGATAGAATCTTCGAGGTTTTCGTATCATTTCTTACACTTCTTCAAAAGTAAGGCTAGATCAACTAGATTAACTTGGATATCCACTAGCTTGTTAATCGATGATAATGAGAAAGCTTGTTTATCAACCTCTTCACCAATCAGTAAACTAACATCTTTGACAATTGCATCTTGATGGAGGGGATTTTTATTCTCATAAAGGAAAGTGCAAGGAAGATATGAAATGATGTCTTTTCCTTTATCATTACATTCTTTTTGTGCTTCCCTCAAATCTTCGATAAGCACCTCAAGTGTGTTCATCTAATGTTCTATTATTTCCCATTGCTCAATGTACATCTCCCTTGAAAGGATCACTTGATTATCAACTAGAGCATCTAACTAGAAATATTCTAACTTCAACCAAGAGTTGAATTCCTTCTGATGCATTTGTAATTCATATGAAAACAAATTCATAGTCTTATCAATTCAACTTTCATCTCCTCCAAGTTGTTGACAAGAGTAAGTGTTGAACATAGGAGATGAGTTACCTGGCTCAACAATCTATCCATCCATTCATCCATTGCTCTCCCACAAGAATTTACCTGTTCATCTTGTTTAACAACTTGATCATCCATGCAAGAAGTAACCGAATCAATTACCTCTGATGACTTGGTAATCTTGATCAAAACCTCTGTGAGTTGATCAACCAATTTCTTTAATTTATCTTTCATCATCTTCTCTTCATTTAACATTGTCACAAGGTGTTGGAAAGAAGTTTGAGCATCCTCTACTATACCTTCATGTATTTGTTTTCCCAAATCAATTCTCTAGATGACATAGTCAGTAGGCTGCACTCTATCAAGATCTGTGTCTGGAGGGGGAATAGCCATCTCCACATATGTGTTCTTTGATTCATCTACCTTCACCCTAGATAGCATTTTAGTCTTTTTATTACCTTTGGAATTAACAGGAACCAAATGATTAAAATCAAAATCATCGAGTGATACGACCTTCTTTTTCCTCTTCGAAGTGTTAGACGCTAATTGAGGTGGCAATGATGAATCTTTATCTACTATAGTAGTCAAAACTTGTGTTGCCAATTCCTATGACTAAAGTAACAATGGGTGAAGAAAAATTAACAATGGTAGGTGCATTTGAGATGGTAGTGGAAACTTGAGGAGAAACTTGGGTTCCTAACATGAACATTTCAAAATCTTCAGACATGGAAGAAGTAACCTCAAACAAATTAGGAAGAAAAATAGTATCCAGATTGTCATGAGGTGTGTCAAGGGATGATTCACTAGTGGGAGTAGAAGGAATAACATGGATTTGAGGATATTGTGAAGAAAATGACACAGTGGAACTCAAAGGAATGATATTAGTAAAGGAGACTAGATTAGTACCTATGATATGACATGATTAGGAGGAATACCTTCATGAGTTTCTTGAGAATGGGAAGTAGTTGGGATTTCAGGTGCTCCCTCCTCATAAAATTATCCTTCTTGTTGTTGTTGTTTCCTTTTCAAGACCATCTTCTTGGTGTTGTTCATCTTAATTTTCTTCTTCATCTCCTTCATCAATCTCTTGTTGAGTTTGAGTCTATTGAGTTGAAGACTCACCTTGACTCTTACCTTTTATGACACTGAACTTGAATTTTGGACCCTTAGGAGTGATAGGATCTTGTTTATTCTTGGTCCTTAACTCAGAAGTCTTTCCCTTAGGCCCTAAAACATCATCTTCAAATGATTTAGTTTGGAAAGGCTTCAACTAAACACCATGTAGGTTCAACCAAATAGTGGTATTATCAAGAATCTTCTGAAACTTGGCCCTTATAGAATTATTCTCTTTTTGGGACCATTGAATGAGAGACATAGGTAATCCAACAACTTTGTGTCTTTCATATTCAGGACCTAGGATGTCTCCATCCTCTTCAAGATCTTTAGGAACCTCAACAAGATCAAAATTCTCATTTTTCTACTATCAGATGACTGTAATCCATTCTTCGCATATCCTCTTTAGTTCTGCAATCCACCCATGCATTCTCAATTCAATGAATATGTGTGTAGTTCTTCTTAATCTTATTCTTCATTACCCTATAGTTAAATAAATTTTGGATTTGAAGAATCTCATAGTCAGCCTTCTCCTCTTTTCCTCCATTGTATGAGCCTTATATATGAAATTGATGGAACATCTCCCTATAGTGATGGAGAACTTGAGACCTTATGAGCTCCAGATTGATTCTCATGGATAGATATCATTTGGTGAGCCATCTCTAGAAGGATGATCTTATCTAATGGATACCTCAGGAGCATGAATGGTTCTCCATCAAAGCATCCAATCCTATTATATGTGAATATGGATAATTGTAGGAAAATGCAACCATATTCACCCATCACATCCCATGGCTCATATGATACTCTCTCATTCTAAAGATCCTTATCAAATAAGAACATATAATGAGAAAAGAAGGAATCATTTACCCTCCTAGAATGGTCCAAACTCTCCTTGAGAGTGAATTGAGTGAAGTACTTGTAAATAGGAATTTGACTCATATCACCTATATCAGATAGAACTTGAAAATGCCTCATTGAGGTAGCTGCATAAACAAGGTAGTGTAGCATCCTTAAAACTCACCCCTTGAAATTTTGAATGCATTTTGGGCCCTCACCTTATCGACCTCTCATCCCCACACTTGATCAAGACCCATTTATGCCTCCCCTAAGCAACTAAACCTCATTATTTTTATCTTACAACTTGCATAGCCCTTTAATCTTGGCCTAAACTAGGGTAGGACCAGAGCGCCACACCCTGGTCTTCCCGAATTCGGACCTATCTTGGTCCCTAGGCCCTATCTCAATTTAGAGTGGGAAATTAATCACATATATTAGCCTCTGTCAAAAAATTAAATATTGGACAATAAGAAAGTATATAAGGAGGTCTTCCCCTCTCATTTTGATATAGTGTTGTAAAGCAGAAAATCGAACCCTAGGTGTTCCCCCACTCCATGGAGAGAGAAAGGAGGTCACTAGGATTGATGGTTTTCACTTAGGAGAGACTTTACATTCAAAAGAGGGGTTGAAACCCACAAGATCCAATCCCACACAATGCAAGAGTGGATTCTAAATGAGTTTCAAGGGTTGAGACAGCAAGGATACCCTCTTTTATAAAGAATGTAGATAGAAGGATTGAACTAGGAATGTATGTAAAAGTAAGAAAGATTCACTTGTAGATGGAGATAGGGACATAGGATGAAGCTATGGACCTGGAATTAGCAGTAAAATGTTGAGATGATGCTATCCTGCAAGTTTGAGTGTAAGTTGACGGGACGATGGTGCCCGGAGTGCACACGGTCCTCCGAAAAATCTGCGAAACGAAGGGGGATCTGTCCGTCTCTGCACAAGGATTCCAAATCTTCAATTACAGTCGCGTACCTACAACCTACACATAGAAAAGAGAGGATGATTGGGGGGTTAGGTATTAGGGGTTTGCCTTTAGGTCAAACCCCGGTTTTGGAATTAACCAAGAAATGAGAATGTTGTAAATGTAAGTGTTTGTAATGTAATCAAGTACTGATACCTTGTTGTAAGAATGTTTGTATTCTTAAATGCGAAGGTGTAATGATGTTGTATGTTGTATGTTGTAGGTGTTCTCCTCTTCAATGGTTGAATCCTTGTCTTGAATGCAACACCTAGCCTTGAATGGAGACCTAGAATGCTCAATTGCTTGAAGGAATGCTTGAATGCTTGAATGTTTGAATGTTTGAATATCGCTTCCGCGTCTTGCACACATATGTTTTTCTCCTTTTTTCCTCCCACCCTTTCTAGGAGGGGAAATGTAATTTATATACTTGTCAATTAGGATTAGTAGATTGATTTTTCTGACCTTAGGCCGACCTAGGAACATTATTTTCCAAATTGCAAACTTAAAGACCCAATGCCCAAAAAGAGACCGGGCCCAAAATAGGGCCAAGGACCAGAGTGCTGGGTGCCATGGTCCCACCTCCCAGGACAACAGGGTGCAAGGAGGATCAGGCCAAGGTGCAGAAAGATGCAGTTTTTGAGGTTGCAAGCAGGTTTTGGGGTCTCCATTCAGGTTCAACATTGCGCCGCCATCGTGAAGACCCAAATGCAGTCAAAATTGCAAGTGTCACAATTTTACGATGCTACAAGTGTCATAAAACACAATCATAAGGTGAGAGCATGACAAGGTGGAGAAGGCAAGGAGAATACATTCAAGCATCAAGCATTCAAGCATTTTTCATCTAGAATTTCTCAAGGCTTCATATTCTCCATCTATCCATTGGAGAAACATTACATCATTCATTTGCAAGCATGTGTGTGTGTTAGGGTTTTGTCATGTCCATGCCATTTCATATAACATATGTGATTGCTATCATTCTTCACTCTAATGAGATTAGTTGATGTTATCATTGATGGCAACCAAATGGCAACCAATCGGCAATAGATTTCTACATACCCAACATCACATATATCATACATCGATAGACACCAACACCGATAGGTTCTTACACTAGCATTCAGATTATATCGACAACAAAGCATACTGACACTTAGGCCAAGATCGGATGAAATTTTGTTTATTGTAATATAATTATCTTTTGTAAGTCGACATGGTATATTGTAAAGACTCATATATGTATGAGATCTTATAGATCATTTTGAAATAGGGAGATAGTAGAAGAAAGATAGGAATGTATGGTAGAAGATAATTGTTTTAGTGGTAGAAAAGGTTTTTGGTTAAAGTATCTATCTGAGCTTAAACCAATACTGAACTTGATGTTAGAGATGTTGTTTTGAGTAGTACATTGTATTGGATTTAATTATCCATTTTGTAGTCAATGAGACTCTTCATTGAGTAGTGAGCTCTAGGTTGTTGGCCTCCCTGCATGTGCAGGCCCCTTTATTGTAAGTAGTATTTATTTATTAGCTAGTGAGTAAATATTGTGGGTCACAAATCCCACTGAAGATTTTCCCACACCAGGTTTCCTTGTTAAAATATCTTGTGTTATGTTGTGTTTCTATGTTGTCTCTCTTATTTTTGTTTACTGCATTTATTCTTATTTACCGGTACACTATTTTGGGTTGCAAAGTTATAAATAAGTTTAAATATTCAAGTAACCGGTTAGACACTGATACACCCTCCCCCTCCCCCCCTTCTCAGTGTTTGTGGGAGTGTCATTGAATCTAACAATTGGTATCAAATTCTGGTCCTCTATTTGCAAAATCCTAACAACTTGAGGAAGATTCTGAAACCAATACAGATAGAGAACTTAAGAAACTAGTTGGAAGGAGCTCTTGAAAATTTTGATGTAGAAAAATTGAAGAATATCAAACTTGAAGATGATCTGAGGATTGCTAAGCAATTCATTAAAGGACTTCAGAAAAATTTGGTTATAGCACAAAATAAGAGAAAGGAACTTCATGAGAAGATGCAGAATGATGATGATGAAAAAGAAACTCTTAGAGACTTTGCAAATAAGTTAAGGCAAGAGAACACTAATATGAAGAATGAAATGAAAGATATGACTATGAGGTTATGTAAGGATATTGAATATAGGAAGAAGAATGAAGAATACTTGACTAGGAGACTTACTGATGCAGGAAATGAAAATCTAAGACTTAGTCATGAAAATGATATGCTAAAGATAGTTTTGATTCACATGCAATATGATAAGGAGGAGCTTACAAGACAAGTTGGAATTTTGGAAAATGAGTTGGTTATTGCAAATGAACACAAAGACAAATTGAAGAAAAGTTTAGAAAGGCTTGATGACATGCTAAAAAGACAAAAACCTAATGGAGATACAAATGGACTTGGATTTGAACATGGAGAAAGTTTTGGTACTGCAAATAATCAAGATCAAAACAAACTGGTAAGATAACCTAATGCTTATAAATTTAATGGGAAATGTTTTAATTGCAACAAATATGGTCATAGAGAAAATTAGTGTAGATTTAGAAATAATCAAAATACAAACTCACCCACCGATCAATGTTCCAAATGCAACAAAGTTCGTCATAATTGAGAAAATTACAAAATGAATGTGAAATGCTACGTTTGTGGTAGATTTGGGCATTTAACTAATCAATGCAGATCACAAACCGGTTAAGGATATGGATAGGCTATTTAGAGGAATAATGTAACTTGTTATGCATGTAACAAGATTGGATATATTGCAAAATATTGTAGAAGCAAGACTATACTGACAAACAAGAAAGGATCTAGTTTGAAGGGCAAAGAAAAGGTAGATGAAGTAAAGAAAGAATTTTCAAAACAATGGATTCAGAAGAGTGATCAGAAAGTTGATGAATCTATCTTTGCATTGGAAGAACAAAGTAAGCCTCCACTGGTAGGAGATTATTCATCTAATTGAGGAATAATCCTTATGGGGTATTGCAGCAAGTTGAAAATCATGCATTCTACCCTCGGTTGATGGTGAGAAGATATATTTCTTCTTTATCGGCAAATGTGTTAAGTTTTCACTTAACTAGAGAGCATTTAATGCAGTTTTAAAGAACCTTTTTGGCTATAAAGCATCAAAAATCCCTCATTTAGACTCACCAAGCATTAAAAAAATCAAAGAGCGTGAAACTGAGCTAGGGCATTCTAAGGCAGAACTACAAAGTGATTTTCAAGCATTCAAAGAACTTCAATTAAGAGGTATTTATCAAAATGACAACCTCATCTTCTATTCCTGAGTTTATTGCAAAACCTATCATTATTGAAAATGTCAAATGTCCTAGACCTGTGTTTAAGATTATCCCCGAGATTGTAAAGCAGGATGATTCCATCAGAGCTTTTTTGAAAATTCCGAAGGGTGTAGCATTTGGTCAAGACCCTAGAATCTACATACATTACAACATAGAAAACCTAGCGACTGAAGATTTCAAGAAAATATTTAATGAGGTTATTACTAATGAACAAGGTATAATTAAACCAGAACATAAGATTGTGGAAGACATAGGTTTTGTAGAGATTCTGAACATTCCCAAATTTCCAAAGGAAGTTGTAAGACTTGTATTAAGCAGAGTCCATGGAGAGTTCATATGGTTAGAATCTATTTGCAAGATAACCAAGGAAGCAATTAAGGTAGACACTAGTTTACCTTCAACTAGTTGGCATGATAAAACCAAGAAAATACCTAACAAGGGAGTTATGGAGTTAACCAAAGCCACATCTAATAGTAGGTCACTTAGTGTCAATTATGTCAAGGATACAAATGTGATATATATTAGTATGATACTTGGATATAAAGAAACACATGCCAATAGACTAAATTCAATTTCTAGCCTTTGTATTCACAGTGCATATGAGATGGTGAACAATAATACTAAGATATATATTTGTGAATGGCTTAAGGATGAACTAATTGGCAATTTGAAGAAGATTAAGGTAGATAAGAAAGGGACTTTCCATTTTGGGAACCTTCTAGTATTCTTGATGCTATACTTTACCAAAGAGATACCCAATATAGGTCACAAGGATTTTAGTTATGACATCCCAATAGGAAAACAAATATAGGAAGATTTCACCGGTATGGGCCCTGACAGTGATAAGAACATTGCAGATTACTTCAAAACATTTCAAACTAAGATGAGAGAAAGAGAGAGATTACCGTAGAGCATCGTTGATAAGTATGACAAGTAAATATATTTTATCATTAAGAGAGATTAGACTTGGGTGGAAGCAATAAGCCCTAGAACTATTTGGGTTACTGAGATGGGTTATGAGGTAGACCTACCTATTCTGGAATATTTGGTAATGCACAAACCATTGCAAGTAATGTATCTATGCAGAAAGAAAGGAAGAAAAGATAGAAATTTATCAAAGATGCCTCTAAGAAGGCCAGTGAAATAAAGGAAAATGTCATGAACATCAGTGGTATATCAACTAGTAAGCTTAAAAGACTGCAACTAGAAACACATGTTTCACTGGTTGTAACCTCTTCTGATATTAACAGTGGCAAGGCTGCTGAGTTTAAGACAGTGGAAAGGAAAGTGAAAATCCCACCGTTACCATCTCATTCACCTAAGAAAACAAGGACACCAAGAAAAAAATAACAGGTAGTTAGGGAACCACAGAAGAAGCTTACACTAAAGAAGAAATTGACACCGGTTACCCCTACACTAGATGATCTACTGAATGAGATTACATGGTAATCTAGTAAATGTAAATAAATGGTATAATTCTTTTAAGGATTTTGACAAACAAACCATTGAAGAAAGCATTATCCTACATTTGGATATATACAAGAAAGTTTTGATAGAAGTAATTGATGATTTACCTAATGGTTTATACTTGAGATTAGAAGCTAAAAGGCTATAAGTGATGGAACTAGACAAGAAGTTGAAATTTGAAGCACTCTTGGCTGTACATCTGGTAAATTCTAGCGAAGAGATAGATGAGCTTATATCTTAAGCTAATAGGTTAGTATTTGTTAGTGGACACTGACAAGTAAGCCTGATGGTTAGAAGGGTTAAGGAAATTGCAGATGAGACTGTAGATAAATGGGACATATTTTTTTATGAGAAGGAAAAACAAGAAGAAAGAAACCGATCGAAAGTGGAAAATACATTCAAGGTATATCAGAAAGACAAGGGAAAAGGTAAAATAGGTGGTGTACCTTCTAAAAAAGTAACAGATAACATTCCCCCACTGGCTCATGACACCTCTCCTTTAACCTCAACATCACCAGTTCATACAACTAATCCATCGGATATGACTACTGAAGGTATAACTCTTGATGATACTAACCTGAAGTCACAAATACTCTTTACCATGAATGTGGATACACAAAATATAAACATTGTGGTGGACAAAGAGACTAAAGAAGTTAAGGCAGATGATCTCAAAGACAACAAGATCTCAGAGAATCCGACACAAACTATTGACTCTCAGGAAGCTGAGATACCAGTTCAAGAAGAGAAACTAGAAAAACCAATAGAGGATAAGGGAACTAACTCAGGGCAAATAGAATCAAAGAAACTAGCAGTTGTACTGACTAAGAAATGATCTAAGGTAGAGGTTCATGTTGAGTCTGGGAAACCTGTAGTTGCAGAGGTGCTTAATCAAGCTGAGAAACCATTAAAGGTAGAGGTACAGACATAGATAGATCCACCAAAAGAAAATATAAGTAAAGTGGATGCATCTGATGGAAATAAAGAGGATGTAGTGAAGGTAATTGGTCAATCATCTGTTGAGAAGAAACCCAAAGCAAAACCGAGCACATCTATAGGTGAATTCAAACCCACTAACATCACAAAGGTTCTATTGGATTCTATTAAAAGGACAACTGATTGTAATGCCTTAGCATTTAAGGCAATTGATAACACCTTACCTATCCTGAAGATGATTTCCCCTAATTGTAAGACAAATCACATTAATGATTCTTTAGGTGAATTGGACACATTGTCCAAATTCATTGCTGATAATGTAATAACCATAGATAAGGTGAACAAGGATACCATTAAGGAGAGAGTTCACAAAGAGAAAAATACATTCTTTGAGAACACCATAAAGAAATGTACCAATCACTTGAACACACTTTTATCGGTACTTAATTCTACAATTTTGGAGTATAAGGAGTTATATAGAGAAGCATGTAAACCTCCTTGTTTGACATAGGATATTTATGAGGAGATTAAAAAGACACAAAAGGAAATTAATGACATTACGGATAATAGAATAGGTTAATCTGGACTTATATCATTTTTTGTGTAGGAAACAACAGCTTTTGAGGAGAAGTTGGTGAAACTTGAGAAAGAGAAGGCAAGGATAAGGTCCAATGCTCGGGAACTCAAAAGTAAACTTGGTCCAAAATTGGACAATCTTATTACTCGGAGAGTTGAATTATCTAAGGCAACAGTACAAGGAGAGTGATCACCAGAGTAGCAAATGCACTATCTCATCGTTATGATCTAGCAGACTGAGGCAACTCTAACTGACAACAATAAGTTTATGCAGAGTTTGAATCTAGTTTTGGTGGACATTTTTCATATAGTAACCAACTGGTTACAGATCTTGAGGTAGTGTTCTTTTGTACACTTTTGATTATTTATGACATCCTTTTCCATTGATGTCAAAGGGGGAGTAGTGGAGAGAAGAATGCATGTACAACAGAGATCACTTGCTTAGGGGGAGCACATCTTTTTGGATTTCAGTTTTGAGATAACAATTTTGGATTTTTCTCATAAGTGTTGCCATGAATGCCAAAGGGAGATATTGTTGGCATTCCACACTCTATTTAGAATAGTTTATGTTTTCATTCATGGCAACCAACTAGAAACCAATTAGAAATAGGTTTCTATATGCTTGACATCACATACATCATACACCGATAGACAATGACACTGGCAGGCACTTACACCAACATTCACATTACATCGGCAACAAAGCATACCGACACTCAGACTGACATGAGATGAACTTTTGTTTATTGTAATACAATTATCTTTAGTAAGCTAACATGGTATATTGTAAAGACTCATATATGTATGAGATCTTATAGATAATTTTGAAATAGGGAGATAGTAGAAGAAATATAGGAATGTATGGTAGAAGATAATTATTTTAGTGGCAGCGAAGGTTTTTGGTCAGGGTATCTATCTAAGCTTAAACTGGTAGTGAACTGACATTAGAGATGTTGTTTTGAGAAGTACATTGTATTGTATTTAATTATCCATTTTGTAGTCAATGAGACTCTTCATTGAGCAGTGAGCTCTAGGCTGTCGGCCTCCTTGCATGTGTAGGGCCCTTTATTGTAAGTAGTATTTATTCATTGGCCAGTGAGTAAATATTGTGGGTCACAAATCCCACTGATTTTTTTCCCACACCAGGTTTCCTCATTAAAATATCTTACGTTATGTTGTATTTCTATGTTTTCTCTATTATTTCTGTTTACTGCATTTATTCTTATTTACCAGTACACTATTTTGGGTTGCAAAGTCATAAATAAGTTTAAATATTCAAGTAACCAGTTAGACATCGATTCACCCCCCCTCTCAGTGTGTGTGGGACTATCATTGCAGATCTGAAGGTATACCTTTTCATCATTTATTTCAAGAATTTTTAGTATTTCTTTCAAGATTGATTCCAAACTGGGGTTTGACTTAGGCAAACCCCTATTACCAACTCGTTTCTTCTTCTTTTTATGTGCAAAAAATAGGTGAACAACTCTACTTCTGGTATTAAGCTTTATTCTTAGAGACAAAAAAACCCTTTTCGATGCACGAAACGTTTGTTGGATCGATTGGAGGGTGCCTCTGTTCGAACACATGGTCCTTGTAATTGTTGGTAGATTTTGTAGAGTAGCTCTGGATCATCTCAAGCTTCTTAGATCCAGGTGCATGACCGAATCTTGAATCTCTAGCTCATTGTTTCAACCTATTTTGTCTTCAATTCCAACACTTTACTTAGTCAACTTACAAAAGAGGGTCAAACACATTTCAATTTCAACCAATATACTTAGTATTTAGTTCTTGCATCATTTCAGATTAGATCTAGTAGATTCAACCCCTCTTTTGAATGTAAAGTTTACCCAAGTGAAAATTGAGCTTAGTCATTTTCCCCTTTCAAGTGGCAAATTTGCTAAGCCCACATTTTCCACTTTACATTATGGTGAACCCGACTCCTTACACCATTAATTCTAATTTTTATTTTCACATATTAGTGTATGGAATTTAAAATTCAAGTTTTTATTTGCAAGTTTGATTTCCTTGCAAATTTTAAAAATTTAGAGGTTGATTTCATTAAAACCCTAATTTTTATTTTCAAAATTGAGGTTGTCAATTGTTTAATTTGGATTAATTATTTATGATGTGAAAATTCATTCAATTTGCAAATTCAAATTTCATCTACAAGTCAAATTTCACAATTAATTTTTAAAATTAAGTGGTTAAATTCAAAACCTCTAATTTTTAAATTTTTTAAATTGAGTTTGTGGGTTGTTTAAATTTTGAATTTCCCTCTTTAAATTTGGGTGCTAATTTAAAATAAAATTATAAAATTGCAACCTTGGATCAAATTTCAATCTCAAATTTAAATTTTAAAATTAAGTGGTTAATTAAACAAACCCTAATTTTTAAATTTAAATTAATTTTGTGCATTTCCCAATTTTCAATTTTTTAATTTCAATCTTAGTCTATTTTTAAATTTAAATTTTAAAATCAAGTGGTTCTTTCTACAAGACTCTAATTTTGAATTTAATTTTCTTGTGGACAATCTCAAATTTAAATTTAAAATTAAGAGGTTAATCAAACAAACCCTAATTTTTAAAATTAAAATAATTTATTCAAATTTTCAACATTTCAATATTTAAAAATTTAAAATTAAGAGGTTGGTTTTAGACAACCCTAATGTTATATTTAAATATTCCCTCTTTTCAATTTTCAATTTTAAAATTAAGAGGTTATTTTCACTATGCCCTAATTTTGAAATTCAGTCTCTTTTGGATAATTTTCATTTTCAATTTCCTAGGAGATTGCATTATTCCTCTTTATTCTTTCAATCAATTTCCTCATTTAATTGAATACTCATTTTTCCTAGAATTTTGCATTATTCAATTATCCTGCAAGTTCCAATTTCAATTCTCAAATTTCAAAATTCAAAATTTAAATTTTCCCTCCTAGATCTCATTTGAATTGCATAAATTTATAAAAAACCCTAATTTATAGGTTATCTTGTGGATTGCCTCTAGTTCATTGCATTCACTTCTTTCATTGCAAGTTTCCTTTTCTTAATTTGGAAAAATGCCAAATTTCTTTTTACAAGAGGATGTTATTAAGCTGAAAGAATTTAAGATATATGAAAACCCCCTTTATGAGCCTACCAATAATTCGTCTCCCAAAATTTCTCTGCGTAAAGAGGACATATTGATACAAGAAGATATTTTTAACACTTCTATGAACCATTGGAGAGTGGTGTGGATTATTCTCTTAATGTGTTCCTCCCTCATGAGAATACCTTGGAGAAAGAGAATGATATTTGATGCTATGATGAAAGAATAAGGATCCGGTCAAGTACTAAGAGGGGGGGGGGATGAATCAGTAGATAGAAAAACTAATAAAACTTCACCAATCTCAAAATTAACTTCTCAAAGTAAACATAGAACTATCAAATGCAATATCACTATAAAGATTAAACTATCAAGTTAAATTAGTTGTCTATTTCAACAGATTAATAGTAAACAACTTGAAACTCACAAACATCTAAATAATTTTACTGACATAAGTGAAACTTCATTTCATATTATTTTCAGTTATCATGACTTATCAAAGTCGATTAAGTAGTTAAGAAAATCAACCATAATAAAACATAACCACAAAAACATTCACCACTTGACACAATATTTTTGACGTGGAAACCCAAATGGGAAAAACCTAGGTGACATGAGACTCATGAGATAACTTGTAATGCCCTGCCAGGAAACCCCGAAGGGATTAAGCTAAAACACACGAATGGAGTGCAATATTTTTTTTAAAAAAGTTAAACACAACCTAATGACACAATGAGATATCAAAGAATAAATTATACAGCGGAAGACATCAACTAACACCTAAAGAGTTTCCCAATGTAGTTACTTTATTCCAAATTTAACTTAACTCAGGACAAGATAATACTTATACAAAGAATAATTTCTTTCATTAAGACTAACTCATAGGTAATGTATGAATACATCCATTAAGGTTAAAATATAGCCAATATTAAGATTGAAAATCTAAATAACCCAAATGAAGTTCATCCATTAGAATTACAATTTAATCATACCTTTCGTTCATATTTTTATTATTAAAATTTAAGTCACGTATCTAATTAATAACACACTTGAATTTCACCATAACTAACGAGATCTTTCCATGCATACTTAATTTCCTAAATATATTCCATTATTCCAAACTACATTCTTTCATGAACCAATTTACTGCATTTAAAAGACATGCATTTACAATTAATTTCATTTAATCCACTTCATACATTCTAACATAATGCCATTCATGCATGCTAAAACTGAAAAAGAAAACATAAGTACAAAAGCAACACATAACACCAAAGTGATCTCGGAGTTCACCCCTAGAGGGCTACATCTCCGGGTTTGCTCAACTGCAAGACCCCTCTATTCATTTAAATTAGTTAAGGGTACATAAGTTTCACAACATTTACATTCCTTCCACCGAGGTGAATCATACCAATAAACAACCGACCACATCGGTCAATAATTACATCAATGATCCCTACATAGAAACGGATCTAATTGAACACATTTAAATTGATACAAGGTCCACTACCCGAAAATACTCTAACTAGAGACCTGACCCACTATGGTCAACCACAAGTCAACACTTGACATTCACATACAGAACAAGACTAGTCAAAACACCATCACAGGGCAACAACCAAACTAGAAACAAAAGACATAAATAGGTACCCTAATTCATCCAATGACAGGGTCCAAAAAAATATATCAACATAGGATGCAATGACAACTCAACCAGAATTGTAATAAAATTAAACTTGACTGATAACACCATCTACACTAGCTCCTATTATAGGCAATCTTTTCTTTAAACAATCAAGAACATAATTAAATAGATTTTTCTAGAAGACAACGAAATACAACTATATTAATAAATCCATCTTGTCATTTGTCCAATAAAGTTAAATAAATTCACATATAAATTAAACTCCTAATATATTTCCAATAAGAATATCGAATTTAAAATTATAAGTTTTTTTTTTCTTTTTTTTTTTAAATTACAAAATTCTAAATTCTTTATTCATATAACAAAAATCTTTAAATTGACAAATAATATATATATATATATATATATATATATATATATATATATATATATATATATATATATATATATATATACATATATATATCTATTTAAATATACATATATATATTGACACATTATAATTATTTTAATATTATCTATTTATTATTTATTTTATTTTATTTATTTTTATTTAAAAAAACTAAGTAACAAATAAAAATAATAAATAAAATTTAAAAATTAAAAATTACATTTAAACTCTAAAATAACTACCCTAAGGCAGCGTTGCTGCCATATGGCAGTCAATGCTACCCTTGGGTAGCGCTGCTGCCCTATGGTAGCACACGCTACCTATGGGTAGTGCCGCGTGGGTAGAGGCAATGCCTCCCCTTAAAAAAATTAATAAATTAATTTTATATATATATATTTAATGTATTTTAAAATAAAAAATTTTACATTAATTTCAACAAAAACAATATTTTTCCAATAATTCTGTTTTCACATAATTTAATCTTTCATATATTTTTTTTTGACTTAATTAACCCAAATAAATTTAATGTATAATTAAATTTATTTTCTTACGGTAATAAAAACAATTTCATAGAGATTTCATAAATAAACAAAACCGTCATAACTAAAAATCAAATGAGAGAAGTTAATTTCTCAGATAAATACCCTTTTTCACCAATCTTGCAACTCTCCATGCATCATAAAATCTTGACAAATTTTCTATAATAATTTTCCTAATTTTCCCAAAATTACATTCTTCCCATAAACTAGAAATACACATCAGGCATGAATTTTTTTTAAAACAAAACTCGAATTCACCAGAAGAGGGTTTTGGGTTTGACAATAATTTACACACATCATTTAGAGAGAAATGGAAGAAATAGAATTATTTTCTAAAAATCAACAATCAAAGAAGCCACCCAACTTGGTATTGCTTTCCTGGAAGAATTTTGTAGAAGAGCCCTAATCTTTTCCACAAGCTTCCAATAAATTTCTTCACCTAAATCCTTGACCTGTTTCCTGTGAATCTAAAATAAAGACCTGTTCCCTATTTAAACTATAATTCTAGGTTCAATAGCTTTTCTCAAAAACCTAAATTTAGAATAAAAGTAATTTTATTTTATTTTCTAATTTTATAACAAAAGACAAGCTAACATGCAATAATTAAAAATCATTATTCTTTCTTTTCTTTTCTCATGCAAATTAATTAATTTTTTAAATAAAGAATTAAAACAATACTTTAATTCCAATTAATTCTTTTATTCATTTTTTAAAAAATTAATTCTTTTATTTATTTATTTAAAATTTTAGGAACAATAAATATAATTAATCTAATTTATTTTTCCACTAAAATTTAAATAAAAATATATTTCTAATATCATGTAGCTTGCAACTTAATTTAATTAATTAAATAATTAAGTTTATGGAATTATCTCATAGTTGAATTGTTTATGCATTGAGATTATAAATTTAGTTAATTAAAAGAAATGCTTTTCTCCCTCATTTAATTTTTAATTAACAAAGCTAATAGTTGCATTTCAGAATAAAAATATTTTTAATTAAATTAAATTATCAAAATCAATCTTACACACTATATAAAATAAATATGAATAAAACTCACTTTTCTAATCAAAATTGATTTTCTTAAATAATTAAAATTAATCTTTCTATTCCAAAAAGCAAAAGAGATTAAATTATTTCTATTTCGAATAAATTTAAATCTTTCCTTTTTAAAATGCTTAAACTGAATAAATTCGTTATTTAAAATTAACCATTAAATTAAACTCGCTACAAACATAAATAGAGCGATCTTTTTAATTAATGATTAATCACATAAAAGAAGCCTATTTATTTTAATTCCTCAATTACTAATGTGTAAATGAACACATTAAATCAAAATAAATACTTAGGGTTAAATACTCTATTTACCACACGCCAAGCATGCAAACCAAGTAAGCCAACCAATTACCCAACCCACAAACCCAAATGAAAAGAAAACTGACGGAACACAAGCGACGCTCATTTGAGTATGACTAGGGTAAACTGAAGGTTTTATGACCACCTAACCCAAATTCTAAGGATGAAAGAGGTATACTCAACCCTACGAATCCAGGTGAAGACGAACCTTACACCTAGGCGGTACTGTACCTGCAATCTCCTGCAACCAAGAGTCAGACAAACATACATATATATATATATATATATATATATTTAATGAAGAAGTTAGCTCGAGATTAATAACAAGAATCAGGAGGACAGTTTAAACTTACATAAGAATCAATGTGAAAGCACATTAACAGATACTCACAATAATCATAATATCTGACTAAACATTACCTCATAGTAATTCAACCACTCAAGATTGCCACATAAAAAGTCAACCAAGGTCAAATTGGTTTTACAAAGCTATCTAGGGTAGGGGTACTACATCCTCCCCCCCTAAGCTCTGACTTACTCCCGAAAATCGTAAGGCTAAGCGAAAATCATGCAACATGTATTAGCCCTGAAACTCATTTCACAACTATTAATTTGCACATATAAATATTTTCTCAACAATTGAACATTATTTCTAAATCCTCTACGAATGTCATTATCCTTTCTCAAGATATATCTAAAACCATACACTTCTTAAAATATTCTAGGAATTATCCATAATCATAGCAGAGAAATAAGAATTTTCTTCCTTTCATTACACCAAATTAAAGCATTAAAAGAGGTAAGAAACAATTAATATACTCATCTATCAAACATGACAAGAAAAACATGCCATCATGATCAATTTCTTTTACCAATACATCTTTTTTTCATAAAACTTTATCACATAGAACTAGCTTCAAATATCAAGTTCTACAACCAAGTTAACTTTCATGAAATAAGAGAAACATAAATAACTCAATTGTTTACACTTGCCAGGCATATATAAAAAAAAAACCTTTCCAAAGACTATGTCCCATAACATAGTGACAAGTTAACACAATTTACTCCATGATTACACATAATAATCATCCACATAACTGGAATGCACAACACAAAAGGCCACATGTGAGCATGTCTAATGCTCGGTCAAAGATAACATGCACGATCAACATCTCTATGTTTGATCTCAGAATAATAATATGATCATAAATATCCAACATCTCACTCAAAGGCTTGATGGTGCTAGGACACACCATAGCAGTGCTACCTTCCATACAAGACCTTCATGAACATCCCTTGTTGAGTAAGGTGGTTAGCCTCCAAGAGATAGTCACCACACATAGGTAGGTAGTGGATACTAGCTGCATCATAGCCTCACATACCCCCATCCTCAAGGTTCCTTACATCTACTTCCTCGTACACACTCAACCAAGACCGTCTCATACATCCTTGGAGAGGAATTTCACATTTAAACACAAGACTAGCATACGAAAACAATAAGGACAAATCAGTTTAGCCACCAAAGTACAGAAGAATAAAGATAATAAATCACCAATTCCAATAGTAAGACAACAAAATAATCCAAAATTTGCAACACCAAACAAGTATGTAAAAGATCACAAGATTGTGGCTTAACCTTCAAAGTCAAAATAAAAAAAATTGCTGGCCCACAAGGAAATAAAATTAAAAGAAAAAAAATATCACAATTGCACATAACATCACTATGTGACTAGAATCCAACCACCAACGAGGAAGGAAGGAACAATTGTCTAGCTAGCGTAGTAGCTCATCATGTGGTGCGACATAGTCACACTACCCACATGGCATGGCGGTGTGCACCTCGACATCACCCCGCATCACATTGTCATGCGGCATGGCTCTACCCTAAAAACTATCGGTAGGCCGCATGGAAATGTCTACTACATCCCGCATCGTGTCTCAGCACAGCATAGCAATACTCCAAGTGGCAAGGACACACAATGGACATATCCCGCATGGCAATGTACCTCGCAGAAAAGGGCACGCGCAAGTCACACCCCGCATCATGTCTCAACACGACATATCAATACTCCAAGCGACAAGGACACATAATGGACATATCCTGCATGGCAATGTACCTTGTGGAAAAGGGCACGTGCAGGTCACACCCCGCATTGTGTCTCAACACGGCATAGCAATACTCTAAGTGGCAAGTACACACAATGGATGTATCCCGCATGGCAATGTACCTCGCGGAAAAGGGCACATGCAGGTCACACCCCACATTGTGTCTCAACACGACATGGCAATACTACAAGCGGCAAGGACACGTAATGGACGTATTCCACATGGAAATGTACCTCATGGAAAAGGACATGCGCAGGTCACACCTCACATAGAGACGTACCTCTCAGGATACTCGTCGTAAGCCAGAGGTATACATGGCTAAGGTCCACCCACATGTTTACCAATGCTGGACAGTTGGCAGCTCATGTGAAAAATAACATACCTTTCATGTAGACAAGGCAAAATAACATACCTTTCATGAAGACAAGGCAAAATAGCATACCTTTCATGAAGACAAGGCAAAATACATACCTTTCATGAAGACAAGGTAAAATAACATAGCTTTCATGAAGACAAGGCAAAATATCCTCCAATAAAACCATCATTCTGCTCAAGAATTGACACCAATATGCTCAAATATAAGGATAGGAATAGGCTAGCACACATGAACCTTATAAATCGGTTCATCACAAGGGAAACTATTGAGTACACCTATAATATAGTTTCATTACAAAACTATATTTTTCCTCGAAATAGAGAAGCTAAAGTCGCTTCGCATCAATATTACTCGTACGATGTTCCATACCATTCAAGGAATGGTGACTTCTAATACTACCCCTTCATATATTGACTTATCTACAATCCCGTGGGTTGGCTATTAGTAAGGAAACAAATAAACAACATCACATAAACAACATGGTTTCCCATACTCATAAGTAAACATATCCTCCATGGTTGATTACTTCACCATCCCATGGGCACACATAGCAAGCACGGGTTTCTTACAATACACAAGGAAAGCACTATTACTGGTTTAGTCACATTTATGGGGAGTACTTTTTGATATGCTATCATCTACTCAAGAAATATTTTACCTATGCTTTCCACATGAATCACTGAAAGAAAGTTTACTCTAGATACTAGTATTGAAATTTTTTAACAATTCACCATTACATAAGGAAATAACATCATTCTGATAAATTTTATAAATCCATTAAGCATTCACAACCACATTACTAACTATGAAAATTTCATTATGAAGCTCAAGACTTTAATCTTTCCATAAAAATACAAAAATGCAAAAAGTACAATTTCACATGTTTTATAAACACTCTATTTAAATCAATACATTCTTTAATAGAATTACACTAATACACTCTTGAAGCTACTATAACATGTTCCCTTTTGATACTTCTTTTACAACCAAAGGAGTTTCACAAAATCAACTATTCACATATTAATGCACCTTAATTAAGATAGAATTTATTTATATTACTCCTACGAAACACATGGATAATTCTTTTAATGTAACATACAATTTTTATTTATTTATTTATTTTTAATAACCAATATGCACTTTCAAACCAAAGCCCTTTTATAATCTAAAACCACATAAACGTTATAAGGCTCACACAAGGGCTCAAGAAAATGCAACCTTTCTCTTGCAATAAGAAAACTCACATAAGAGATAAATACACATATAACAAAAACATTTAATTTATAGAGAGAGAGAAGATGAAGGATGATAATCATTCATTTATCATTCATTTTACTACAAAATAAGCATTCAATATTTACCATTCAAGTCCTTCAAGTGGACAACACTAAACTAGATCATATTCTTAAACATGCACATTTCGTACTTTTAGATTCAAGACAACACTAACCAACCCAAATGGATTAGTCAAAAGAGTACAACAATCAATAAGGAAGGTACATACGACTCTCCTTCAGAATAAGAAAAATCGTAAACCAAGACCTCAATAAAAAGACAAAGCACATATAATTACTCCAAAGCACCAATATCAAGAAGGTGAAGACAAGGTAAGTACATATGAGTAGTAATGATTATAGAGATCCCAGTGTTTGCAACTTCGCTCTGATACCAAATGTAATGCCCCGCCAGGAAACCCCGAAGGGATTAAGCTAAAACACACGAATGTAGTGCAATAATTTTTTTTTTTTAAGTTAAACACAACCTAATGACACAACGAGATATCAAATAAAAAATTACACAGCGGAAGACATCAACTAACACCTAAAGAGTTTCCCATTACTTTATTCCAAATTTAACTTAACTCAGGACAAGATAATAATTATACAAGGAATAATTAACATATGAATACATCCATTAAGGTTAAAATATAGCTAATATTAAGATTGAAAATGTAAATAACCCAAATGAAGTTCATCCATTAGAATTGCAATTTAATCATACCTTTCATTCATATTTTTCTTATTAAAATTTAAGTCACACATCTAATTAATAACACACTTGAATTTCACCATAACTAATGAGATCTTTCCATGCATACTTAATTTCCTAAATATATTCCATTATTCCAAACTACATTCTTTCATGATCCAATTTACTGCATTTAAAAGACATGCATTTACAATTAATTTCATCTAATCCACTTCATACATTCTAACATAATGCCATTCATGCATGCTAAAACTGAAAAAGAAAACATAAGTACAAAAGCAACACATAACACCAAAGTGATCTTGGAGTTCACCCCTAGAGGGCTACATCTCTAGGTCTGCTCAACTGCAAGACCCCTCTATTCATTTAAATTAGTTAAGGGTACATAAGTTCCACATCATTTACATTCCTTCCACCGAGGTGAATCATACCAATAAACAACTGACCACATCGGTCAATAATTACATCAATGATCCCTACATAGAAACGGATCTAATTGAACACATTTAAACTGATACAAGGTCCACTGCCCGAAAATACTCTAACTAGAGACCTGACCCACTATGGTCAACCACAAGTCAAAACTTGACATTCACATACAAAACAAGACTAGTCAAAACACCATCACAGGGCAACAACCAAACTAGAATCAGAAGACATAAATAGGTACCCCAAATCATCCAACGACAGGGTCCAAACAAATATATCAACATAGGACACAATGATAACTCAACCAGAATTGCAATAAAATTAAACTTGACTGATAACACCATCTACACAAGATCCTATTATAGGCAATCTTTTCTTAAAACAATCAAAAACATAATTAAATAGATTTTTCTAGAAGACAAGGAAATACAACTATATTAATAAATCCCTCTTGTCATTTGTCCAATAAAGTTAAATAAATTCACATATGAATTAAACTCCTAATATATTTCCAATAAGAATATCAAATTTAAAATTATAAGTTATTTTTTCTTTTTTTTTTTAAATTACAAAATTCTAAATTCTTTATTCATATAACAAAATTTTTTAAATTGACAAATAAAAATTAAACAACTATATATATATATATATATATACATATACACATATATATCTATTTAAATATACATATATATATTGACACATTATAATTATTTCAATATTATCTATTTATTTTTTATTTTATTTTATTTAAAAAAAACTAAATAACAAATAAAAATAATAAATAAAATTTAAAAATTAAAAATTACATTTAAACTCAAAAATAACTACCCTAAGGCAGCGTTGCTGCCATATGGCAGTCAATGCTACCCTTGGGTAGCGCTGCTGCCCTATGGTAGCACATGCTACCTAATGGGTATTGCTGCATGGGTAGAGGCAATGCCTCCCCACAAAAAAATTAATAAATTAATTTTATATATATATATATATTTTTTTTTTTATGTATTTTTAAAAAAAAAATTTAACATTAATTTCAACAAAAACAATATTTTTCCAATAATTCCGTTTTCACATAATTTAATCTTTCATATATTTTTTTTTTACTTAATTAACCCAAATAAATTTAATATATAATTAAATTTATTTTCTTAAGGCAATAAAAACCATTTCATAGAGATTTCATAAATAAACAAAACCATTGTAACTAAAAATCAAATGAGAGAAGTTAATTTCTCAGATAAATACCCTTTTTCACCAATCTTGCAACTCTCCATGCATCATAAAATCTTGACAAATTTTCTATAATAATTTTCCTAATTTTCCCAAAATTACGTTCTTCCCAAAAACTAGAAATACACATCAGGCATGAATTTTTTTTAAAACAAAACTCGAATTCACCAGAAGAGGGTTTTGGGTTTGACAATAATTTACACACACATCATTAAGAGAGAAATGGAAGAAATAGAATTATTTTCTAAAAATCAACAATCAAAGAAGCCACCCAACCTGGTATTGCTTTCCTGGAAGAATTTTGTAGAAGAGCCCTAATCTTTTCCACAAGCTTCCAATAAATTTCTTCACCTAAATCCTTGACCTGTTTCTTGTGTATCTAAAATAAAGACCTGTTCCCTATTTAAACTAAAATTCAAGGTTCAATAGCTTTTCTCAAAAACCTAAATTTAGAATAAAAGTAATTTTATTTTATGTTCTAATTTTATAACAAAAGACAAGCTAACATGCAATAATTAAAAATCATTATTCTTTCTTTTCTTTTCTCATGCAAATTAATTAATTTTTTAAATAAAGAATTAAAACAATACTTTAATTCCAATTAATTCTTTTTTTCATTTTTTAAAAAATTTATTCTTTTATTTATTTATTTAAAATTCTAGGAACGATAAATATAATTAATCTAATTTATTTTTCCACTAAAATTTAAATAAAAATATATTTCTAATATCATGCAGCTTGCAACTTAATTTAATTAATTAATTAATTAAGTTTATGGAATTATCTCATAGTTGAATTGTTTATGGATTGAGATTATAAATTTAGTTAATTAAAAGAAATGCTTTTCTCCCTCATTTAATTTTTAATTAACAAAGCTAATAGTTGCATTTCAGAATAAAAATATTTTTAATTAAATTAAATTCTCAAAATCAATCTTACACACTATATAAAATAAATATGAATAAAACTCACTTTTCTAATCAAAATTGATTTTCTTAAATAATTAAAATTAATCTTTCTATTCCAAAAAGCAAAAGAGATTAAATTATTTGTATTTCGAATAAATTTAAATCTTTCCTTTTTAAAATGCTTAAACTGAATAAATTCGTTATTTAAAATTAACCATTAAATTAAACTCACTACAAACATAAATAGAGCGATCTTTTTAATTAATGATTAATCACATAAAAGAAACCTATTTATTTTAATTCCTCAATTACTAATGCGTAAATGAACACGTTAAATCAAAATAAATACTTAGAGTTAAATACTTTATTTACCACACGCCAAGCATGCAAACCAAGTAGGCCAACCAATTACCCGACCCGCAAACCCAAATGAAAAGAAAACTGACGGAACACAAGCGACGCTCATTTGAGTATGACTAGGGTAAACTGAAGGTTTTATGACCACCTAACCCAAATTCTAAGGATGAAAGAGGTATACTCAACCCTGCGAATCTAGGTGAAGACAAACCTTACACCTAGGCGGTATTGTACCTACAATCTCCTGCAACCAAGAGTCAAACAAGCATACATATATATATTTAATGAAAAAGTTACTTGAGATTAATAACAAGAATCAGGAAGACAATTTAAACTGACATAAGAATCAATGCGAAAGCACATTAACAGATACTCACAATAATCATAATATCTGACTAAACATTACCTCATGGTAATTCAACCACTCAAGATTGCCACATAAAAAGTCAACCAAGGTCAAACTGGTTTTACAAAGCTATTTAGGGTAGGGGTACTACATAACTATCTGAAGTCCTCTGAAGTTCACCCTATTAGGAGCCAAGCATGTTAAAGCTTTACCAAAAGTCCTATTAAGAACAAATCATGTTAGGGACCACCCGGTTAAGGGATTGAGTACAATGCCTTGTTAGAAGCAATACCCTATGAGGAGTAACCTCGGTAGAGGATTTGAATTCCAAGATAACAAATCACCTGGTTAGAGAATTTGAGTACCACTGAGCTTGTTAGAGCTTACCCAGTTAGGGGATTTCAATCTGTTGTAATTGTTAGAATACAATAGGGGTTTGTTGATTTGTTTCAATAGCACTACTCTTGCTTGTTCAGATCCGTTTCATGCTCCTATCTGCCTTTACTCAAACTACAGATACATCATCAAGTTTGACAGCCACACACTCAACTGAAACTTTCCCAACACTAAAATTAAACAACTCATTGACCTTATAAACAAATTAATTAGGTCTCTAACACAACAAAAACCTAATTCTCATAGAGATTACAAACAAGTAAGCTCAATTATGACCATTGGATTACATAAAAATCTCTATACATCATTCAAGAAAGCCTTGACCGCTCCTTGATCACCACTTCATCAAACTTAGTAACTCATCATGCACTTTGCATTACATGCAATATAATTTCTCATTCCCTAGACAAAAATTGTTACCTCAATGTGCCAAAAACACTTTGAAACTCTCTTTATACAATATGCATATGTGTCATAATCATTACTACTCATCATCAGATCATAAACCAATATAAGAAATTCACCAAACTTAATCAGTTAGGGTTTATCAAAACAACAATTAGGGTTCATCGGTTCAGCTCTCCAATACTTAGCAATATCGGTTCACTCCACAAAATTACCTACCAGTTATAGTTTCCTTCACTAGCTCTTCCTACTTGTTACAAAACATCATTACAACAATATCATTACTAGTTAATTGACATCAATGACAACATAACATATCATTCATGCAATCTTCATGCAAATGCCAACAATCTCCCCCTTTGGCACTGATGGCAATACAAATATTAATACCATTGATTGTTGTGATTATGAATAGGAATCCTAGTTTACATTTTACCATGTAGTCTCCTTGTCTTTAGCTTGTCACTAGTTCTTCTCCCCATAATCACATAGTTCTTATCCCCCTTTGACAACAATCCCAAATTTAAGGGGAAAAATGCAATGTAAAACTTCACTATTCAGCATCAACAACCTACAACTTGATGCTCCCCCTGTGGAACAACTCCACTTCTACATCAATCCTTTTGTAAAATTCTGCAAGTAGCTCTAGTATTGATGTACTCTACATCATGCTCAATTCACCTCATGAAGGTGTACAACCCCTAGATGACTTCTAAGATACTCAAAAGTACTCTTAGACAGAGGTTTAGTAAAGATATTTACAAGTTTCTCCTTGGTAGAAACATGCTTGAAGATCACATCTTTACACTAAACTTTCTCCCTCAATAAAGTATACTTGAATTCAATCTGCTTGGTTCATGCGTGCAAAATAGGGTTCTTTGAAATATTTATTGCACTAGTATTGTCACACAAGATCTTTATAGGTTCTGTAAACTTCATCTTGAAACCTTCTAAAATATGCCTCATCTAGATAGCCTGGGTACAATTCATATAACTTGCAACATACTCAGCTTTAGCAGCAGACTGTGATATACAACTCTTCTTCTTGCTACTCCATGAAAGAAGTCTTCCTCCAAGAAATAATTCTCCACTGATTATGCTCTTCCTATCATTAGTATCACCTAACAAGTCTGCATTTGTGTACACCTTCAAGTCAAAGTTTCCTTCATATGGATACCTTAATCCATAGTCAATAGTACATTTCAAATATCTTAAAAATCCTCTTCATTTCTATCAAATGAGTTTCCTTCAAATTCTTCTGAAATCTACCAACTAGACCAACTGCATGAGCTATATCCGGTCTACTATGAATAACATAGGCAATTTTCCAATAATTGACCTATACTCCTTCTCATCAATAGAAGTGGCCTCCTCTTCTTTATACAAATTATAACCTGTAACCATTGGTGTCCCAACTGGTTTACAATCACTCATACCAAATGTCTTTAATACCTCCTTCACATACTTAGATTGTGTGATGAAAATACCACTCTTCATTTGTTGTATTTGCAAACCTATGAAATTTTTTATCTCTCCAACTAGAGACATTTCAAACTCACTTTTCATTTCATTTGCAAAGTCATTGCTTATGTTATCATCTACAAACACTTCACTAACCAATATCTTATCTCCTTCAAATTTGAGATATATGTTGCTATCTTCACTAGTTCTCTAAAAACCTATATTCATCAGGTGTGAATGAAGCCTTTCATACCATTCTCTTGGTGCTTGCTTTAATCCATATAGTGCCTTGTGCAACTTACATAACATGTCTTTCTCATCACTTAGAGAATGACCATCTAGCTGCTCAATGTATACTTCCTCTTCCATTATTCCATTCAAAAATCCTGACTTCACATCTATCTAATATACTTTGAATCCCTTATGTGCTGCAAATGAAAGTAAAGTTGTGATACCTTCTAGTCTAGCCACTGGTGCAAAGGTCTCACCATAATATTCTCCTTCTTCTTGTGTATAACCTTTGCAAACCAATCTATCTTTGTTACAAAATATAACACCATCTTCATTTAGCTTGTTCCTGAATACCCACTTAGTACCTATCACATTTTTATTCACCGATCGGGGTACTAGGGTCCATGTGTTATTCTTCTCAATTTGTTCAAGCTCCTCCTCCATAGTTTTAACCCAATGATCATCCCCAAATGCTTCCTTAGCATTTCCAGGCTCAATAGTGGAGATCATGCAAGAATTCTCCCTAATTCTTCTTCTGGTTAATACTCCAGTATCCTTATCTCCAATAATCTATTTAGGATTGTGATTGAGCCTCACATACTTCAGAATAACATGATCATTATCTTCAGGCTCATCTTCTATATTATCATCATCATCTTCTGAATCTACCTATTCTGGTTGAACTGGTACAACAACATTCTCTTTACCGGTTTTAGGTTTCACAGGTTCTGGTTCCAAAAACAAAATGCAAGGATCTTCATCTTTTTTCTCCACACTAGTTTCCCCTGAGACTTCAGCATACTCATCCACTCTAACATCATCACTCTCAATGATTCTCTATGTCTGGTTATTATAACATTTGTAGGCCTTACTCTTGGTGGAATAGCCAATAAATATGCCTTCATCACTTTTAGCCTCAAACTTGCTAACATAGTCGCCTCTCTTAATAAAACATTTGCTATCAAATATCTTGAGATGACTAACATTAGGTGGTCTACCATACCAATATTCATAAGGAGCCTTGTCCTTACCTCTTTTTACCAAAATCTTGTTCATTATGTAGATAGTTGTACTGACAACTTCTCTCTAGAAAGTTTTTCCTACACCTCCTTGTATCAAAATCATCGTAGCTGCTTCAACAACTAACTGGTTGTTTCTCTTTGCAATATCATTTTGTTGTGGTGTCCTTGGTGCAAAAAGTTGTCGTTTGATACCATTCTCTTCACAATATCTAGTGAATTCTCCTCCTTGATTAGTCCTCAGACACTTTATCTTCTTTCCACTCTCCTTTTCAGCTAAGGCCCTGAATGCCTTGAATTTACCAAATTCCTTTGTTTTATCCTTCAAGAATGTGACCCACATCATCCTTGAGAAATCATTAGTGAAGATCATAAAATATATATCACCTTGAATACTTTTAGTCCTTATTGGTCCACATAGGTCTGTATGAACCAAATCTAATAGATGGTCTGCTAAAAAAGATTTGCTCTTGAAAGTTGAGGATGTCATCTTTCCCAACTGATATTCCTTACATAGAGAATGAACTAGTTTGTCCAACTAAGGCAAACCTCTCACTGTCTTGGACTTATTCACTTTAACAATGTTATCAAAATTTATATGACAAAATATCCTATGCTAGAGCTAACTATCATCTACTTTAGCAATTAAATAGTTGCTCACTTTAGGATTTAGGTGAAACAGGTTACCTTTAGTCTGTTTGCCGGTTGCAATCAGTTCACCTTTGCTCCCATAGATTTTGCACATACCATTTTTAAACTCCGATGGATATTCTCTATCATTGAGTTGAGCAACACTCAAAAGATTATACTTTAGACCTTCAACCTAATAGACATCATTTGCACTACTCTTTCCTTTAAGATAAATAGTTCCCTTACCTTTAACCATACAGGGTGAGTCATTACCAAATCTTACAACTCTGCCATTAAATTCTTTCAAGGAAAGAAATTTTCTCTGGTCAACGGTCATGTGATGTGAACAACCACTATCAATGATCCAATCATCATAATTATACATGCGAGAAACTAAAGCTTTTTGATCAGATGTTTCTTATTTAATGGCTACAAACACAATGTCTTCATTAGCATCACCATTAGATTCCTCATCAGTGATACCACCATCAACTACAATAAGACAATCTCTTTTGCCATTTCTCTTGCACTCCTTGAATTTGTCTCGCTTGTGCTCATTATCACCATTAGGACAGTTAGTAGCAATGTGTCCAGTCTTGTTGCATGAAAAACATTTCAAAGGTAATTTACCTCTATATTTACCGGTACCTCAGGGCAACCGATTGACCAACAATGATTCAAGCTCAACCAAACTATCTTCATCATCAACTTCTTTTCTAGATCTAGATTCATAACTATGACTGGCATCTTTACTTTTTCTCATAGATGGGTTAGAAACTGAAGCTCTAAATGCAGACTCGGATTTATGAACACTACCATCATAACCATTTAATTCAAAAGTAGTAAGATTACCAATGATGGAGTCAAGGGTTACCTTAGTTTTGTCATAGATTTCAGCTCCTGAATGGCTGTAACTTGGATAGCATAAATCGGTAATAGGGTTATCAATACCTTACTAACCACTGTGGTATTTTCCACTTTACCACCAACACTCTTGATCTCACAACTATCTCTTTTATCCTTTGACCATACTGTTGGATATTCTCACCTTCACTCATCCACATGTCATCAAACTTTCCTCTTAGACTCTCTTCCTTGGTAATCTTCACATGTTCATCACTGCTATAAATCTCTTCAAGTTTCTTCCATACCTCATATGCAGTCTCTAGACCATGGACATCTACATACTTTGCATCAGACAAAGAACTTATAATAGCCTCTAGTGCTTGATTGTTTTCTTGTTGTTTTTTCTTCTAATCACCAGTCATAATCCGACTAGGTGCAACATATTGAGTACCAACATATTCCTAGTATTGATTTCCAAGACTCTTGATATAAATTTTCATTCTATCACTCCATATCCTATAGTTCTCTCTATTAAACTTTGGACCTTCCTTCTTCATCATGATCTACAAGATCTTTACCTCAAGTTGTTACGCTTAGATGTTAGAGGACCTAAGAAGCTCTTATACCAATTGATGGTATGATGAAAGAATAAGGATTTGGTCAAGTACGGAGAGGGGGTGGGTGAATCAGTAGATAGAAAAACTAATAAAACTTCAGCAATCTCAAAATCAACTTCTCAAAGTAAACTTAGAACTATCAAATGCAATATCATTGTTAAGATTAAAATGTCAAGTTAAATCGGTTGTCTGTTACAACAAATTAATAGTAAACAAATTGAAAGTCACAAACATCCAAATACTTTTACTAACATAAGTAAATCTTCATTTCATATTGGTGCTAGTTATCATGACTTATCAAAGTGGATTAAGTAGTTAAGCAAATCAACCACAATAAAACATAAACACAAAAACATTCACCACTTGACACAATATTTTTGACATGGAAACCCAAATTGGAAAAACCACGGTGAGATGAGACTCACAAGATAACTATCTGAACTCTTCTGAAGTTTTCCATGTTAGGAGTCAAGCGTGTTAAAGCTTTACAAAAAGTCATTTTAAGAACAGATCCTGTTAGGGACCACCCGGTTAAGGGATTGACTATAATGCCTTGTTAGAAGCAATACCCTATGAGGAGTAACCTCGGTAGAGGATTTGAAATCCAAGCTAATGGATCACCTGGTTAGAGGATTTGAGTAACACCAAGCTTGTTAGAGTTTACCTGGTTAGGGGATTTTAATCTATCGTAATTGTTAGAAAAAAACAAGGGTTTGTTGATCTGTTTGAATAGCACTACACTTGCTTGTTCAGATCCTTTTCATGCTCCTATTTGCCTTTACTCAAATTGGAGATACATAATCCAGTTCGGCAACCACACACTCAATTGAAATTTTTCCAACACTAAAAGTAAACAACTCATCGACCTTATAAACAAATCAATTAGGTCAATAACACAACAAAAACCTAATTCTCATAGAGATTACAAACAAGTCAGTTCAAGTACGACCATTGGATTACATAAGAATCTCTACACATCATTCAAGAAAGCCTCGACCACTCCTTGATCACCGCTTCATCGAACTTAGTAACTCATCATGTGCTTTGCATTACATGCAATATGCTTTTAGTTTCCCTAGACAAAAACTGTTACCTCAATGTGCCAAAAACACTTTGAAACTCATAAAACTGTTACCTCAAATCATAAACCAATATAACCAATTCACCAAACTTAAATGGTTAGGGTTTATCAAAACAACCGGTAGGGTTTACCAATTCAATTCTCCAATACTTAGAAATACCGGTTCACTCCACAAACTTACCTACCTATTACAGTTTCCTTCACTAGCTCTTCCTACCGGTTACAAAACATCATTACAATAATATCATTACCAGTTAATTGACATAAATGACAACATATCATATCTTTAGTGCAATATTCATGCAAATTCCAACAATATTTTGGTAAATGAAGTTGAAATGTTTGAGAATTCTTTTGATAACACATCAGCTTCTATTCATTTCAATAACCTTCCTCCTAGAGATGAAGCATTAATTACATACGATAGTCTCTTTCCTATTGATTGTATTAATCATAAAGATACCTTAGGAAAATAAGATGATGTTATTTTCCATAATTTTAATTCTCTCTCCTAAAAATGAAGATCCTAACAAAGATCAAATCAATAAAATTCATATTGTTGAGAAATCAAAAATCTTTCTTGATTATCATGCAGTGCCTTACATATATAACAATGAGGTGTTTTCTTTAGATGAGACCATATGAATTGAAGCACGACATGCTTTATTAGTTCCTAAAATCCTCTCTCTAATTCAAACAAATACACCATCTCCTATTAAATAATTTCCTAAAGAAGAAATCTTAGAGGATGATTGGGGGTGCTTAGATTTCACACCTTCTTTTTCTAGAAAATCTAAGATGCTGGAATTTGATACTCAAAATGTTTCTCCTAAATCATGTCTAGAAACTAATTGAGCCTCTTTAAAATTCAATCCAATTATACCTAAGAGAAAATGCACTCTTTATCCTACACAAGAATGAAATGGACATGTTTTAGGATGTGTGCAACAGTCGTGAAAGTCATGAGAAATCACACTTTTATAGTGAAAAGCTAGGTCTCCAACCTCTTCCCTTGTGAACAACTCCTCCTCCATTGCCTAGTGAATCCACACATTCTCATTCAAATTTTGTGTTACAATAAAAAAATTATGTATTGCCCAATCTTCTCCATGCCAATTTAATCTCTCTCCTTTTCCCGAAAACAAGAAGGAAACATAACCAACATCTTGAAAATTCTTCTTTTTGTAAGTATTATTAAATTCATGGTTATTCTAGTAATGAGTGTCAAGATTTGAAAATAAAAATATAGTATTATATTGATTCAGGCACAATAAAACAAACATCTAACCATGAATGACATATTTATCTTGATCATTTCAAATACCATTCAAGTTCGTATTATGTTACTCCTCACTATGTGACATTGTCAGCCTACCTATTAGGGGATTGTTGTCATTCATGGTCATACAATTTCAAGTGCAATCATATTTAGTGAGAAGCATAATATCCTATTTATTCTTGTCTCTATGCTTGGGGGGCAAGAATATTATTTTCTCTCTTCCTAAGGTTTCGCTATTTTTACTATGGATTGAATTGTTCATAACTTGATGTCCTTTGTTGCATTGAGTTATCCTTCATGCGAGCACATGTTTTTTCCATGGTTAGGACCTATTTATTACTTGAAATGATATGTCTTTTATGAATTATCACTCCTTAGAAAAGGTTTTTGATCCTTCTTCTATCTCACTCTTTCTCTTTGAATATTACCTCTTTTGCATTGCATTTTTCATAACAAGATGTCCTTTCATACATTGAGTTATCCTTCATGTGCGTACATGTGTGTCCCTTGTTAGGACCTATTCTTTGTTTGAAATGGTACATCTCTTATGAATAATCTCTTTGGAATTTGTGTAATCCTTCTCATTGGGGGGCAATTATCTCTCTCTCTCTCTCTCTCTCTCTCTCTCTCTCTCTCCTTTCTAAGGATCCACTTTTCCTTTGTTGAATAGTGTTTGTTTATAATTTTATGTCATTACTTGTGTGAAACTATTGTTTTCTCAAGGATTCTATCTTATACAAGAGGTGTAAGTCCTTAGCTACAACCTCTTCTTCACTTGGCAATGTAAACTTATGATTAACTTACTCCTTGCATTGGCTCAAAAGTATGTCATCCTTCATCAAGAATCCCTTTCACGTAGAAATAGGAGGAAGGTATGTATTCTTGTTCTCCTTCCCTTCTTTTGGTAGAAGATGTTATTTTTGTTCAAGATAGCTCCTCTTGGCTGTAGATGTCTTTTGAACACATATCTCTTCTCCTCCAATGATATACTTTACACTTTTTGCAAGATATCTCTTTTCCAACTATCTTATCCTTGCTTGAAGAGCATTCCCTCTCTAACTTGGATTTATGACATTTTTGCCTAAAGGATATCTCCTTGGTGTTGAAGGTAAGGTATCCTTGTTTCTAGCTTCGTTAAGACATCAACATAGGTCTATTTTGAAATCTTAAGGGGGGGCACCCATATCGCTCCCTTTGTATCATATTGTACTATAATTTTTATATCATTTTCACATGTCTTAAATAGGGTGTTAATTCTCGAAACCATAGTAAAAAATATTAGAGTGAGATGCTTCACACCCAAAAATAGATGCAACATGTCTTAGATGGGGTTACACATCACAGAAACCTGAGAAAAGACTCTTACATGGGATGGTCTCTAAACCAAGCATGTATTTGTCTTAAATGGGGTGTTCATTCTCAGAACCAGAGTAAAAACTCTTATGCTTCACACTCGAAACCAGACACAACATTTGATTTGTCACTTGGAATTTAGATTTACATTACATGTCTTAAATAGGTTGAAGCACACTGAAAAATAGAGCAAAGACTCTTACGTGGGGTGCTATACACTTGAAACTAGACATCACTTGCACACACGCATGAGGATGGGTGGAACTAGCTAAAACTAGGTAGACTATTCTTACTCTCGTCCCAACATGGATCACTTGGATAAAAAACATCTAGGGGCGAGTAGTCCATTTCCTCTCTCATCATTATTCTCATGGATCACTTGGAAAAACACATCTAGCATGTATTCATGCTCTCTCTTCTTCTTCTCATGAACTCATAGTTTTTATATTGATAGTTCATGCATGATACTTGCTTTTGTCTTTTATGTGATCACTTTTTTTTGTGAGACGACATTTTTCAAGAATGATATTAGATGTTGGGATATTTTAATATTGAGGTCTCTTCGGCTAGTTGACTTATGGTCTTGTTTGTTACTCTTAGCTTTTGTTGTGTGTCTTTTTATGTGCCCTTGAATATGTGTGAGTGAGTTAAGATCCTAAGATTGGGGGATTGGTTCTTCAAAATTAGTGATATCTCATACTCCTTTGTGATCTTGCTCTGCATTTCTCATCTTCTTCATCCTTCTTTCTTCTACTTTACTATGAGTGTTTGCATAAGCTCATACTCCTGCTAAAGTGGGGATAAATATAGCATCCTAAAAGTGCACCCTTTACAATTTTGACCACATTTTGGGCCCTCACCTTATCGGTCTAATCCCCATGCTTGATCGGGACCCATTTATACCTCCCCTAAGCCAATAAACCTCATTATTTGTATCTTAAAAATTGTATAGCCCTTTGAAATGGGGTGTTAATTCTCAAAACCAGAGTAAAAACTCTTAGAGCGAGATGCTTCACACTCGAAACTATTGGCAAATGCACACTCCAATGAGACATTGTAGGTGATTGAAGGTTTTTTCATTTATGGCAACCTTACAATCCTATGACACCAGCAAGACATCATACCGGCACCTGCAAAGGAGACTCTACACCGGCACTCAGACCACCTACACCAACAGAGAAAGGAAGCATACCAGCATAGAGGCCGACATGATTTTTTGTTATATTATATTTTGTTTATTATTATAAAATATTTATAAGCTAACTTGGCATAATTGTAAAATGACTCATATATATAAGAGTTCAATATAGAACATAAAATGTAAGGAAGAAGATTGTATTGAGGCAAAATAAGGTAGACCTATTATGTGAATTATAGGTTAAGGGTTAATGTAAGAAGCAAAGCAGAAACTGGTACTGGATCTGGCATTATAGATGCTATTTTGAAGTAGTACAAGCTACTGGATTTGTATAATCCATCATTGTAAGTCAATGAGACTTCCCACTGAGCAGTGAGCTCTAGGCACTTGGCCTTCCTACATGTGCAGGCCCCTCTTATAGTAGTAATATTCTCTTATTGGCTAGTAAGTGAATATTGTGGGTCACAAATCCCACCGGTGTTTTTCCTACACTGGGTTTCCTCATTAAATCATTGTGTTATGGTGTGTCTCTTATGTGGTTGTTTTTATTTATGTTAATTACATTATTCTCTGCCTGTCGATACACTATTTTAACATGCTCTACATGTTTTAAGTAAAGAAATTTAACTAAACCGGTTAGATACTGATTCACCCCCCCCTCTCAGTATTTGTGGGAATCCTAATAATTGGTATCAGAGCTTGGTCCTCTATTTTTAGAAGTCTAACAGCTTGAGGAAGATCTTAACACCGGTAGACATGCAAAACCCAATGAAGCAATTGGAAGCAGCTCTCTTAGATTTTGATACAAAAAAGTTGAAGAATATCAAACTTGAAGATAATCTAAAGACAGGTTAGGAAATCATTCAAGCACTTCAAGAAAACCTTACCATTGCAAGTGTAGTTAGTAATTTAGAATTCATCAAAGAAAATAGAAATTAGACTAGCTCAATCACAAAAACTAGATTGCAATGATAAGAAATCCTAAAAACATTCAATAGAGGTATGAAGACAAGATAATCAAACCAAATGTAAACCATTACAAATGTGAATATCTCATCCATAATTCTCCATTGTCCTTCTTTCTCCTTCAAATTGCTTTGTTTGTGGATCTCACCTACAAATGCAAAGGCATAGCATGAAAGCAAGATTGACAAGATGAAATGGCAGCGTAACGATACTAGAAGCGTGATTGATTTCTCTGAAAATGTGATTAGATTCCTTGATTGAAGAGAATCATCCTATTTATAGATAAATTGGAGAGATGACAAGATTAGTATGAAGAGATTTGAAAGGAAATTTCAAATCAAGAATGACAAATATGACAAATAATGACAAAATTGACATTTTCTATGCAAGATAGATTGATTGACAAATTATGACAAAATTGACATGCAAGATTGATTGATTGACAAATTATGACAAAATTGACATGCAAGATTGATTGATTGACAAATTATGACAAAATTGACATGCAATTCCCATGAAATTAGGGGAAATATTAGAAAAATAGGAGAAATAGAAAATTAGGCTAGAAATGATGAATTGGAAATTAGGAAAATAGAAATAGATGAAATTAGAAAATTAGGTAAATTAATTAATAATTTTTCATTCATTAATTAATTCACAAAAAGAGGGGGAATTAATTAGCCAATTAAATAAATATTTAATTGTGACAAGAAGACTTAGGATAAATAAATAAATTATTTAACCTAGAGGGAAAATGACAAACAAAATGAACAAATCATAAAACCCTAGAAGATGAATTAGAAATGCAAGGACGACGATTAGGTCTTGACAAAATATAATTGATGTAGGGTCGATTTGATCATGATTTTGATTGACAAAGGACCAATGCTAATAAATGATTGAGATTGATTGATAAATTGACCAAAATTAACAAAGAGGTCAAATTGATAGGCGCCAATTGATGAGTAACAATGACTAATTGATCCAAATTGACATGATTGAAAAGGACAACGATCGATGACAAATCGATCACAAAATGACAAGATTGACCAAGACAAGGATCGATGACGAATCAATCACAAAATGACAAAATTGACAAGGACAAGGATTGATGACAAATCGATCACAAGATGACAAGACTGACAAGTTGATAAGGATCGATGACGAATCGATCGCAAGATGACAAGATTGACAAGGACGAGGATCAATGACGAATCAATCACAAAATGACAAGATTGACAAGGATGAGGATCGATGATGAATCGATCGCAAGATGACAAGATTGACAAGAGGAGGATCGATGACAAATCAATCACAAGATGACAAGATTGACAAGAGGAGGGTCGATGACGAATCAATCACAAGATGACAAGTTTGACAAGAGGACAAAACCCTAATTCTATCATCAATTAGGATTGGTGATGTCCAAAATGAAATCGAATTGACGATGTCAAAATATGATAAATGAGCATGCACATTGATGCGACAGGATAAGATCAACCAAAATCATGACTGAAGATTGTTATCGACAAGACCAAATTCAAAAGCAAGAAAAATGAGGAATGTAGAAGAAGCACTCGATGCTCACAAATGATAAAGACCAAGTGCGCAACATAGAAGAAATGTTAATGGAACGCAAAAACCCTAAAATAAGGCAATGTACAAATGTTAAAGTATGACTCCGCAAGCGTTGACCATTTTTAGACATCTACATTTTGCCCCTCTTTGAGACAATGCGATTCTAAGCATTGTTTCAAAGAACAATAATGAAAATGCCCTAGATAATAACAATGACATATGCATTCCCCCTCGAGGAATTGGCCGAAAAAATCCAGAAAAGAGGCCAATTGATCGATAAGAATGACAGAAAATGATAGGTTCGAACGAATCGCCAAGACTGACGGAAGAAATGTTAGTAAGAAGAAATTAGGTAGAGGACAGTTAGAGATGAAGGAAAACTTGCTTTCACATATGCACATAAGTAGGTGAGAACCTTTATTTATTGTAGCAAAGCGGATGCAGAGCATCATGGCATTGAAGGCTAGAGCTGAAACACAACCCTTATTGCAAAAGATAGACACATCGCACACAAGGAATGAGTGAAGCATCCTAGGGTGCATACATCAAGGGTTGCGGTATGTGCGGTGTTCACAAAGCGAATGTACTTATCACAGACACCCAATGATATAGTTGCCCTAGTTTGTGACAAACATTCCACAAACAGCAAACACAACAAAAAAGGAAAAGGACCATGAACCATCCCGGCCACTCTTAATCACTCAGTGACATCCTTGAGCAACATAGGAACATGATCGAAGCCAAGGATAAATCAGTTAAAAGATAAGACTCACAAATTCGACCAAGTCAAACAAGCAGTCTGATTGTCATTGTCAAAAGTGGAAAATAGGAATGATCATGTTGTCTAGTTTCAGGGAATGCAGTACCCCATCTAAGACAGGATATAGTCTGGTTTTGAGTATACCACACCCTGTATAAGACCCATGATAGTAGTGACAAGGACAAATGATATTAATGTTGAGTGATTGACATGACAATTTTGATTAGTTTGAATGTCTGGTTTGATTGAAAAGTTCATCTGTGAATGTGTGATTTTTAGTAAAGTGCAATGTTTGATTGATTGTCGTTGGATGTATGCTCAGTGATCTGTCTACGCACGAAGGGGACCATTTATTGACAAAATGCAAAATGACAAAGGAATTGTTTTTGGATTTTGATGTTTTTCACTTTGTAGGAATTTCGAGTTTTTTACAATTTTTTTGTTCGTTTTTCAGGACTTTATTTGACTTTTTAGGGATTTTTTTCAAGACATTATGTGATTTTTTTGGATTTTTTCAAGACATTATGTGATTTTATTTTTTTTGGATTATTTCAGGACCTTTTTCAATTTTTTTATTTTTTTTGATTATTTCAGGACGTTATTTGATTTTTATTTTTTTTGGATTATTTCAGGACTTTATTTGATTTTTTTGGATTATTTCAGGACGTTATTTGATTTTTTTTTGGATTATTTCAGGACATTTTTTCAATTTTTATGATTTTGCCCCCAGTGTCTAGCAAGGCAAGGAATATGACATGTGAATAAATAGGCTTGCTGAAATGATGATGGATACATGGAAGACAAAGGCCTTTTATTATGGAAACAATACGGATGCAATTTTCAAGGGCTATGGCGTGATGGGACAAGAGACTGGGGATGACAATGTAAAGCAGTGACATGGCATGAGGGACATGTCAAGAGATTTTTGAAACCATGTTTAAATTTTGCATCCTTATTACAGATCAAGATCAAGGAATGAAAAAGAGTGTATGGATAGTGATAAGATATGGATAGGATAAGCAAGACCAAGAATGGATAAGGGACATGGACTGAAGGTCGGGATTGGCTAAGGGATAGTGGCAAAAAGTTGCAATAAGACAGGGAATATGGATGAAAGGTTATAATAAGCTTGAATAGATAAAGACCAAAAGCTATGATGGACTAAAAGCTACAAACAAGATGCTCATGAAGATCCTCAGCCTTGTCAAGATCAAAGGTGGAAAGAGGAAATGGAGGAGGATGACATGGTATGATAGGATAATGAAGGGCAATAGAATATGAAGGAGGAAACCTACCACCAAGTGTGGTGTGCAAGAAGTTCATGGATTATGCATGACACCTGTTTGCCAAGTTTTCATCATGGTACTTGCCCAAGGCCCCTGTTTGCTAGGTTTTCACTAGTGGATGAATTATTTTTTCTTTACTTTTTTTTTTCTTTTTCTTGTTTTTTTCACTTTTTTTTGTATTTTGACTTTTTCAATAGAAGATGGACACATGATAGGGGATGGAAGAAGGACTCAAACATCTTTTTGTTTGGATAGTAGCCTTGAAAAAAAAGGACCATGACCTTTAAAAGTATGCTCAAAGACGTTGGTAGGATAAGGACATGGAAAATAAGATGAAACTAAGGCAAGGATTTATGTAAAGGATTGGATCAAAGGGATCGAAGGATGGAAAATATGCATTGGATAATGGATAGGGTATTGGAAGAACTGTGCTTGAGTGGATAGAAATGTTGGCAAGATTGACATTGGCACACACCTTGAGGGGTGATGGACTGATGGAGGAAAAATGTATTTTGGATATTGAGATTTTGACAAAAGAAAGGCTATGGATTTTGGGACATAAGGGCCCAAAACGGATGAAGAAGGTGGTGGAGGAATAGACTTGCAAGGTTTGGATGGAGGAATAGCAATTATAGATGCCAATTTTGATGTTTCTTTAGGCTTTTGTGCTTCAAGGAGCTGCTTAGGGATCCACATGGTTTTTTATTTTTCATGCTTTTGTGGTTCCTTGGAGTGCATTGCTTGCACAAGGGATTTAGGAACCCATACACATTTTAACTTTTGTTTTTGATTTTGCTCGGTGTGCCTTTGTGGCCTTTTGGATATTTCTTTTTCTTTATAGATCATATTTTTCTTTGTTTTGACATGTCAATTATATTGGACATGTTGATCCTTGAATACATGTGGATTGCTAGACTTATGACATTTACACTTGGCATCCAAATTGCTTGGAGGGGAAAAGGAATGCATGGATGGATATGAATGAAATGGACTTCTTTTGGATTGATGAAATTTACTCAAGGATGTGTGCCTTTGCTGACCTTGCATAGAGGACAAAGGGATATAAGGACCTAAAATGGATGGAAGGGATGATGGGGAAGGGATATGTTTGGATTTTGAAGGGATGTTGGTTTTAGTAGGGGTACCCATGTCTTGAGGAATTTCACTTAGGCCACGACCCTTAATATTTTCTTTAACATGAAGGGATTCTTGCTTATGGATGTCTACCCCTTTGCCTTTATGAATATTTTGACTTGTAGGATACTCTTTTCTTTGGGAAGAAGACGTGAGTCCATTATGAGGTGGATATGATATGAGAGAAATAATGAGATCTTGAAGCGGATCGGATTGCACCAAAGTGGAAGAATCCATTATGCATGTCGAGGGTTCATGAACATCTTGCACTGACATGTTAGAATCATGAGGGGGATTAGGATCATGAGGGGGACTAGGATTGTGTAGTGGATATGGTTCAATGACAGGCTCTTCAAGAGATGGAATGGGAGAAATAATGGGATCATCAAAAGAAATGTGATCTTGGAGTGTATATGGAGCAATAAGACAAGGAGATGGAGGAACAAGTGGATCTTGTGGAGGATTTAAAGGAATAACTTGATCTTGATAAGGAGGAAGATAATTGGAATCCTCTTTAAAGTTTCTTTTCTCTTGACTTTTAATGGGATCATTGGAAAGGATGGAGGGGATATCTGGAATGTCAATGGGATTTGAAAGGACATTTTTTTCATGAAATGGAAGGGGATCATTTGGGATTGGATGGACTGGGATATCTTGATCTTGCTCAGGGAATGGAGTGTCAATAGGATTTTGGATAGGATGGACAAGAATAGGGGAATCATCATGAGTGTCTGGGAAGATGAGATCTTGGTCAACAATTGGATGGGATGATAAGGTTTCGGGATCTTGATCTTGATTTTTTTTAAGACATGTTTCTTCATGCTCTAAATTATCCTCTTGGCATGGGGTTGGACTTTGGATATGCATGGGGGATTCTGACAAGGAATCAATGTTTTGGCATGAAGGAAATGCACTTTGAACATTTGTGATGGATTCTGGCAAGGAATCAATGCTTGAACATGAGGAAGAGGGACTTCGAATGGGGTCCTCTAAAACAAGTAATGGCAATAAAGTGTATGGTGGCATTGGGTCTTGTATTTCTAAAACATGACAAGGATGTGCATCATGAATTGGATTATCTTGGAAATCAATTATGGATAGCCCTTGGATAATTTCATCCTTGGGTGTATTGTTTGATGAGGACAATATGGAAGGTTCTTGTGACACTTCTAAAGGTCTAGGGATAGATGCCACTGGAGAGTCAATTTGTTTGCGGGGGGATGAGGCATTGCTAGACATAATTGTATTACCTTGATCTTCCTCAAAGAACTCACTTGGTAATTTCCTTAAGAGCCTTGCAATAAAGCCACCTTTCTTTCAAGGTTTTGACATAGTTGTATATGGAATTTGAACTTGTTTGGAAAGGAGTTGGTTTGATGTCATGTTTTGATATTGGACTTGGTTCAATTGTTCTGACATGTTTGAAACTTGGGTTGGTGTGTGCTGCAAGTTTTGTTTTTGAATGTTTGGTTGTGGTTGTTGACATTGATATGTTGATTGAACTTGTTGATATTCCACCATTGGTTGAACCATTTGTTGACATTGTATAGTTGGTTGGACATATTGTTGAAATTGGACCATTGGTTGTGTTGGTTGCATATGTTGGAATTGTTGAACAATTGGTTGTGATGGTTGAAAATCTAATTGATAGTAAACACCTTCTTGTTCTTGTTGTGAAGGCACATAATGTTGTTGTCTCTTTTCTTGAAATTGTTTCATCATCTCTATTTGTGAGAGGAGAGCTGGTATGTTTGATCATTCAATAAGAGATCTTACATCAATTGGCTCAATTTTTGGATTTCGACCTGGAAATTTTTTAAACATTTTGGACATTTGTAATCTATTCTTCTCAATGTTTTTCACTTTTTGTTCCAAAATCTCCTTTTCTTGAGCTAGTTTCTCCTCTATTTTTTGTATTTGGACATTTACATCATCATGATAAGTTTGATCAAAGTTCTGAAACATGTAGAGATTGGATTGACATGATTGATTTCTCAATTGTGATGACATGGCTTCATAAGAAGGTTGAGACATCATTTCAACAAACATGTCACTATGCAATGCAACTAATGGGATTGACAAATGCAACCTAAAAGGATGAAAATGCAACTAATGTTTTTGTACCTTTTGAATTTTTGGAGACAAACTAGATGCAACTAAATGCAATGAAAATGTGACCTTGCTTTGGACCTTTGAGTTTCTATGGTTTGATAATGTTATGCAACTAAGTGCAACCTTTTTTTTTTTGTTATTTTTTCAAGAATTTTTGGAAATGATATGCAATCTTAAGAAATGGTAATGCAATCTATATTTTTGTTGTTTTTCAAGGTTTGGACAAACTTTTGGAATGCAAACCTAAAGACTCATCCTTGGGAAGTTGAAATGAAGCCAAGACCTTAAAGGACAAAGGACCAAATGACAATAGGACAAATTGACAATGTCTCACCTATATGCTTGGATACTAAGCTAGGTTTGACAAAAATGATATTAATGAAAGGACAAATTTTAGACAAGGTCAAGACTCCCTAACAACAACTTAGGGTATCATCCAAAGTTTTGATTTTTCAAGTTTGAAAAACCAAATTTTTTTGAGACTAAATGCAAGAAGGCAATGATTATGACAATGACTTAGGATATGACATGAAAATGATCTACGGATATGATATGACAAGATGAAGCCAAGACAAGATGACAATACAATGATAAGGATATGTGAAGACCAATGACTTGGAATATGCAAAATGCAACCTAGGCAAGACCTAATTTTAGCATGATGAGGATAATGAACGAATGTCACCTAAATGGAAATCTAGCTTGGATATGACAATGAAATGCAAACTTAGGGAAATGATTTTGAACCTAAGTGCAAAATGAGGACGCTTGCAATAAAAAGGACTAAAATTAAGGGAGATGACAATATACCTTAGGACCTAAGTTGGACTATGCAAAACCTAGCCTAAAGTGACATGAATTTTGAAACAAAGATATTCAATGTTTTGACAAGCCATGTTCAAATGTTGGATGAATACTTGGACAAATTTGGACTATTGTTTGGATTTTGTTTTGAATTGAAGGTTGTTGATTTTGAAAACCCAATTTGATTATGAGCACTTTTGAAAGTTTGTTTTTGATTCAACTTTTGACAATCACGGAAGACAAAATGTTTTTTTGACTTTGAATCAAGACAATCAAGCACATTCACAACAAATCCTATGGCTGGCAAGGACAATATCTGTTGAATCCTCTAACCATAAAATACAACACTTAGCCAGATAGCTAGACGCTTGGTAGCACTAGCTCCCCCTTACAGTGCACTCACTTCTCAGGCATCACTTCCCAAGAACTTGCTATCTCTAACTAAGAAGTACATGAGAGGTGTCTTTGGTATGTGCGTATCACAATTCTTGAGCCAACAGATAGAAGGATTTTGGCTTCTAAAAACAATAGATTCTAGTAAGGGCTTCTGTTCGGGTGGCTATTGATCCAGCGAATAAATCGTCACAATACCATTCCAGCACCCATTGTCTACAACTTTCGTTGCATCCACAGTTATTTAGAGTGGTTCGGAAGAGCTTGGCTTAAGCCTGTCACCACTTAGAGCCGTTCCCTCTCACCAATGCCTGTGCGAAGTGCCAGGCAAATCGGGAGGCAGGCCCAATTCTAAGGGTTAAAACATGCAAACAAATTAAAAGAAAACAAAGCACGCATGGTGTTCATTAAACTTTAAGAAACTAAATGTGCAACTACTTTAAAAATCACATGCAAGATGTTTTAATAAAAGTCTTTGACCGCGTCCTGCATAAGATTTGTTAGTAGTTTAATTTTTTGGTCTTCATCACATGTAACGCCAAGGTGCTGCATAGAGAATCAGTACCAAAGAAAAACTAGAATATAAGAACAAAATGAAAACAAAGTAATTTGCAAGTAAAAACACTGGTTTCACCTCTGTTTCTGGCCTTACACAGGCGCAGAATGTCTCAACACAGGCGTAGAATGCCTTGACATAGGCGCAAAATGCCTTGACACAGGCACAAATCTCTTTTACACAGGCATAGATCTCCTTAACACAGGCGCAGATCCCTCCTACACAGGCGCATAATGCTTTGACACAGGTGCATAAGTGTCCAGAAAGCTCTGAGTCGCCCTGTTTCTTGAGTTTTTGACTTGCAAATCAGCTCAAAAGGCACTCAAAACATGGTTAAATGGTTAGTTCACGTCGGGTTCACCAGAAAATGTAGTTAGGAATTTGTAATTCATCAAAGCAAATAGAAATTAGACTAGCTCAATCACAAAAACTAGATTGCAATGATAAGAAATCCTAAAAACATTCAATAGAGGTATGAAGACAAGATAATCAAACCAAATGCAAACCATTACAAACGCGAATATCTCCTCCATAATTCTCCATTGTCCTTCTTTCTCCTTAAAATTGCTTTGTTTGTGGATCTCACCTACAAATGCAAAGGCATAGCATGAAAGCAAGATTGACAAGATGAAATGGTAGCATAAGGATACTAGAAGCGTGATTGATTTCTCTAAAAATGTGATTAGATCCCTTGATTGAAGAGATGACAAGATTAGAATGAAGAGGTTTGAAAGGAAATTTGAATTCAAGAATGACAAATATGACAAATTATGACAAAATTGACATTTTCTATGCAAGATTGATTGATTGACAAATTATGACAAAATTGACATGCAAGATTGATTGATTGACAAATTATGACAAAATTGACATGCAATTCCCATGAAATTAGGGGAAATATTAGAAAAATAGGAGAAATAGAAAATTAGGTTAGAAATGATGAATTAGAAATTAGGAAAATAGAAATTGATGAAATTAGAAAATTAGGTAAATTAATTAATAATTTTTCATTCATTAATTAATTCACAAAAAGAGGGGGAATTAATTAGCCAATTAAATAAATATTTAATTGTGACAAGAAGACTTAGGATAAATAAATAAATTATTTAACCTAGAGGGAAAATGACAAACAAAATGAACAAATCATAAAACCCTAGAAGATGAATTAGAAATGCAAGGACGATGATTAGGTTTTGACAAAGGATAATTGATGTAGGGTCGATTTGATCATGATTTTGATTGACAAAGGACCAATGCTGATAAATGATTGAGATTGATTGATAAATTGACCAAGATTAACAAAGAGATCAAATTGATAGGCGCCAATTGACGAGGAACAATGACTAATTGATCCAAATCGACATGATTGAAAAGGACAATGATCGATGACAAATCGATCACAAAATGATAAGATTGACCAGGACAAGGATCAATGATGAAACGATCGCAAAATGACAAAATTGACAAGGACAAGGATTGATGATAAATCAATCGCAAGATGACAAGATTGACAAGTTGATAAGGATCGATGATGAATCGATCGCAAGATGACAAGATTGACAAGGATGAGGATCAATGACGAATCGAACGCAAAATGACAAGATTGACAAGGATGAGGATCGATGATGAATCAATCATAAGATGACAAGATTGACAAGAGGACAAAACCCTAATTCTATCATCGAATAGGATTGGCAATTTTCAAAATGAAATCGAATAGATGATGTCAAAATATGACAAATGAGCATGCACATTGATGCGATAGGATAAGATCGACCAAAATCATGACTGAAGATTGTTATCGACAAGACCAAAATTCAAAAGCGAGAAAAATGAGGAATGCAGAAGAAAGACTTGTTGCTCATAAACAATAAAGACCAAGTGCTCAACATAGAAGAAATGTTAATGCAATGCAAAAACCCTAAAATAAGGCAATGCGCAAATGTTAAAGTATGACTCTACAAGCGTTGACCATTTTTAGACGTCTACAACAAGAAACAAGAGAAGAGAACTCTATGAAAAGATGCAAATTGAGGATGATGAAAAAGAAAGCCTTAATGAGTAGATATGCAAGCTAAAACAAGAAAACATGACAACAAAGAATAAGATGCAGGATATGACTATGATATTTTGTAAAGAAATTGAAGATAGAAAGAAGAATGAAGAAGATTTGACTAGAAGACTAGGTGATGTAGCAAATGAGAACACCAGACTTAACTATGACAATGATTTGTTGAAGACAGATTTGATGGATACATAGAATGACTCCAATGAACTGATGAGGAAGAAAGAGATCTTAGAAAGAGAACTGGTTGATGCTAATCAGCATAAAGAAAAATTCAAGAAAAGCTCAGAAGAACTTGATAACTTGGTGAAGAATCAAAAACCCAAAGGTGACACTTGTGGAATTGGCTTTGAAGTTAGAGAAAGCTCCAGTACTGCAAACACATAGGATCACAGTAAACTGGTAAGACAACCTAATGCTTACAAATTTAATGGAAAATGCTTTAACTGTAATAAGTATGGTCATAGAGCAAATCAATGTAGATCTAGAAATTATCAGAACATCAACACACCCACCTGTCAATGTTCAAAATGCAACAAAGTTGGTCACAACTCTGAAAATTGCAGAATGAATGTTAGATGTTATGTTTGTGGAAGATTTGGACACCTATCTAATCAATGTAGAATACAAACCAACATAGGTTATGGGAAAGCTATTCAGAAGAATAATGTGACTTGTTATGCATGTAACAAAATTGGGCATATTGCTAAATTTTGTAGAAGCAAGTCCTCACCGGCAAACAACAATGGTCCCAACTTGAAAGGAAAAGAAAAAGGTTGAAGAGGTTAAGCATGAATTTTCAAAACAATGGATTAGAAAGTTAGACATAAACAATGTTGGAATTACTCCTCCATCGGTAGAAGCAATCAACACTCCACCGGTAGGAAGCTCTTCATCAATTTGAAGAATGTTTCCTTGAGGGTTTGAAAATCAAATGAGACATATGCTATTATTCCCTCAGTTGATGGTAAAAAGTAAAAATTTCTTCTATACCGGCAAAATGAAGTTAAGTGATTACTTAACTGGTGAGCATTAATTGTGGTAGTTGGCAAAATAGGCATTATAAATCAGAGGTTTTTGGCTCCATTTCACTTCACTATAAATTCAAACACTCAAGGAGCACGAACTCTCCAGAGTAAAGGCATTTTGAGCGAAGAAGCAAAGGATTTCAGCATTCATCTTTCCAAAGGAAGAAAAAAAAAAGAGGTATTTATCATGCATCCTCCTTTGCACCTGAATTTAAAGCTAACCCTACTATAGTCAAGGTTATCAAATGCCCTAGGCCCATGTTTCAGTTAGTTCCCAAGATAGCCAAAAAGGATGATAACATAGGTGTATTCTCCCAAATTCCAAAGGAGTAGTTTTCGCAGAAGATCATCGAATATATATTCATTGCAACATAGAGGAATTAGGAGATGAAGAAATTAAAAGCATGTATAAGACTCTTATATGTGACAACTTCGACAATGTAAAACTTGAACATAAAATTGTTGAAACCCTAGGATTCACCGAAATCCTCTGCATTCCTAAATTTCCCAAGGAAGTGATTAGGATAGTTCTAAGCAGGGTACATGGTTCTTTCTTTTGACCTGATTCAGGACACAAAATTACAAAGGAAGCTATGAAAGCAATAATAGGGTTACCTTCCACTGGTAATAGACTAGACAAGACTAAGAAGGTCTCCAATGACCTAGTAACAAACTTAACTAGTGCAACATCCGACAAGAGATCATTGAGGGTTAATGATGTGACTGATATAAATGTGAGATTTGTTAGCATGATTCTTGGTTACAAAGAAACTCATGCCAATAGACTCAATTGAAATTCAAGTTTATGCATTAAGAGTGCTTATGACATGGTTAAGGACAATGTAAAAATTGATGTATGTGAATGGCTAAAGGATGAGTTAATTGATAATTTAGGAAAAATCAAGAAGGATAAGAAAGGAACTTTCAGATTTGGTAGTCTACTTGTATGCTTGATACTACACATAACCAATAGGTTCCCGGTATAGGCAACAAAAGCCTTGGATTTGATATACCGGTAGGGAAATAGTTGTCAGACCTATTCAACAACATGGGTGAAAGCAAAGAGAAGAATATCAATGAGTATTTTCAAGAACTTAAGGCCAAAATGAACAAAAGAATTAGACTGTCACAGAAAAATGTTGATAAGTATAAGGATGATATATGTTTTGTGATTAAAAAGGATGAGATATGGATGGAAGCAGTGATCCCAAGAACAATCTGGGTTACAGAGATGGGTTATGAGACTGATGATCATCTAATTAAGACTTATGCTAAAGCACTTCTAGAAGCACCAAATGAACCAAAGGAAGAAGTATTTGGTAGTGCTAAGACCATAGAAAATCAAATTCAATCTAAGAAGAGAGTGAGAAATGTTGAAGCAGTTGTAAGAAGAGGTTCTAGACAGGCGAAGGCTATTAAAGAAGATGTACTGAAGCAAACCGGTATCACTGAGGATGAGTTAGGACTCTACAACCTAAGACTCACCTATCACTGGTAGCTACTTCTTCGGAGAGTCACATGCCTAAAACTTTCAAAAGAGTTGTAAGGAAAAAGGATCCTTCACCTGCATCCACACTCTCACCTAGAAGAACTAGACAAAAACAATAGGCAATGAGGTCACCAGTAAAGAAGACAACCCCAAAGAAAAAGCTGATACCTAAAAAGAAAATGACTCAACAAAATATTGCTCTGATTGATAGACTGCTAGATGAGATCACTGAAGAAGGAAATCTCAAAAACATCAGCCGACTATATGACTCACTATTGGTTGATGAGAAAGAGCAAGTGGAAAACAGTGTTATCTTACACTTAGATATATATAAGAATTTTTTAATGGAAGTTGTATATGAAATACCAGGTGAACTTTATAAGAGATTAGAAGCAAGGAGACAAGCTATTGTAGAGCTTGATAAAAAGATAAAAATTGAAAAATTACTTTCTTTTTACCTAGTAAACTCACAGAAGGAGATTGATGACTTAATTGCAGAAGCCAACCGGTCAGTATTCTCTACTACATACCGACAAATTGCCCTAATGGTAGGGAGAGTGAATGAAGTAATAGAAGAAACAGAAAATGTATGGGATATATTCCTTGTGGAGAAGGAAAAGCAGGAAGAGTACCAGAACCCCAAACCTATCAAAGTCTATCAAAAGGACAAAGATAAGGGTAAAGGAAAGGTTGGTGGTCCCCAAAGTTTAAAAATAAAAGATAACTTATCCCCACCACCTCTGATTACTCCACCGGTAACAACAACAAAAGATAAACAAGCAGATGAAAGTATGGGTATAAAGGATGCAAATCCTAATCTTGAGGTACTATACATAGTAAATGTTGATACTCAAACAATCAACATTGTAGTAGACAAGGACTCTACCGGTAAGACTGACAAAACTGATAACACAAAGAAACCAATAGAGATAGAGACAGGTCAACAAACAGAGAGTCAAGCAGAGCAACAGGCTCTAGAACAGGGACAGGTTCACATGGAAACAAAGCCACTGACAATAGGAGAGAAACAAAAACCCTTGCTTAAGGAAATGGAAACACAGACTAACCTACAAGAGGTCACTACAAGCATGGTTACTTCCTCCACTGGTAGAATTCAGAATGTAGGTTCCTCCTCAGCAGGTTACAAATCAACCAATGTAACTAAAGTTCTTTTGGATTCTTTGAAGAAAATAACTAATTGTAGTTCTCAAGCTTATAAAGCTATAGATGACACAATCCCAGTTTTGAAATTGATAGCTCCTAATTGTAATATAGATAACAAGGATTCTTTAAGTCAACTTGACACATTGTCAAAATACATTACTGACCACACAGTAACGGTTGACCAAATAAAGGAAGATGCACTCAAGGAGTTGGAAAAAGAAAAACAAAAATTCTTTGAAAATCAAATAAAGAAGTGTACCAGAGAATTTGACACACTTCTACGAGAACTATGCAGATCATTAAAGGAATTTAAAACTCTATACAGAGACATGTGTAGGACTAACTTTTTGACAGTAGACATAGATAAGAAAATGAGTAAGGTACAAGATGAAATCAATAAACTTGTTGACAATTTTGTTAACTCACCTGATACATTATTAGTTTTTGAGCAAAAAGTAACATGTTTTGAGGATGAATTACTTAAGTTAAAAAGAGAAAAGGAGACAATAATAAACAAGGCTAAAGATCTAAGACTAAGACTAAGTCCCAGACTAGATTATCTAGCTTCTTTGTGGAAAGAAATCTCTGAGGCATTAATACAAGGTCAGAAAACACTGGCAGAGCATATGCAACAACTCACTGGTATAGTTCAAAGAATAGAGGTAGCATTGAAAGACAATAAGAAATTTATGGAAATCATAAATTTGGTTTTGGCAAATATTTTTCAAATTATAACCACCCAGCTATAGGGTTGAGAAATAAAACCATACTCTATTGACATCCTGGCAACCTTTGTCATTGATGCCAAAGGGGGAGTAGTGGTATGAGAAAATAATCAGGGTAAAGACTCATCTTCTCAGGGAGAGTTCACACATTTTTGGATCACATATTTTTGGACACTTTTTGGATGACAAATTTTTAGATTTTCTCATGAGTGTTGCCATGAATGTCAAAGGGGGAGATTGTTGGCATATGCACACTCCAATGAGACATTGTAGGTGATTGAAAGTTTTGTCATTGATGGCAGCCTTACAATCATATGACACCAGCAAGACATCATACTGACACCTACAAACCGGACTCTACATCGACACTCAGACCACCGGCACCGATAGAGAAAGGAATCATACCAGCACATAGGCCGACATGATTTTTTGTTATATTATATTTTGTTTATTATTGTAAAATCTTTGTAGGCCTACTTGGCATCATTGTAAAATGACTCATATATATAAGAGATCATTATAGAACATAAAATGTAAGGAAGAAGATTGTATTGAGGCGAAATAAGGCAGACCTATTATGTGAATTATAGGTTAAGGGTTTATGTAAGAAGAAGAGTAGAAACCGGTACTGGATCTAGCATTATAGATGCTATTTTGAAGCAATACAAGATACTGGATTTGTATAATCCATCATTGTAAGTTAGTGAGACTTCCCATTGAGCAGTGAGCTCTAGGCACTTGGCCTTCCTGCATGTGCAGGCCCCTCTTGTAGCAGTAATATTCTCTTATTGGCCAGTAAGTGAATATTGTGGGTCACAAGTCCCACTGAGGTTTTTCCCACACTGGGTTTCCTCGTTAAATCATTATGTTATGGTGTGTCTCTTATGTGGTTGTTTTTATTTCTATTAATTACATTATTCCCTGCCTACCGATACACTGTTTTAATATGCTCTACATATTTTAAGTAAAGAAAATTAACTAAACCGATTAGATACTGATTCACACCCCCTCTCAGTATCTATGGGAATCCTAACAGTAACTAGGCATGTACCTGTCTTAATTGGGGTATTCATTCTCGGAACTAGAGTAAAAACTCTTAGAGTGAGATGCTTCACACTCAAAACCAGACACAAACATTTGATTCATCACTTGGCATTTGCATTTACATTACATGACTTAAATAGGTTGAAGCACACTCAAAAAACAAAGCAAAGACTCTTACATGGGGTGTTATACACTTGAAACTAGACATCACTTGCACACATGCATGGGGAAGGGTGGAACCAGCTAAAAAATATCTAGACTATTCTTACTCTTCTCCCCACATGGATCACCTAGATAAAAAAAACCTAGGGGCAAGTAGTCCATGTCCTCTCTCATCATTATTCTCATGGATAACTTGGATAAACACATCTAGCATGTATTCATGCTCTCTCTTCTTCTCAAGAACTCATAGTTTTTATATTGATATTTCATGGATGATGCTTTCTCTTCTCTTTTATGTGATCACTTGTGTTCGTGAGATGAAATTTTTGAAGAATGATATTAGATTTTGAGACATTTTAATATCAAGGTCTCTACAACTAGTTGACTTGTGGTCCTTTGTGATCTTGCTCTGCATTTATCATCTTCTATATCCCTCTTTCTTGTACTTTAATGTGATTATTTGTATAACCTCATACTCCTTCTAAAGTGGGGGATAAATGTAGCATCCTAAAAGTGCACCCCTTACAATTTTAATAACATTTTGGGCCCTCACCTTAGTGGTCTCATCCCCATGCTTGATCAGGACCCATTTATGCCTCCCCTATGCAACTAAACCTCATTATTTGCATCTTAAAACTTGCATAGACATTTTATCTTGCCCCAAACTAGGGTAGGACCAAGGCACACTCATTGGTCCTCCCTAATTGGGACCTATCTTGACCCCTAAGCCATATCTCAATTTTGAGTGTGAAATGAATACCCTATGTTGGCCTCTATCAAAAAATTAAATATTTGACAATAGGAAAGTATATAAGGAGGTCTTCCCCTCTCATTTTGATATAACATCATAACACACAATCATAAGGTCAGAGCATGACAAGGTGGAGAAGGAAAGGAGAATACATCCAAGCATCAAGAATTCAAGCATTCAAACATTAATCAATTAGCATTTATCAAGGCTACATATTCTCCATCTATCCATTGGAGCAACATTATATAATTCATTTGCTAGCATGTATGTGTGTTAGTGTTTTGTCCTATTCATGTCATTTCATACAACATATGTGATTACATCCAATAAGAAAATCATCATCATCATCTATTGCATATCTCAATACCTTTCCATCATTTCTTTCAAGCATTTGCAGTATGTCTTTCAAGGTTGATTACAAATTGGGGTTTAACTTAGGAAAACCCCTATTCCCAACCCCTTTCTTTTTCTTTTTGTGTGCAAGAAATAGGTGCAAAACTATAGTTCTAGAATATATCTTTATTTTTAGAGATGGAAAAACCCTTTTGGATGCATGGAAAGTTTAGAGGACCGATTGGAGGGCACCCCTGTCCGCACACACGGTCTCTACAACTTTTGGCAGATTTTGCAGAGCATCTCCAAATCATCTCAAGCTTCTCATATCCAGGTGCACGATTGAATCCTAAATCTGTAGCTCACTATTTCCACCTATTTTGTGTTCAATTCCAACACTTTACTTTTTTAACTTACAAAACAAGGTCAAGCACATTTCAATTTCAACCAATCTAATTAGTATTCAGTTCTTGTATCCTTTCAGATTGGATCTAGTAGATTCATCCCCCTCTTTGGAATGCAAAGTTTCCTCAAGTGAAAATTGAGCTTAGTGAATCTCCTCCTTTCCCCATGAATAATTTGCTAAGATCCCAATTTGTCACTTTACAAGTAGGAAGTCATATAGAATTTCAAAGTGGTGGGAACCTTGGTCAACCACTCAAACAAAGCATCTACAATCTTCTTGCCTTGATAGATCTTCTTCTTATTCTCCCTGATAATGTGAATGTACTGATACATCCACTTATAATAATAATTAGAAGTTGGAAGGCCTTTTACTCTATTCATAAGATAAATAAGATCATTGACCTCCTCAATGAAGTCACTATGAGGAAGTGTCTTAGGCCATCATGAAATTGTAGGCCTAGGTGTTTTAAACTAATCATTATTTATATTCCTCCTACACTTCTATGGATTGTTGTCAAAGTAAGCCATTGCTGAGTGCATGTCAATACCTACATACAGGTCTATAGGTGAAAATTCAAATTTTGTATCAAAGAAATCATCATCAAGCTTGATGAGTGTCTTCTTTCCATCAAAATCCTTGACTGACCTAGTGGTAGGATCATACCTGTTGGCTAGGGCCAACACAAACTTTGGATTCTATGCAGACATGGGAAAGGTCACTACCAAATCTATTTTACTGTTAACTGTGGGCTCCATTTTGCAGGATAGTAGTGGTTCATTCACTCTCTTCAAGAAATTATCAAGATCCACACGACCGATCTTTGTATCTCTAATATTGTTAATATTAGATCATACAAACGAAGGAGAAAAAATTATATGTACTTCTTGCTCCTTGAACTTCATTAATATTTTACTAGGTGAAGGTTCCATCATTTGCAATGAATGCACTACAACATGAGATCATCATTTGAAACAATTAGCTTGCATAGAAATCTCCATTTGATAGGATAAAACCATCTATTTTCCACAAATTGGTCAAAAACTGCCAATTTGCAAGTGTGTCCACTAGGTGTAAATCAGAATTATAAGTCTGATTTAGACTAAGTATAAGTGTAAAACCAAAACATGTGCATATTGAACTTACAAGTATGATTTGCACTTCATAAAAGGAAAAAAACCAAAATAGGTGTATATTAGGTTTATATCCCCAAAATACAGCAAGGGAACAACGTTATAGAGTGGTGTAACTCTAAGTTATACCGCTAATTTATACCTATTTTGATGTAAAATCAAAATATCAATTAAGTGGTGATTGGGGTTATAACTTCGATTAACATTTGATAATGGAGGAGCAAGGATAGGTGTCGGGCAGGGTTATAACTCTGACTGACACTTTTTTTCTTTTATTGAAAATTAATACGATTTGGTGGCGGTTGAGGTTATAACTTCAACCAACACCTATGAAAGAATTGTATTGATTTGGTGGAGTCGGGTGAGGTTATAGCCCCGACTGACACTTAGGAAAAACTATGAAATGCATAGCAAACAATGGTGGGGAGTCGAGGTTGTAACCTCAATCACCACCATTACTTTAAAGGTGATGGTGATCAGGTTTACAAACTTGACTACCACCATTGAACAATCTCAAAGATAGGCAATAAAAAGGGTGAAGGGACTATATCACCACCACACACCGTAGAGCTAAGCTCTTATGTACAACGGGGACACAACCATGCCATACACATAGAGAATAACAATACAAAGGAAATAAAAGAGTGTGAAATAATATTGAAACCTGACTCACACCCTAGGTAAAACTATGGTGTGGATCGAGTTTACAATCCCAACTCACACTCTAGAACTAGTGTTTATCGAATTAAAAAATAACGATAACTAAATCTTTATCATTAAACATATTCATTAAAGGAAAAATTCAATGTGTATGTTTGATGATAAATTTTTACTATAGAGAAAACTCATAATAAAAACAAAGGAAAAAAGAAAGAGAAATACATACCACTAATTAGCAGATCCAATTTTGTAAGAAATTGAGTTCCTATAGAGAAATTGAGCTCCAAAATCTTCACAAAAATAACAATGGAGAAAGATACAACATAAATGGGTGGATAAAAGGGTAAAACAAACCTGATAAAAAATGAACTCTAAAAATCATAAATGCAAAATTGTGCATATTAATGGTGTTAATCGGACTTAGAAGTCTGACAAACAATTATAATATCAAAAACAATGTAAATCAGACTTAGAATTTTGATTGACACCAAAAAAGCCAAAATGACCTCTAAAAGGTAAACACGGGTTTAAAACCCGACTTGACATTGAAAAGAGCCCCAACTGACACTTAGGAAAAACTATGAAATGCATAGCAAACAATGGTGGGGAGTCGAGGTTGTAACCTCAATCACCACCATTACTTTAAAGGTGATGGTGATCAGGTTTACAAACTTGACTACCACCATTGAATAATCTCAAAGATAGGCAATAAAAAGGGTGAAGGGACTATATCCCCACCACACACCGTAGAGCTAAGCTCTTATGTACAACGGGGACACAACCATGCCATACACATAGAGAATAACAATACAAAGGAAATAAAAGAGTGTGAAATAATATTGAAACCTGACTCACACCCTAGGTAAAACTATGGTGTGGATCGAGTTTACAATCCCAACTCACACTCTAGAACTAGTGTTTATCAAATTAAAAAATAACAATAACTAAATCTTCATCATTAAACATATTCATTGCAGGCAAAATTAAATGTGTATGTTTGATGATAAATTTTTACTATAGAGAAAACTCATAATAAAAACAAAGGAAAAAAGAAAGAGAAATACATACCACTAATTAGCAGATCCAATTTTGTAAGAAATTGAGTTCCTACAGAGAAATTGAGCTCCAAAATCTTCACAAAAATAACAATGGAGAAAGATAGAACATAAATGGGTGGATAAAAGGGTAAAATAACCCCGATAAAAAATGAACTCTAAAAATCATAAATGCAAAATCATGCATATTAATGGTGTTAATCAGACTTAGAAGTCCGAAAAACACTTATAATATCAAAAACAATGTAAATCAGACTTAGAATTTTGATTGACACCAAAAAAGCCAAAATGACCTCCAAAGTGTAAACACGGGTTTAAAACCTGACTTGACATTGAAAAGCAAAAAATAGTGTAATTTCGGGTCTAAACCCCATATTTACACCAAAATAGGAAAGACAACTTCTAGGTTAAAATTTTGAAATTTTAACCAAAAGGAGGGAAATACCAACTTTGAATACATAGTATTCAAAGACAAATAAGATGAGAAAAATGCCTCATTACTCAACTTAAGAGAAAAGAGGATTCATAGGGGTTATCCTATTTTCATGCAAAACGAAAACAAGAAAAACAAATTTTAACCAAGATTTGCTTGGTATCAATGTTATTAGTAGATTTGATGCAGAAGGAAATCTTCTTCCTAAACCTCCAGAATCTTCACCCATTTGACAAATTAAAGAATTGCCTGAAGTATCCTAAAGGAAGATATTAGAAAGATATTTCTTCAACAATCTTGTTCCAGTATTCAGATATGATGGATAGGATGACTTGCATATAGTCCTAGGTACAAAGGAGATACACATTTTGTCTCCACATCTCACTAAAGATAAATTGGTTAATCTGAAGGCACTAGTCAGATAATATAAGAAGGCTCATATAATATTCAAGTGCATAGATATTACGAGACATTTCCCATTAGGATACCATAATGTTGATGATTTGACTAATGTGTTTAGTCCTTCATGTAAGATACTCTTGTCTTAGTTAACTCCATATAAGTCCAATAGTCCTCTTAGATATTATTTATCTTTCTATACATTTTTTTGGAAGCCAGCTAGAATCCATCATCAAGCACAAAGACACCCAGATTAAAGGTGACTCATATCATCCAGAGAAAGTATCACTTTTGTCAAAAATATTGAAACATACTTACATGTATAAGTATGTTATGGAATTTGACAATATCTTCAACTTTCCAGGACTCCATTTAATTCCTGACATTGGGAAATGGCATGTTTTAGAATGGTAGTCTGACCCAACAATGGACACAAGATGATAATACAACAACACAATGAGATTTGTTGTACATATATGTATATAATGAGTGTATTGGATTTTGTTAATATAGATAATATTAGTGGTTTGTCTCTTATGATAGTCAGTGCATTATAAATAATTATTTGAAGTATGGCTTGTGATTAAGAAAGGACTAACACTATTGACCTTCTGGTGTGATATTCCTCCTTTCAATTTAGACTAATATGTTTTAAGCTTTAGAATGTATTGCCTTGCATACAACTAACACAAGGGTTTGTCTATTCCATGAAGTTAGCCATGTTAAGATCTGATAGTAGGATGCAACTCTATCTAAAAAAGCCATGATGTCATCCATGTGAAGCTCTGACAACAGGATGCAAAACCTGTGTAAAAATCAAGATCCCTATAGCCACTTATGGGTGTTAAGTGGACCAATCTCACTTCTTGGGTAAATAAAAAGTGATAGTAAATAAATTACTAAATAGTGAGTCTATTAAAAAGTTTAAGAAAATATTTAATAAATAGTAAGGGGCCTACATGAGCTTGCAGATCTCAAAGTACAAGATTCCATAGTACCACTCCACTTTCACTACCTTCCAAAACTTCCTTCTACTTTTTCATTTACCACTCACATCTACCAATTTCTCCATCTACTACCTATACCTATCGGTAATTCAAAACCCACCAATCACACCTACCGGTCAAATCCATCTACCCCTTGGTCTCCAATTACTATAAATAGAGGCCTTGTGAACTCATTTGGGCATGGAGTCCTTGTGTTGTATGAAGCAAAGTCTTGTATTAAAAGTCTAGTTTGAAGAGTCTCTTAGGAGAAAGTTAAAAATATCCTCTACCCTAGTGCTTCCATGTGATTTGGGGATTATGAGAACTGACTTGCATAGGTTATGATCTCTGTCTCATGTAATGAAGCTTTGATCTAATATTGGCTCTAGCTTGTATTATTGTAATTCCATAGTAAATTGGTATCAGAGCCTGGGTAATATTGTAATACCTTTATCATCATTGTATCATCTTTGAGTATAATAGAAATATTGGCTTTAGCTTGTATTGTTGTAATAAAAGCTAGGTTAATTATTGTTGTAAGATAGACTGAGTTAAGCCTGCAATTCCAAGGTCAAGGCATTCATCTAGTTTATTTACCCTTTAATTATTCTAAAGCTATTAAAAGATGGAAAGAAAAGGGATACTTTCATGTGCACTTTTCTTATATAAATATCATTGTTCATCAATAATTTAATTATGACATTGGCACTAAATATTTTGCTTCTTTGATAGACACAAGATGTCAATAATGGGACCAAGCAGTAGGTTTATAATTTAGAGGAGTCTTAGATCTTGAAAGGGATGTGGGAAATTGGCTGTAAGACCAAATTTCACAATTTTTCTTGACAATAAATATATTTGTTCTACTTTTTGTTTGTTTTTTATTAAGAAAAAATAGGTTTTTAGGGGACCCAAAAATCCCTTATAAGAAAGAGTTAAAGATAAAGCATTAGAGTATCATAAAAGAACCTAGGTCTAAGAAACAAAACTGGCTGCATTCCAAAAGCAAAACAACCCAGTAGCTACAGAAAGACTAGCAAAAGGCCAACAAGATGCTGGCTAACACAATAAACATAAACTACCTACTTAAAAATGTCTAAAGCCTAGGAGGCCTTCTTCTCAAGAAGCAACATTGCCCTGGCAGCTTCCTTAAGGTCCAACAGGTCTTGTGGAAGAGACTCTTCCACTAGTTTAGTGCTCTGTCTTGTTCTCCTAGTAGTGCGAGTAGTCATCTTGAGGCTCCATCTTCATTTTCCAAATCCACCAAATTCTTCTCATTGTGAATTCTCTCCAGCTTGGAAACCAGAGTGTTCATATTCACCGCAAAAAACTTTCATCATAGCAACACTATTCTCCATAATTTTCTTCATACCTTCCTCAATTTGCATCATCTTCTGGTTGATCTCATTGTTCTTCTGATCATTTCTTCTCTTTAAGAGTTCAACGACCTCACCATTCTTCTTTAAAATATCTAACATCATATTTTTTTCCCCCACATTCCAAGTAGCATATTGTTCTATATTTTGAGCCACCCTCTTATTATTTGCCATCTACCTATCTTTGTGATGCTTAAGTTCACCCTCTTCAATTTTGGCATTTGCGGCTCTTACTTTTAAGTTTAGATTCTTAATTTCATGGAAAGTCCACCTGTTGAAATGGTAAAGATCAACCATGGAGCTCCTAGCAGTGCCCAATATGTTAATTAGGGTTTCCAGCTTGTCCTATAAATCCTCTGAGTCTAAATACATCAGCTTAGAATTTTGGTCTTTATACTCATGCAAAGATAACCTACCCTCCTCCTCAGGATTAGACATATGATCCATGAAATTAGCCCCCGACCTAGGAGGTTAACTGGAATTATCCTCCTCATAGTCAAACTCCCCAAGGTCATCACTAGAGTCATTTTGAATTTGCTTAGCCCTAATCTTACAATACTCATAAAGCAGGAGGATAAGACCTTGATGGGAAAGAGGGATAGCTTTAGGATTTTTAATGAAATCTACTACATTATCATTCAGAGAGCAAGGGAGATAATAAGGGACCAAAATCTTAATGCCATGGTGAAAATGGTTTAAAAGGACAAAATGATAGAGCTACATTTTTGTAAACCTACCTTCGATAGTAACATACTCCATAACTTCCCTAAGCATTTTCCTCTAGAAAAGTAATTTGAAGAGGGGAAAAGTAAGATTTATTTAACTTTACCAGATTTTTCCTCTCCACATCAAATGTAGGGAAGGTCTTTACGGCACTATCAGACAACTTCTAATCCCCAAAGAACTTCATGCCTTCCATGGACATACTCGTCACCTCTGCAATTAACTCCTTGTCCAATTTGATAGTTTGGCCAAATAGGGTGAATTTCTTATTACACCATCCCTTAATAAAGGCTTTGGAGGCATGATCCTTCTTACCATGCAACTTCTCCATGAAACTAGCCACTCCTCCCTTCTGTAGCCTCCTCCAGATTTTCTTTTCCTTCTTCCAAGCCTAGTAGCTTAGGGGTTCAATCCTATTGATATTGCCTTCCATTGATATGACCACCCCAAAGATATCAATCACAATCACAAATTGAAAACCTTGATAGTGAAAATAGGGGAAATAAACATTAAGAGACTCGATGGATAAAACAAACTAGAAAGCATGTGAAAAGACCCAGATCATTGCGCCTAGAAGCTTCCCCCTATCGGAATAATAATTTCCATTCCTTCTCTCATTGAGTGTAATCATTATTAGATAAGGAATAATTGATACCATTAATTCGATCAAACAATAAGTGTCCCTTCACCTCAAAAGGTAATGATCCTTCATTTTTCCATGAAAAAGAGGCAATAGAGCTAACTCCAAAGTTAGGAAAGAATTCCGTACACCTGTTGGCTTCTCTAAAAATATGAGTTATAATACATTCCTCAAAGTCATCAATAATGTTAAATGAATTAAGAATGATATTATTAATATTCCAAGAGGGCTTGTCCATTCTTTTGAGACATCTAATAATATTTAATGAGTCCCCTTGAATCCAACCTTTATTAATTTATAATTGTCCGACAACTTTGAGGATTTCCAAAACTCTCATGGTCTCCGCTATGTGATTGGACTGAATCCCCAACAAAGAAGCGATAGTAGCCACACAAATTCAATTAGAATCTCTTATAACACCCCACATCCTACCCTACTAGGGTTCCCCTTAGCAGCACCATGAAAGTTAATTTTCATCCATCCTTCCGGAGGGTAGTACCAGACAATACCATCCCTACTATTTTTAACTTTATAGTTATTGATGTCAACTTGAAGACCCCATTTCCTAGAAAAAATATTATCCTCATCCTTGACATAGGATGAAGAAATAGGCCCAACATCACCAATAGACATGTTCAAGTTCTCTCTAGTAGCTCTGCAAATTTTATCAAAAATAATATCAAAAGAACAAGTCACATTTCTGAATATATGAAAGGCAATAACAAAGACCAATATTTTTCAAAAAGGGGTTCAAAGAGGGGAACTTCCATTGAGTAAAAAAATCTTCCACCTTCTCAGGAAAGACCCAATCAATACTCTAGAGATTAAGGATTCTTCTCTAGATATCAGAGATAAAGGGACAATGGAGAGCAAGATGTGAAATAGATTCATTAGCATTAAGGCACAAAAAACACCTATTCGGAAGTTGAAAACCTCTCCTCATGAGGTTATCAAGAGTAAGGATTTTATTTTGAAGAAGTAGCCAAAAAAATATGTTAATTTTTGGAATAAGAATCTTAGACAAGGTTTTGTCCCACATAGGAGGATGTGGAATTGGAGGGCTCATAACCTTGATGGTAGAGGCAACCGAGAAAGAACCATCTGAAGTCTTCTTCCAAGTGAAAAGATCATCATGATCCTGATCCACATAAAGGACAACAAATCTTGTGGGAGAGGAGAGAAGACAACATCAATATCCTCCAGCCTAACCCAAGAAGATTGTTGCCAATAATGACTAGCCAGAAAGCCAAATGTTTCATTACAAATCTCCATAAAAGGCACCGAATTATCATCACAACATAGGGGTCTATCAAACAACCAAACATCTTTCCAAAACTTGATATTGTTACCTTTTCCAAGAACTCACGCAACACTAGTAGCAGCAACTTGTTTGGCCTTGAGGATACTATTCCAAATAGCCAAACCCTTAGGGATGTGGTTGGATTGAAGGAAGGAAGCAATATTCAGAACATCTTGAAGATACTTACATAAACAAACCAAGTTCTAGTCCTTTCTGTCACCAAAAGACCTCCAAATTTGTTTAGCTAACAAAGCATTATTGAAGTCTTTCATGGTCCTTAAGCCAAAGCCCCCATAACACTTAGGACTACAGACCCTTTCCCAAGCAACCAAGGGAAATCTTTTTTTCTCTTCTACCCCAGTCCATAAAAAATCTTTTTTGAATTATGTCTATAGCATCAGAAAACTTAGAGGGGACCTTAGAAAGACTAAGAGCATAGACAAGAAAATTTTGAAGAGAAGCCTTCAGAAGCTGCAACTTTCCTGCTTGACTCAATAAAGCCCCTTTCCACCCAGCCAATTTCTTGTAAAACCTATCCACAATAGAACTCCAAAAGGAATCAGGAGGAGAGACCCCTAAAGGTAGCCCCACATAGATTGAGGAGAAGGAATTAATAGAACAACTGATAATATTTGCAATCTTTCTCTGCCTGCACAAGGGAGTGTTAATGAAAAAAATAGAAGTCTTGTTCCAATTGATTAGTTGGCCAGAGGCCCTATAATAAGTCTGAACAACAATTTTAAAGGATCCGGCTTCAAGAACAAAGGCAACGTCAAGGAAGATAGTATAATCCACAAATTTTTAATGGGAACCAACCATATTGGAGGATGAAGGCCTAAGACCCTTAATATCTCCTAATATCGTTAGCTTCCGCAATAACTGACTCAAGCTTTCAGCCAAAATGGTGAACAAAATTGGGGAAATAGGACCCTCCTGCCTAAGACCCCTAGTTGGCTTGAAAAAAGAAGAGGGAGATCCATTAGCAATAACAAACATAGAAGGAGTGGAGATAAGTTGGAAAATGATATCTGAAAAATTTACCATCAAAACCAAAAGCCTAAAGAATTCTTTTCAAAAGGAACCAATCCACTCTATCATAAGCCTTGGCAAGGTCAAGATTAACAAGGAAACCATCTTTTTTAGAAGCAATAAGAGAGTGAATTTTCTCATGAACCAGAATTATAGAATCCAAAATTTACCTTCCTGGCACAAATCCATACTGATGTGATGAAATAAGCGAAGACAGAAAAGTGATCAATCTGGAGGTCACCACCTTCGAGATAATTTTATAAAGAGAATTATAGAGACATAGGTTTGAACTTATCCATAGAGTCCGCACCAAGTTGCTTAGGAATAAGAACCAAAAAAGTAGAATTCACCTCCTTAAGCAATGATTTAGTTCCAAAAAATTCTATCACAGCTTGAATAATGTCCTTCCCAACAATATGCCAGAAGTGATGAAAAAAGAACATGGGGTACCTATCAGGCCCAGGATATTTATCTCCTTGGAAAGAAAAAACAACCCTTGTAATCTCATCATAAGAGGGAATAGAACATAATACCTTACTCTACTCTGATCCAATAACCTTCGAAATATTCCCCAGTAAGGAATCTTGATCTTCTCTACAGAGGTTAGAATCAGCTGATAGGAGATTGGAAAAAAAGCGGGAAGCCTCCTTAGCAATATTATCATTTCCTTTAATTATATTGCCATCCACCACTAGCTGGGAAATCTTGTTGGCAGCTTTGTGTCTAACAGTGGACAAATAGAAATTTATAATAATCTTATCTCCAACCAACAGCCAAAGAGCCCTTGATATTTGTCTCCAAAAGTCTTCTTCATTGGCTATGATTTTATGATATTTAGCAAGGATCTCATTCTCTTTATCCCTTGAGACAGAGTTATAGCCATCTTTTTGGATAGTATCTTGGATTAATTTTAAGTATGTTTTTAAAACATTTTTCATAACAGATATATCTCCAAAAAATTCCTTGTTCCAAAGCCTAACTCTGTCCTGAACATGCCTAAGTTTCTTAACAACTCTAAACATAGTAGATCCTCCCATCATAGTCTAATATTCTTTTCCAAGGTTGGGTGGGATAACCACATTGTATTAAATCTGAAAGGGAAGAAACATCTTTTAACAAGAGGTTCAACCACAAAATAAATATTGACCAAGTGAAGGTCTCCTCACATATCTCCACATCAGTGAGAGCCATGTTAGTGATGAAGTTCATAAGATCAAATTTTCTATCCAGAAGAATTTGAGATCCTACATACTTTTCAAAATCATATAGGGAAATATTAAAGTCACCCATGATCAACCAAGGATCATGTTGAAATCCTTTTCTATTCTCCTCCACAACTTTCCAAAATTTAGATGTGGCAACTTTAGAATTTGGAGCATAGATGTTGGAAAGGACCCAATTAAAATCATACCTAATATGCTTAAATATGATGCTTATCAGGTTACCTTCACTTCAGATCACTTCACCTTCCATAACCTTCTTATTCCAGAAGATAACAATACCTCTTGAAGCCCCTTCAGAGCTACTACCAACAATCCCTCCAAATGCAAAAGCATTAATTTCTCCCACTTTTTCTTTACTCATCTTAGTTTCCCTAATTAAGACAACATCTAGTTTATGGTCTCTAACCAAATTCCTTGATATATCTTGTTTATGAGGGCCATTTAGACCCCTTATGTTCCATGATATCACCTTCATTTAGATAGGGGAGAACATGACTCCAAGATGGTTAATTGACTTCCATCAACTATGTTCTGTTTACTTTCATTTTCTCTATGCCACCTAGCCAATTTTCTACCTGGGGAAGATTTGGAATTTCCAACATCAGCCTTAGCTCTTGTCCTAGTTTGAATACCCATGACATTACCTATTTTCTTATTCTTTTTTTTCCCACTGTAAGGAAGTCCCCATCCCCATCATCATCCTTGAATTCTTTTGTATTTTGATTCTTCAGCTGGTGATTTAGGGTACTTATATTATCTTTTAAAATCTTCCTAGCTCCCTGGCTAACTGATTCCTGAGATTCCAAATTTAATCCCATGGGACTAATAGGCTCCTCATCATTTTCACTATCAATTTTAGGCACCTCAGATTAATCAGTATTTTCATTGTTCACCTTGTCTTCCTTTGAGGGTACGTCCCTATTTGCCACTGGTTCATCTATCTCTCCTTCTTCCAGCTTCATTTTCGGACTATCACCACTAGGTTGCAGCTCAACATTATTAGGATCAAATCGATCATTCTTGCTAGGTTCTCCTTCCTTATTTAACTTATTCCTAGTAGTTGGGACCACCAGAGCCTGCAACCTCAAACCATTAGACCACTGTCATCTTTACCTGGTTTCTCTTTCCAGATTTTCTTCTAAGCCCCTATGTTCTTAGAAGTGTTCTTCGGATTGCTCAGATATCCTCTAGCCCAATGTCCATCTTTTTTGTAATGAAAGTACACAAAAGGAAGAGATTCATATTCAATAGGGTGCTCCCATCTCCTGAGTTTTGAGAGGATATCAATAGATGAAGGGAGATCTAAGTTATGGCATACATTCACACAGATTCTAACATAGACTAACCTTTTCCTTGCATCTGTTATAGGACCTGTAGCAAGAAGTTCCCCAAAAGAACTAGCTATCCCTTTGAACACATATTCAAACCAAAACTCCAAAGGCAAACTAGGCAATCTAACCCAAAAGCCGAATAAAAAAAGGATGAATCTTTTAGCTCCAACTTCGGGGACCATTTTCCTAAAGTCAAGGAAGTTTTACCAAACATCCATGGGCCTCCATAGAGCACCCCCTTTAAATATTCTAAATAAGAGAAGTTAAAAGAAAAAAATCCTTTGGGAAAAGCTGAAATATCAACTTGACCTTTTAGATGCCATTTCTTTTTAGTAAAGACCCTTACATTCTCAATATCAGGCCATGGACCAACAAATTTACCCACCAAAGTGAAAGCCATTAAGGATATATTATCCTCAATCCCAACATTCGGAATAGAGATGGAAATATTTCCCTCTATCTTATTTGAAATATCTTTCACCTTTGGAAAGGTAGACTTACTTGTAGGTTCTGTACCAAATAAGCCAGCCCAAGATTTCAAGGGTCCTTGGAAAACCATGTTTTATTCTAGCTCAGATTCCCCTCTCGAAGAACCTTATCCACAAGACCCAAGAACCCATGAATACTATCCTTCCACATGATCAAAATGAGGGTCCATAGGATGAGATTCCCCATCCATGTTGCAATCCCCATCCTCAATATCACCCACAGATTTGTCTGAGGCATGCAACCCATGCGCAAAGATTCATGTCTGAGCCCCAGCTTCTTTCTCGCTCAACAGACTCCCGTCCAGCTCCATTTCGAATTACTTGAGGTCAAAGGCATATATTTACAACCTAAATCAATTTATACCACTATCATAAGTAAATTCATATATTGTCTACTAAATATTGTTTTCCCTCCATCAAATTTCCCATCAGGAGTGTCTTACCTAGAAGGGAATAATAAGCTATTATATTATGGCAGACACATTGATTCTAAAGGCTTTCATGTTTCTTTTCCTATTATAGAAAATCTTATTCAAAATAATAAAGGGCCAAGATTTAAAGATTTAGATACAACCCCTCATCATGTGTTGTCTTTAACTCCCAAGGTCCAAAGAAGGAAGTTATCGGTAGTAAATATTGTTATAGATCCAAAGGTGTTCATTCTTGAACAACTAGTAAATGATAATTCTTGCAAAAATATTTTCAGAAGAATTCATTCTAGGGCTCAAAATTTGGGTAACATTCCAAGTTCCATAAACAAGCCATATATTGATTATAATCTTGAAGAAGCCTCTACCTCATGTCCAAAATATCCCATAAAACGACAACAATCTTTTGGAAAATCTCAAAGTCCTTATCCTTCTAGGTCTTCTATGACAACAATCTTGGATCTTAGCAAGTAATCCTAAGCTAATGGATGCTTTGGCAAGACAAGTGATTCTAAAGCTTGAATTGAACCCAAAAGAAAAATAACCTAAGCAAGAAAGTAAGGGAAAATGGATTAAGATAAGTAAAATGCCAAAAAAAGCATCCATGATTAGGGAATATCTCCCAAGAGCACAAGAGGAGAGGAGAAGAAGATTTTAAATAAATATTAAGGGGAACAAAGAAGAGCTTACTAGCTATGAACCAAGTAGATGGCCAACCCCTAAGTCATTCACCATAGTTAATGAGGACTCTAAACTTTGGGGTAGAGTTGGCAACAACAATGAAGGAAAACTGAGAGGGGGGGAGGGCGAATCATTTTTCATCGGATTGAATAATTTAAGAACAATATTAGATCTAATCAGAAACAATAAGAATAGAAATGAACACAACAAAATCAACACACATAACACCAAGAATTTGATGTGGAAAACTTGGTTAAGAGAAAAACCATGGTGAGAATCTACCCACAATAGGATAATACACTACATTAGTATGTGTAAATATTATAGTGGGGAATGCACATGCATTCAAGCACACTACCTAGAGCTCAATGCTTAAAATATAATGACCCAAAATGCTCCAACCATCAACAAAGTTTCACTACCTTATAATAATATTCAGACTACAATCCAATTTAGATGAACTAAAAGATTAGCATCTCGTAATTCTTGATGATAGTTCTAGTTAAACTTATTTGTCTGCTCTGCAACACTCTCTGCTCAATAAACCACACCAAAAGATGAATTATCTTATTTGTTCACACCACTCTCCTAAAATTTAGACACAACACTCTCTCTAAAATTACATGAATAGGACACCTATTTATACAAATCATCAACCTTGACTACAAGGTTAGCTAAATCCTCAAGACCTTATTAAAAAATTAGATCACATGATACATGAATAAACCACAAAACCAATAAAATGCCACAAATAACATAGCATGGACCCAAATCAAATCCTCAAACATGCAACACAACTAAAAATCTTGTCAAGATCAACCGCAGCATGCTACACCAACGAAAATACCACATAACATGAAGAATATCACTCAACCCTTAAGATATTCAATACTTTGCACAAAAATCAATGTGGACCACCAAAAAATATAGGACACAATCAAGAAACACCAAGGAAAATATTAGAACCATTCACAATAGCTGCATCAACACCACTTATTCAAATCTTCATCGATGAGCATGCTAACACTCAAGAACACTTAAAAAGCAGCAATTCAAACTATAAGGATAACTTGAGCACCAAATCATGAACCATATAAAATTAATATACACATGAACATCTCAGACACTCTCCTAAATTGGCAACTCAAGATCAGATCACACCAAAGAACAACAGATCAAATACTAGACTTTGTCAACCACTGAACAAAAAAACCAAAGCTTAATCCGGATCAAATGATATGATTAAGTAAACTTTCAGATTACTCAAATCAATAAATAATAAAGTATATCTAGTTGATTTAGTATCCTAAATAGATAAAGCAACTAGATCAACTCTTTGTAATCACCAGAGCACTAAAGCATAGGAATATGTTGACACCAATGAGAAAAACGTATCCTAAAAGTAACAATATCCAACAATCTCTCCCTTTGGCATTGATGGAAACATATGAATGTGAAAATAAATCAATGTCAAGGAATAAATCAACACTAGTAGTCTGCAATAAATTCCGAATAAGATCATGCACATAAATCCTCAAAGATAAGGTAGTTTTTCACATGCTTCTCTCCCCCTTTGACAACAATGCCAAAGACAAAATACAAATCATTATTTTCTCCCCCTTAGATAAAACTCACAAATCTAGACATCTGAACAAGTGTATGGTTCAAATACTGACTAATTTAGATGAGTAGCAGCATCAACTCATCAATATGGATAAGAAGATAAGACCATGCAGTCCACTAGATTGATGCATCACAATGCATCTAGTTCTCATCAGGAGGGGTAGATACACCTAACTTGTCTCTCAAGTATACAAATCTGATCCTTTGTATACATGGACTCCAATTTGACTTCTTCATCATTGACTTTCTCCCTCAAGAATGATACTTAATTGATATATACTTTATTTTAGAGTGCAGTACCAGATTCATGGAAATATTCATAGCACTTGAATTGTCACAGTATATAATAGTAGGCTCATCATACACAACTCTAATATCCTTCAACATATACTTCGTCCAAGCTACCTAAGTACAGTTACTAGCAACAATAATGTATTCAACTCAAAACTACAGTAGATACAAATATATCATCTTGTTTCTTACTGGACCATGAAACCAACTTCTTTCCCAAAAAGAAATCTCCACTAGTAGTTCTCTTCTAGTCATCAACATCACCTTCCCAATAAGTATCGGTATAAGAACATAACATGAAATCATCATTCTTTGGATACCATAAACCATAGTCAATTGTCCCCTTCAAGTATCTGAAAATCCTCTTCACAACAGTAACATGACCCTCTTTAGGATCAACTTGAAATCTTACACAAAGACAAATAGCATGCATAATCTCTGGCCTAGTTTGATTCAAGTATAACAATCCCCCAACCATAGATCTATACAAGGTCTGATTAAATTTTCTAAGATTCATCATGCTTAGACAACTTGCATCAAGTCACCATAGGAGTTCCAACAGGTTTAGAATCATTTAACCCAAACTTATTCAACAATTCCTTCACATAATTATATTGAGAAATTAAAATGCCTTTATCAATTTGTGTAATCTACAGTCCTAAGAAGAATTTCATCTCACCTATGTTGGCATTCTACACTCTAGTGAGAAATGATGGTTTTGTCGTTGATGGCAACCTACCGGTAGACACTTCACTGGTAGTGGCAAGAATGTATATCGACACCCCACCCGATAGGAATAAACTTTTGTTTATTGTATTTAATTGTAAATATCTTTTTCAAAGCCGACATAGCATATTGTAATAGACTCATATATGTATGAGATCTTGTAAATCATTTTGTAATGATGGACATATGATGGTAGAAGTGATGAGCAAATATTAAGGTAGATTTTGTATAAGGTTTATGGTTATAGTATGAGCTTAAACCGGTACTGAACCTGGCATAGAAGATGCTGAATTGTAGCAGTATATTATATTGGATTTTCATAATCCATTTGTAAGTTAGTGAGACTTCCATTTTGTAGATTGAGTAGTGAGCTCTAGGAAGTTGGCCTTCCTACATGTGTAGGCCCCTCATAGTAAGTAGTATTTATTCATTGGCCAGTGAGTGAATATTGTGGGTCACAAATCCCACTGAGGTTTTTCCCACATTGGGTTTCCTCATTAAACATCTTGTGTTATGGTGTGTTGTCTATGTTGTCTTTATTGTTCCTATTTATTGCATTAATTCTTGCTTACCGGTACACTATTTTGGAATGCAAAATACTTAATAAGGTTAAATATTTTGTTAACTGGTTAGATACTGATTCACCCCCCCCCCCTCGATATCTTTGGGACTATCATTAATCCTAACAATTGGTATCAGAGCCTGGTCCTCTATTTTCAAAAGTCTAACAACTTGAGGAAGATTCTGACACCAGTACAGATGGAGAACTTAAAAAAGTAATTAGGAGCTCTTGTGGACTATGATTCAAAGAAGTTGAAGAATATCAAACTTGAAGATGATCTGAGGATTGCACAGGAATTCATTCAAGGACTTCAGGAGAATTTCAGTATTGCTAGAAATAAGAGAAAAGAACTTCATGAGAAGATGCAAAGCGATTATGATGACAAGGAAACTCTTAATGATCTTGTAAACAAGATGAGGCAAGAAAACATGACTATGAGGAATGAAATGCAAGACATGACTATGAGATTTTGTAAAGACATTGAAGACAAAAAGAACAATGAATATGACTTGACTAGGAGACTCAATGATGTTGGAAATGAAAATCTAAGACTCAGTCATGAAAATGATATGTTGAAGACAAATTTGATTCACATGCAACATGATAAAACTGAACTTATGAGACAAATGGGAATTCTGGAAAATGAGTTGGATACTGCAAATCAACATAAAGAGAAATTCAAGAAAAGTTCAAAAGAACTTAATGATATGCTGAAAAGTTAGAAACCTAATGGAGATACTAATGGACTTGGATTTGAAGTTGGAGAAAGTTCTGGTACTACAAACAATCATGATCACAATAAACCGGCAAGACAACCTAATGCTTATAAATTTAATGGGAAATTCTTTAACTGTAACAAGTTTGGTCATAGAGCAAATCAATGTAGATCTAGAAACAATTAGAACATTAATGCACCCACCAGTCAATGTTCCAAATGCAACAAAATTGGTCATAATTCAGAAAACTGCAAAATGGATGTAAGATGTTATGTTTGTGGAAGATTTGGGCACTTATCTAATCAATGCAGAACACAAACCGGCATAGGATATGGAAAGGCTATTCAGGAAAATAATGTGACTTGTTATGCTTGTAACAAGATTGGACATATTGCAAAATTTGGTAGAAGCGAGACTTCACCAACAAATAATAAAGGATCCAGTTTGAAAGGAAAAGAAAAGGTTGATGAGGTAAAACAAGAATTTTCAAGACAATTGATTAGAAAGACAGATCAGAATGTTGATGAGACTATTCCTTCATTGGTAGAACAAAGTATTACTCCATCGACAGGAGATTCTTCATCCAACTGAGAAGTAACCCTTTGGGGGTATTGTAGCAAGTTGAACATCATGCAAATTACCCTTGGTTAATGGTGTGAAGATGAATTTCTTCTCTACTAACATATGTATTAAGTTTCACTTAACCGGTGAGCATTTAATGTGGTTGTTGGAAGAAAAGACATTATAAATCATCGGTTTTCCCTCTTTTTCAATTCACCAAGCATTCAAACTTTTAAAGAGTGTGAAATCCAAGCGAAGGCATCCAAGGCGAAGAGAAGTGGTTCCTTTGAAGCACTCAACTATTATTAGGTAGCTTAAGGTATTTTTCAATGGCTTCCTCCTCTGCTCCAGAATTTATTACAAACCCTACTGTTGTGGAAGTTGTGAAATGCCCTAGGCCTTTTTTTAAGATTATCCCTGAAATAGCCAAGCAAGATGATTCTATTGGCGCATTTTCAAAAGGTGTTTCTTATGCTGAAGACCCTAGAATCTATATTCACTGCAATATTGAGGAGTTAGGTTCTGAGGAAATATTGAAAACGTTTAAAACTGTTATCTATGATGAAAATGGAAATGTAAAACCTGAGCACAAGGTAATTGAAACTTTAGGTTTTGTGGAAATCTTGGACATCCCTGAATTTCCTAAGGAGGTAGTAAGAATTGTCCTTAGTAGAGTTTATGGAGAATTTATTTGGCTAGATTCAGTTTGCAAAATCACTAAGGAATCAATTAGGGTAGTAACAAGTTTACCCTCCACTGGCATAGACTGATAACATACCGACTACTGAAAAATGTTAACACAACACATGAGGACACTAACCCTGAGTCAAAAATTTTATTTACCATGAACATTGATACTCAGGAAGTGAACACAGTAGTGGACAAGGATAGCACTGAAGTAAAAAATAATATTGCGAACACTAAAAAAATTGAGCAACCTGCAAAAAATATTGAGGTTGGAATACAAGTAGAGCAAACAGAGCAAACAATGCATACAGAGAAACCTTTGGACTATGAAACAAATACTGGTAGTGTAGATGTTGGCACAGTAAAACCGACAGAGACAAAGATACCGGTAATGGATAATACTGAGATACCAACAATAGATAATACAAAGAAACTGGTAGATACACAGGTACACATAGAGACAGTACAAACGGTAATCACTGAGAAGCCTAAATCATTGCTAGTTGAAATACAAACTTAGAATAATCCGCCGAAGATTGATTCAAGCAAATTGGTTACTAGTACTGCAAGCACTGAGATAGTAAAGGTAGTTGGTCAGACTTCTGGTACTTCTCTAAGAAAATTCAAACCTACAAACATAACTAAAGTACTTTTGGACTCAATAAAGAAGCTAATGGATTGTAATGCATTAGCCTATAAGGCAATTGATGACACTATTCATATTCTTAAGATGATTGCACTAAAATATAATTTAGATCAAGTAAAGTATTCTTTAAGTCAGTTAGACACATTGTCTAAATTCATTTCTGGAAATATTTTAATAGTTGATCAAAAAAATGAGGAAACATTCAAAGAGAAAATGGAAAAGGAAAAACAAATTTTCTTTGAGGAAACAATAAAGAAGTGCACATAACACATTAACATACTTTTACTGGCACTAAATAAAACAACTTTGGAGTACAAGAAACTGTACAGGTACACATGCAAGCCACATCTGTTAACACATGATATTGAAAACAAAATAAGCACAATACAAAAAGAGATAGATGATATAGCTGATAATATCATTGGTTCATCTAAACCTATATCAGTTATTGAGAAAGAGATAGAAGGATTTGAGGAGAAGACGGAGAAATTAGAGAAAGAGAAAGAAAGGATCAAGGAAAAAGCTAGAGAGCTTAAGCACAAACTCAGTCCTAAATTAGACAACCTTATCTCTCTGAGGAAAAAGATCTTTGAGGCATTAATTCAGGGGAAAAATTCACCAGAAGAGCATATGCATCATCTCACCGGTATAATCTAAAGAACTTAGGCAACCGTGAAGAGCGAAAACAGATTCATACAGAGTTTAAACTTGGTTTTGGCTGACCTATTTCAGATTGTAACCAACCGGTTACAAACTTCAAGGTGATATTCTGCACTCATTTGACATTTTTTGACAACCTTTGTCATTGATGTCAAAGGGGGAGTAGTGGATAGAGAAAAATAGCTAATCAAAGGAGATCATCTGCTCAGGGGGAGCACATATTTTTTGATAAACTTTTTGGACTTCATTTTTGGAAACAGGTTTTTGAATTTTTCTCGAGTGTTTCCATCAATGCGAAAGGGGGAGACTGTTGGCATTCTACACTCTAGTGAGAGAAATAATGGTGTTGTCGTTGATGGCAACCTACCAGCAACCTTGTGGCATTCATCTGGTAAATCACTGACAGGCACTGACACCTGCAAACACTTCACCAACAACGACAAGAATGTATACCAACACCCTTGCCGACAGGAATAAACTTTTGTTTATTGTATTTAATTGTAAATATATTTTGTAAAGACGACATGGAATATTGTAATAGTCTCATATATGTATGAGATCTTGTAAATCATTTTGTAATGATGGACATATGATGGTAGAAGTGATGAGTGAATATTAAGGCAGATTTTGTATAAGGTTTATGGTTATAGTATGAGCTTTAACCGGTACTAAACCTAGCATAGTAGATGTTGAATTGTAGCAATACATTATATTGGATTTTCATAATCCATTTGTAAGTTAGTGAGACTTCCATTTTATAGATTGATCAGTGAGCTCTATGCAGCTAGCCTTCTTGCATGTGCATGCCCCTCATTGTAAGTAATATTTATTCATTGGCCAGTGAGTGAATATTGTGGGTCACAAATCCCACCGAGGTTTTTCCCACACCAGGTTTCCTCATTAAACATCTTGTGTTATGGTGTGTTTTCTATGTTGTCTTTATTGTTCCTATTTACTACATTAATTCTTTCTTATAGGTACACTATTTTGGAATTCAAAATACTTAATAAGGTTAAATATTTTGTTAACTAGTTAGATACTGATTCACCCCCCCCCCTAGTATCTTTGGGACTAGCATTAATCCTAACAACCTATCATAGACATCTCAAACTCTTTTTGCATATCATCAACAAACTTCATACTCAAATCATCATCTCCTCCAAAAATAATGTCATCAATAAAAACTTCAACAATCAGAATGTTATCATTATCAACCTTAAAGTATAAATTACTAGCAGCATTCCCTTTACATAATCCCAACTTCATCAAATACCTATCCTAGTTTGCATACCAAGCTCTAAGGGCTTGCTTCAGTCCATAGAGTGCTTTCTTCAATTTTCATACCATGTCTCCTTCATTTGATAATGAAAACCCATCTGTTTTCTCAATTTAGACTTCCTCTTCCAAATCACCATTCAAAAAGGTTGACTTAAAATCCATCTGATATACCTTGAAATTATTGTAAGTAGCATATGCAAGCAGTAATCTAATAGCTTCAATTCTAGCTACCGAAGCAAAAGTCTCCTCATAATAAATTCCTTCCATCTAAGAACATCCCTTACATACCAATCTTTCTTTTTTTCTAACCACTTCACAAAGTTCATCCAATTTATTCTAGAACACCCATTTAGTGCCAATCACATTCTTGTCTTTAGGTCTCAAAACAATTTCCCATGTATTATTCTTCTCAATCTGATTCAACTCTTTGTCCATAGATTTTATCCAATTCTTATGTTTACATGCTTCTGCAACATTTTTAGGTTCAATCTTTGAAATCAAACATCTCTTCAGTAACAATTACTCTCCTACTCATCACACCTTTTTTTTTATCACCAATAATTTGATTTCCTGAATGATTCAATTTCACATTCTTGGGAGTTTTCTAATTTTTCTAATTCTTGGATTCTTGAAATTCTTCACCGGCAATGGATTAACTATCTCTACTGGAGAATTATGCTTAAGATCTCAGTTTGCATAAGCTTTGAAATAATATCTTGATCATCAAATTCATATCCATATGATCTATTATGTTTTCCATGGCATTCTTCAATGTTCACATTTGCACTTTCCACTATCTTTCTTAGTATCTTGTTGTAACATCGGTAGGATTTTCTCTTAGTAGAGTAACCCAAGAAGATTCATTCATCACATCTTCCATCAAGCTTTCCTATATCCTTGTCTCTTTTGATATAACATTTTCTTCCAAAAACTATGAAATATCTAACTGTAGGAACATGACCAAACCATAGCTCATAAGGAGTCTTACTAGAATCACCTTTTATAAGCACTTGATTGAATGTGTAAATAGTAGTGCTAACAAATTATCTCCAACAGGTCTGTGCAACATTTCCTTCAATCAACATAGTCCTAACTACATCTAAAATGATTATGTGTTTCCTTTCAACAACTCCATTCTGCTTAGGGGTTCTAGAAGCAGATAATTGTCTTATAATTCCATTCCTCACAGAATGAATCTGTGTAGGGGAAAAAGCGAGACTAGGCTAACATGTCCTAATCCTACCTTTTGACACACATTGTGGAATATGAAAGAGCCTAGAGGTATCACACAATTGGCTACTTCTTTTTGTGGAAGAGAGAGCCACGGGCTACCTATTAGGATTTCTATTCCTTTGTTGTAATTGAAAGATAAAATGATACAAGTTCAATTCCTAATCCCAAAGTGCAGGTATGAACTAATAACAAGATTGCAGAATTAAGGTTAAAAAATGGAAAGTTGTAAACACAAGGACAAGACAAGAATGCAAATGCATACTCGGAGTTAAAATCTGAGTGAAAATGTTCAGGACGAGGGCGTGGGTGCCACTGTCCTGATTCTGCACCTGAAACTGCTCCTGAAACTGCTGTTTTGCAACCTGAAAAGCTGTCAGAAATGCTGAAACTTGCTCTCTGACAGAAGGACCAGGGCGCCCAGCGCCCCTGTCCCAGGGACCAGGGCGCCCAGTGCCCCTGTCCTGGTAGGACCAGGGCGCCCCACACCCCTATCCTGGTCTTTTGCTCTAAAATTTGGTGTGAAGTTCAGTCTCGGTCCGCTTCCGTCGGATCTGCAACTTGCAGAGTTGTCCGAATCCCGAAACCTGCACTTATATTTGAAAAGGTATGATGGGCGGCTATATAGGGTTTTGCCTTAGTCAAACCCCCGCTTTGGTTATTTCCACCTCTACGAATAGCCAAGTTGTATTGTAAAAGTAGTGTGTGTGCAGACCTTGTGTGTGTGCAAGATCCTAAAATGCAAGTAAGCAAACTAGAGCAACCTAGAAAGTAAACCCTAATTGCTCATAAATGATAATGTAAATGCTCCAAATCAAGATGCAAAGTGATCTAAAGCATGAATACAAATGATATAATGAGGCTTATGCAAAGACATGAAAACAACATGAAATCATACCCAACCCCAAGGGAGGGGTACAAGCCAATCTTCAGTCGGTGATCCCTTATTGTTCTTCAATGCCTTCAAAGCCCTAAATGGATGAATGGAATTGATGGATGCTTGATGGATGGATGTTGAATGTTGTTGAAGTCTTCGAAGATCTACTCTTTCGTTGCATAGAAGGTCCCTAAAACCAAAATTCAAATCCTTTCAAATGAAGAAAGAGAGCTCTTATATATGAAACCCTAGGTCTTAATTTCAACTTTTGGCCGACCTAGAGATTGAATCTCCCGCCAATTTCTTGGGGTTAAGCTTTATTTTATGATTGGATCTTGCTCCTAAAATTTTGGGAAAAATTTCCGGGACCATGTGCACGTCAGGCGCCATGGTCCCAACAACTTTTCACCAAATTTTTAGGGCTGTCGGATATGATGATTTTAGAGAGAATCTCGAAGTTACAGCTGATTTCAAGATGTTTTGACCCCTGAAATCAAGCCCCCAAGTTCAAAATAGGACCTAATTAGGGTTTTTGATTAAATGATGTATTGGAGGAATAAAATGAAAGGGGCACACTTTAATGAAAAGGGCCCAACTTTATGATATGGGAGATGATAAAATAGAACCCTAGACCTAATTAATTTAATTAATTAAGCACTAAAGGTGAAATGTAATGCAAAATGCAAAATGCGCCAAGGCGGGTGCTAAACTAGGTGTGAAATTGTACCACCCTAGCAAGTGCGTACAATTTATGACGCTACAGAATCAAACTCACCAAATGTAAATTCTCCATCTCTGTTAGATCTTGAACACTTCAACTTCAATCTTATATCTATCTCCACCTTAGCTTTGAATATCTTGAATTTCTCTAGTGCTTTTGATTTCTCCCTTAGAAATGTAGCCCACATCATTCTAGAGTACTCATCAATCAACAACATGAAATTTATGTCACCTTGCACACTTCTTACTCTTGTAGGACCACACAAGTCATTATGCACAAGATCTAACAATCCATTAGATAAATACAACTTACTCTTGAATGTAGTTATTATTAGCTTTGCCATCTAACATTCCTTACATATCGGATTAGCAGGTTTCACAATCTTAGGAAAATCTTTAACAACTTGAGTAGAGCTTATCTTTATCATGTTGTCAAAATTAACATGACACATCCTTCTATGCCACAACCAAATTTCATCTATTGGAGAAATTAAACAGCTTTTCACACCAACATTCAAATGAAAAATATATAAACTTTAGTTTTAGTTCTTGATGCAATTTCTATACCAGAGGCATTTAGGATCTTTCATTTACCATTATTGAATTGCAAATCATATCCCTTGTCATTCATTTGTCCAACACTCAAAAGATTATTCTTCAAACCTTAAACATACAAGATGCCATCTATATTATGCTTTCCATCAAAATAAACTGAACCTCTACCATAGATCACATAGGCTTTGTCATCTCCAAATATTACAATGCCACCATCATACTTATCTATATTCACAAATTTCTTTTATCACCTGTCATATGATGTGAACAACCATTTTCAATCACCCATTCATCTTTCTCTTCAATCTTAGAAGCCAAATATTTCTCCTCAACAATGTAGCTTGTAGAATCAGTAGGTATCGGTTCATCTTCCTTGATAGCAATAAATACAAATTCATCTTTTTAATTCCCATTTTTAAATTCTTCATCTATCACACCTTCACCAACAACATAATAACATCTCTTTTGATATTTATACTGCTAGTTAGGCTTGTATGTCTTATCATACTTCTCGTGCTTCTCATATCTATCATTCTTCTCAAACATGTTATGCTTATCAATATTTAGACATTCTCTCAAGACACCTATAAGAAAAATGTCCTATCTTATTAAAAGATAAACATTTCAAAGGTAACTTTCCATCATACTTACCAGCTCCCTTAGGCAATCTTCGAGCAATAAGAGCTTCAAGCTCTTCCAATTCTCTTTCTTTCTCTTCCATATCTAGAAACCCAACATGAACTCTCACTCAGATCATTCTTTTCTTCATGGATACAAAGGCTCTAAATGCAATCTCAGATTCTTCATGTGATTCTCCAAACTTGCTCAACTCAAAAACAACAATCTTACCAGCCAACATGTCCCTAGTCATAGTAGTCACACTTCGAATCTCATCAATAGTAGATACTTTAGGCTTGTAAGAAGGAGGAAAGGATCTTAGCACTTTAGCAAAAATATCATCTTCTTCAAGAGTTCCACCATCACATCTGATATCTAGGACAAGTTCTTTCACCTTAGCCATAAAGGTAGATATGTTCTCATCTTCTCCCATCTTCAACATCTCATACTTACCCTTCAAACTATATAGCTTATCAAATTTCACATGTTTATTATTAAGTTTTGATACTAAATGTAAATTTCTGATGCCAATAGCTAACAAGATGAGAGGGGGGGTGAATCATACAAACTTAATAATCCATAAAATCAATAGATTCAACCTCGATAACTTATACTTCAGCAATATAACCAAAAACTGCTTAAACATACAAACTCATAAACACATAATCATCATAACACATATAACACTAGATTTAATGTGGAAACCCAAATAGGGAAAAACCACTGTGGGATTTCAGACCCACTAAGAAATATACTCTTCTAGAGTATGCTCAGTTAAAAGAAAATCCCATTAAAGATTATAAACACATTGCTAGATGTGACCCGGTTAAGGGATTTCCCTCAGATCTGTTAGGATCTTCACTTTGTTAGAAGTGACCTTGTTAAAGGATTTCAAACACTCATTTAGAATGTTACCTTGCTAGAGGGTTTACAAATAGGACTGTTAATTGTTACAAAATAACAGTAATAAAAATATATCTGCAACTTCACATCTAAAATGGTAAAGCAGATTCTTATTTGCTCAAAACAATCTTGTCATAGGACTTATCTTGTCCCTTTGTTGGGCTCTCTACTCTGTTATTCAAATAGGTCTTCAAGCTTCTATTCTTGGTAATCACTATGTAGCATCCCTATGTTTACACTTGTCTACATACATTGTTCATCAATAATTTCTTATTTATAAACAATTGCTAACCACTTAATCTCTTTGATCAAATTTCCCATAATCAATCTTAGCCATCAGGTCTTCAATCTTGACTAGGTTCAATGCATCCTTCGATCTGAAAACATTTTACCTTGCCTAGGGACTTGCATTCCTTTCTTGGAACTTGCACAAGGTTATTGCGGTTCAATCTGCATTTTAGATCTTCATGTCGATCTTCTATTGCCATAGATCATTAACAAACTTCATGCACGACATACCAATCATTTATACATCTCTAGTTAATCATTGTCCTCATTAAATAATGCTTGTATTCATCCAATGCGCTCTGTCATAACTCGGTTGCAACTCGATAAATACTAAACTTTACTTGGTAGACATTCCGCCTTTATTATATCTGCAACTTCACATCTAAAATGCTAAAGCAGATTCTTATTTGCTCAAAACAATCTTGTCATAGGACTTATCTTGTCCCTTTGTTGGGCTCTCTACTTTGTTATTCAAATAGGTCTTCAAGCTTCTATTCTTGGTAATCACTATGTAGCATCCCTATGCTTACACTTGTCTGCATACATTGTTCATCAATAATTTCTTATTTATAAACAATTGCTAACCACTTAATCTCTTTGATCACATTTCCCATAATCAATCTTAGCCATCAGGTCTTCAATCTTGCCTAGGTTCAATGCATCCTTCGATCTGAAAACATTTTACCTTGCCTAGGGACTTGCATTCCTTTCTTGGAACTTGCACAAGGTTATTGTGGTTCAATCTGTGTTGTAGATCTTCATGTCGATCTTCTATTGCCATAGATCATTAACAAACTTCATGCACGACATACCAATCATTTATACATCTCTAGTTAATCATTGTCCTTCATTAAATAATGCTTGTATTCATCCAATGTGCTCTATCATAACTCGGTTTCAACTCGGTAAATACTAAACTTTACTTGGTAGACATTCCACCTTTATTAACCAATATCGATAACCTTAGGGCTTACCGACTAGGTTCCTTAAGGTTTACTGACTAGGTTCTTTGCTCGGTGACATAGTATAGTATTAACCTTACAATCAACAACATAAGTAGGATATCAAAACAATCTAAACATCATGATCTCATCATTGTCTAACTCGGTAATAGTTGCCCATTGAATAACTTATTCCTCCTCTTTCTTATCATATTCTTTCTATGTCTTTTACCGACCACTTAATTCTCTTCAAATCAATCTTCTCAAGATATGGAAACATCATACTGAATCAAAAAATCAATTTCTTGACATCAATGACAAAATAATGTTATAAAGATAGTTATCATCCTTTTTCAGTTATATCAATAATCTTCAACAATCTTCTCAATATCCTTAATGAATAGCAACAATCTTTCTTTCTATTGAAATGCCAACAATTTATCTCCTTCATACAAGGTCTCTAACTTCTCCTAGATCTCATGTGCACTATCTAAACCCATTACATTAGTCATTTCTGAATCAGTCAGGGTACTCAATAATGCTTCCTTAGCTCTTATGTTATGTCCAACATCCTTGAATTTAGCAGTAGTAATTGGACCATTCTGAGGAACATTGTTGTATTATTTGTAATCTTCCAATAATCATCTCCAAGACATTACAAGTGAACTTCCATCCGGTCCTTCCATATAGTGTAATAGTTTCCATCAAATCTAGGACTCTCTTTCTTGAAAACATAGGTTGCCATCCCAGATCTCAACTAGTCAAGCTTCTTCCAGAGGATCTATCTCTGATACCAATTGTTGGCAACAACAATGAAGGGAAACTGAGAAGGGGGGATGAATCAATTTTCACTAGATTAAACAATTTAAGCATAATCTCAGATCTGATCAGTAGCAATAAGAACAAAATTGAACACAATAATAACAACACACATAACACTAAGATTTTAATGTGGAAAACTCGGTTAAGGGAAAAACTATGGTGGGAACCTACTCACAATAGGATAATCCTCTGCAGTAGTATGTGCAAATATTATAATGGGAAATACACATGCATTCAGGCACACTGCATAGAGCTCACTACTTAAAATATAATGACCCAAAAGGCTCCAACCCTTAGGGGACGTTCACTACCTTACAATAATATTTGGAATACAATCCAGTCTAGATGAATTGAAACATTAGTATCTCCTAATGCCTAGTGACAGATCTAGTTAAACTCATTTATTTTCTCTACAACACTCTCTACTCAATACATGACACTGAGAGATCAATTCTCTTATTTGCACATACACCACTCTCTTAAAATGAAAACACAACAGTCTCTCTAAAATTACATGAATATGACACCCATTTATACAAATCATCAACCTTGACTACAAGGTCGGCTTAACCCTCAAGACCTTATTACAAAATTACATCACATGATATGTGAAGAAACCACCGAACCAATGCAATGCTATAGATAACATAGCATGAACCCAAATCAAATCCTCAAACATGCAACGCCACCAGAAATCTAACCAAGATCAACCGCAACATGCTACACCATTGAAAATATTGCATAACATGAAGAATATCAACGGACCCATAAAATCTTCAATACCTTGCACAAGGATCAATGTGGACCACCACAACAAATAGGACATCATTAGGAAACACTAAAAAGCACATTAGAACCATCCACAATAGTTGCACAAACACCACTTATTCAAACCTTCATCGATCAACATGCTAACACTCAAGAACACTTAACAACAACAATTCATACTAGAAGGATAACTTGTGGAGCACCATATCATGAACCATCTAAAATGAAGATACAAATGAACATCCTAGACAGTGCTAAATCTGCAACTCAAGATCAGAGTATATCGGAGCACAACGGATAAAAAACCAGACTCTACCAACTGCTGAATAGAAAAACCAAACCTCAATCTAGATCAAATGATATTATTAAGAAAAGTTATGGTTTATTGAAACCAATAAATAATTAATTATCTCTACTTGGTTCAACATCCCAAATAGATAAAGAAACTAGATCAACTCTCTATAATCACCAGGGCACCAAAGCACAGGAATATGTTGATATCAATGACAACAAAATATCCTAATAGAACCAATATCCAATAGGTATATATGAGTCCAGGTTGCATACAAAAATTGACCAACCACAAAAAAAATTGAGGCTCAAAGAAATTGGCTTGCTCAATGGAATATATCAGCTCAAGAAAATATTGATGATATAGCTCTTAATGTCTCTAGGAATTTAATTTTTTTTGAAAGCAACCAAGTTCAAATAAATCCTATGTATACAAAGGTTTCTTCAATAACCCATAGCTAGCAAAGTACTGAACAAGACATATTAGAAAATAAAGAGTTGGTTGATTTAGTCTCTAAAATGCTAGATAAGATTATATCTTATGTCAAAAAGATTAGGGTAACTCGGGACAAATATGATAGTTCTAAAGAAGAAGATAAAAAGAAACATCTAACGAAACCTTCAAGGAAAGTTATCATAAAGAGAAGAAAAGGAATTTTTGACAATGATGAACTCGATAAGATTCTTAGAACCCATAACACAAAGGAACACACTAGTGTTGTGGTAGAGATAAATTGGTTACAAGAAAATAGGATAAGTGAACAAATTAGTGAACTTGTGTATGATGAACAAGATAAAGATTTTGAAATAGAATCTATTCAAGAAATGTCAGTAGAAATGGACATTATTGATAAAGAGACTTCAGATCTAGCATCAGAAAAAGAACCAATCAAGGAACTCACATTAGAAGAAGAAGAAGAAGAAGAATGAGAACAATTTGCAAAAAATGATAATGATGAAAGCATGTGATAAAATAGTCCACTCAATCCTCTCACTTAGAATACTCATCTCGAACAACTAAGGCCATAAGATACAAATAGATACATCTTGAATATTGATGAACTGATTGATCCTTATGATGCAATTATTGTATGGTGTGATTCTTTAGAAAATTTATTTGATACTAGAACTTCTTGGACAGAATCACAAAAATTAGCCTATGCAGTGAGATTATTCTCAGGAAAGTTAAGAGATTGGTGGGAAGGTTTTCTAAATGAAGGCCCTGTAGATGGTATAGGTGATCAAACTGAAGATTTTGAGGAAGCCCTTATTAAATATTTAAATCTTAGAAAACAAGATATAATGAATACTTGGTTTCCACAATTAAAATTTAAAATGATTGATAAATTTTGTATAGCCACCAAAAATAAGGCTAGGTAGGCTACAAGAATCTTATATACTTTGAAATTAAGGAATTTAATTTTTCTATATAGATATAATTTTGTTTTTAAAAAGTATTTGTTTCAAGCTCGCCTAAAAATAATGAGTCAGCTAAAAGACATTATCTAAAATTTTTGCCTTGTCCATTGGGAAGCTCGGCAAAAGACTATGTGATGAACAAAAAAGGTTTCCAAGTCCAAAATTGCACATTTGCTGAGCTCAAATATGGTATAGCGAATAAGATACAAAAATATTGTATCCTAAAATCAATTAGCCACAATGATAATGAGTTTAATTCGACACATAATCTTAAGGAATTTTACAGTAAGCCCCCATATAATGATTTCAAGAAGTTTGCTTTAGTTAAAGAATTTAAAAGGAATGTTTTCTGCAAAATCCTAAGAATAAATCTTTCTTTGCTCCTTATTCATACTATACTGGTGAGATGAAATCCTTTCCTCACCACCAAAGAAAATTAAGAGTTTCTCCAATAAAAATAAATCAGTTTAAAAGAAAAGGTTTTAAACCTCCACCATATATGCTTAGAAGGAAAACTATATCAAAAAAGGCTCCAAAACAGGTTAAATGTTTCATTTGTAATGGACCCCATTATGCAACAGATTTCAAAAGAAAAATCAATGTAGCAGCTAAAGTATACATGTAGTATTTCAACAACAAAACATGAAGTGGAATGTTATTCTAGGATATCGAGGATTTCTTGAGGAAGATGATTATTTTGAACTTCTTCCTGCAGGATTAGAAACTTATAATATGGTGAAAAGAAAAAAGAAAAATAAAGGTTGGTATAATCTGAAGAAAGCTCTTCTAATGAAGAAAAACAAGATTATGTAGTCAGCTTTCTAAGAGAAAAATTGAGTGAAACTCAAAAAAAATATGATACAGAAAAAACTAGAGATCCCTATAGAGAAACTGAATCTAGATAAGAAAGAAGGCATGTAGGAACAAAACATTTAAAGAAATTAAATGATATCAAAGAAGAAATGAAACATATTGTAGACACATAAATCTGTCCACTAAATTAAATGAATATTTAATATTTATTTGATACACTAATATTCCTCTATTAATTAAATTCACATTTAATTCATTCATTCAACCCCCATTCTACTATTTTAATTAAATAAATTACATAAATTTATTTAAATTAAAATCCCTATCTATAACACAATTATTAAATAAATCTAATTTATTTAATTTCCCTCATTCCTCTCATTTAAATAAATCAACATTTATTTAAAAACACAAATCAAATTCCCCTTTTATATAAATCAATATTTATTTAAAATCCCACCCCACTTGCATTTTCTTACAAATACAAGTTGTACCGATAAATAGATTTTATTTCTAAATAAAATCCTATTTTCTCTCACCCACCAAACCCACTTGCCCACTAACTTCCTTCTAAATTCTTCGAACCCGCCTCTAATTAGCCTAATTCCCCTCTCTAATCAGTTGCACATTCCCAAATAAAGATCACTTCTCAAAAATACCTCAAAGTCTTTGAAATGCATTAAAGGATTTTATTCTCCAACAAGTTAACCCCCAAAGTCTTTCAAAGCCTTTATGGCTCTTACATAACCATTAATGGTTAACTCCACCTACCCACATGGTTAGAAACTTTCCCTCTAACTCAACCCTCATTTAACTCATGGGTCTCTTCAAGCATTCATTTCTTTGACCATCGTTATCTCCATTAACTCTTGCAAAAGCATTAACCTTGGATAAAAGATTTATCCACTAACTCAAGACTAACCAAAACCTCCTAGGGTAATCCTCATGTCATCTCAATCATTTAATGCTTCCTCCCTCTCCTCTCAAGCCATTTCATGTTGATACCTACCATCATGGGATTGGGTTGAAAGCCATCACATGGATCACAAGCCCATCAATCCTAGCCCTTCACAAACTCACTCAATTTGGGCCATTCAATCAACATTTTTCCCAATAAAAGGGCCTCATTTATCAAGAAAAGGAGGAAAATTTTTGCATTATTATTATACCTGTATGTTCATAGGGTTTTCTCATAGCAATCTTAGTCATTTGCATGATAACAGATTTTAGATCATCTTTCAACCACTTTCAAATCTTCATGTCATCCATGGTTCTATGCTAAAAGCTGAGAGCTACTTACAATCACCCATTTGGATCTTGGAGAGGATAAGAACGAGGGAGAAATATCTATGAGCCTTTTTGGGATCATCTTGGGGAGTCTTTTCATTGTTTGCTTTATATCTCTCTTGGTATGCATCTTAAGGTTTTTGAGTTCATTTATGTTTAGTTCTGGTTGGAACTAATCTATTAATGTTTGAACTTGTGTTTGTTCCTTGTGACCCTTTTTCCTTGCATCATTTGGTGAACCCGACGTGAATCAAACATGCAACCTTCTAATTACTTATTTTTTTTGTTGTGATTTTCCAGAATTTTCACACACAAGTTGCGCTTTAGCACTTTTGTTTCGTGCTTTGCCACCTTTGTCTGACAGTTTTGGCACTTTCGTTAGGGATTTAGTGCTTCTGCACATTAATTATCGCTTTTGTATGGATATGGTGTTACTACTTATCAAGTTGCCATTAGTTTTTATATTCAAATTCATACTGTATACTCTAGTCAGTTAGCACTACCAGATCATGCAGTCGATAGACACAGAGAAGTCAGTATGCACAGTCTAGTCAGTTACAAAGGAAAGCAATCACAGAACACAGCATACATCGAGTTGTCTACCGAGTATCTTTTTATGACTACCGAGAAGTAAAGATGACACACCGAGTGAAATGTGTTACCAGATACATTAAACTTGGACATACATATGAAAACATGTTACAAGATCGAGGCACATCGAACCGTTATTACATTGGAAATTGCACCAAAAGATTGTGTATGAATTTGAGATCAATCTAACCAATGAAATATTTTGTATAGTTATTCATTCAAGGAATCATGTTTGTAAGATCGAAGCAATGAATTGGATCACCATCTTAAGAGATCTATTTATACAACATGAGTTTAGGGTGTACATATGTGTAAGAAGACTATTACAGAGACACAGAGGTCACCGAGAAGGTTTTTAGAGAATAGTCGAAGAACACAGTAAACAGAAGGGTTTACCGAGTTACTATATGGGTTACTGAGGTATGCTATAAGCAAGGTAATCTATTCTAAGCACATAGAATCTGCTATAACATTTGAGATGTAAAGTTGCAGATACTTTTAATGATTTTATTGTAATATTGTGAAGTTGAAAGAGAAACCTTTAACAGGGTAAAAGACTCTAATAAAGTCTATAAATTGTAAAGCCTCTAACTAGGTGCAACATTCAAAATAAATGTTGTAAAATCCTTTAGCAAGGTAGATCTAACAGATCTTGTTACTCCTAACAGGGTAAGCTATCATAAATAGCTAAAATGTAGCTCTAACCGAGCACTCTTTATTATTGCAGTAGTGAAGTTGTGGGTGCCATCCCCACCACAGTTTTTCTCTCTAGACAAGAGTTTCTGCATAACCAAAATATGTGTGTTATGGATTGAATCATGTATGATTGTTATCTATTTTCTTTAACTTTATTTTATGTTACTGCACTATTCTGTTTATGCATAACAGTAAAGTTATTATTCAAGAAAAGTTTTGAAGTATTGATTCACCCCTCCCCTCTTAGTACATTAGCTTTCCATATTGGGCCTAACAATTGGTATCAGAGATTGAATCTTGGAAAAGGGTTTAACTACCTAAAGAGAAAGATCTTATCAATGGAAGGCTATAAACAATCTCGGAGGATTGTATATCTGCAAGAAGAGTTGGATCATGTGGTCTGCACACCGAGCAAACACTAGAGGTTACCGAACTCACACAGATTCTTACAGACAATATGCAGTAGTACCATGGGATTACAACACAAGGATATGGTGTGAATGTTGTCGAAGATATGGACATATTAGTGCCAACTATTTTATAAGGTTTGGAATGAACAACCGAAGATCATGGAGAAATCCTGGTATGGCATGTTTTCATTGTCACAAAGTTGGACATTTAGCTAGAGATTGCAGAGATCAACCTAGAAGAGACACTGAAGAAATAAAAGAGAAATTAAAGATGATTTGGAAAAAGAAGGAAATTGTGTCAAATGAAGAAAGCACCTTACCTACTGAGTTAGGTGCACCTATTCCAAATTAATCAGAAAAGGTATGAAGGGACTGCATTCTCTGAAGGTTAAAATCTTAACAGTTCCTATTCTATTATGTACTAAATTCAAAATCTGCATACTTAAGATGCATTAGTAAGTTTGAAATCCTATCAAAAGTACTTTACAAGAAACCTGTCAAGTCAGTGAACACAGGAAGCCTGTCAAGTCGGTAAATAAAGAAAATTTGGTTACTCGGTTAAAACAAAAGGAAATCGATAAAAGGTGAACCGAGTGCATTTAATATCTTTGACCTAACCCGCATAGAGATCGATAAGGTATTTTGTGTACTTAAAAGCATTTTCATGGTCATTTACATTCACCAAGTTTTTGAAAGAGAAGAGCAAAGCTAATCAAGGCGATCAAACCTCATTCAGAGCGAATTTCAAGGTATTTACATCAAATCTCATCGCATTGTCAAGCTAGTTTACCGATCTTATCAAATTGTTATTATTTGCTGAGTGTGAAGCGTCTGTCATTTGTAAACCGTCAAACCCTAAGGATAGTTTTCTAAAGTTTTACCTGAAAACTACAATGGTGCCCAAGATCCAAGATCCCATAGTTGTCAAGAATGTAGGGAAGCCCTCATTGAAATACACTTTGACTCCTAAAGTTGCCTCTGAACCGGATGACAAAATCACCTTTTCACTCATCCCGGATTGAATCTTGTTAGTTGAAGATGTTATATTCCTCACCAAATGCCATGTTGAAGAACTTGGTCATGTTGAGATTAGAGACACCTATGATGAATTATGTACTGATGGTGTATTAAACAGTAAGTATGAACACATCAAAATCAAGGGATTGACTGAAGCCCTAACCTACCCTTGTGTGTTCAAGCCCCAATGGGCTATATTTGTTTTGAGCAAAGTTCATGATGATTTCATGTGGCTAGAAGAGAAACCATTCAAAATCACCAAGGAAATCACTCATGTGATCACCAGTTATCCTATCTATGATCATGCACGAGCTCAAAAGATGATATCATAGAAGGAGTTAATTAGTTTAACCAAAGTAGAATCTGATTATAGAGGACTGAAACTGAACAATATCACTGATGCAGAACTTAAGTTTGCCATTAGAGTAATTGGTTACTGTTTCTTCCAATCAGCAAGGGAAAATAGTGTACCCTATGCAGCAATTGACTTAGCCTATAAAATTGTGAAAAAGGGAATGAAAGTTGACTTATGTGAAGTGTTATTGAAGAACTTGTTTGAGAATTTGAACACAATAAGGAAGCCGAAGAAGAACAACTCGGCAAATACACTGAAGTTTGGTTCACTTCTTGTATGCATGTTTTTCTACTTTGAGAAATTCTTTCCATCAGTCTGTAAAGTAGTTTGGGAGCTACACCGACCAATCACCCATCAAATTAATGACTTTATCAAGAAGCTAGGTGATAATTTCAATGATATAATGGATGACTACTTCAGCAAATTTCAAGAGAAGATGCACAACAGGTACCGCATTCCACCCCAGCTGGTAGAGAAATATAAAGATGATATATGCTTTGAGGTAGATACTGATTACTGTTATGTGAATGTTGTGGAACCAAGAACTCAATCTTTGCCACCAATGGGTTACGAGATTGACTTTGATATCACACAACAAAAAATTGATGTATATCTTTTATTACCAAGGCATGCCACCAAATTGAGGTATGGAACCTATGAAGAGGTGAAGGGAAAAGTAAAAATGAGCATTGTAGTACCCAAGGCTACAAGAAAAGCAACAAAGATGATAAAGGTTTTAACGGAGAAATTCGGAGAAGAATCTTCCTCCACACCTGTCAAAGGCACTCTTGCCATCACCAAAGAGGAATCAGAAGCTCAAGAAGCAGCAATAACACTGAGAACTGAATTGCCTAGGGGTAAAGTGTTGAAAAGAAAGAAACATGACACTTCAAAGGCCCTATCGACTCCTCCAACAAAGAGACCTAACACTAGAGCATCAACTACATCACCGAGTAAGAAACAAAAGAGTGTTACTGCTCCCAAGGTAACCAAGACCTACAAGAAATCTACTCGGAGACTCATTATGGCAAAAGAGTCTAGTGATACAGAATCCGAAGATGCAAACAAATTCCAGATTGTAAAGAGCAAGAAGGTAAATATACATAGTGTTGAAAACTTCTGTGCCAATCTAAAAGAATATGGTGGATTTGCAGGATTTAGATATGTCAAGTATGAGACTAGGAATAATGATGAGAAGAGACAAATTGAAGAAGCTATTATTTGCACACTTCTAAAGTTTCGGCTAGCTCCATTAGAACTAGTAAAGTCACTTCCAAATGAACTTTACTTGCATATTGCTAATAGGTGGAAATTTGCAATGGACTCAGAGAAACAAATTAGAGAAAGAAGTCTAGTCCATCTATTTCCTGATATGTCTGTAGCAAAAATAAAGAAACATTTGACAACCTACAACTCAAAATTTCTTGTCAAATAGAGAGTCTTAAAACTGATGAATGGGCTATATATTGATGTAGAAAATGAGACAAAAGCAAAATGGCAGGAAATCTTCAAAACTACGGATGTCGGTGAACAATCTAAAGTTGAAATTATTGATGTCACCGAACATGATCCTAATGTCACCAAGCATGGTCCTGATGCTACCGAGCAAGACCCAGTTGACACTATTCAAATTGATGAAGATGTTATGGATACAAAGGACCCAGAGTAGGAGAAGATAGAAGGCACTACATATGTAAAACTTGTATCTAGTGAATCCGTTTTAGAACAAGTTCAGCCTTACCCACTAAACAATCAACCTGTCTCTACTGAAGCTCCTTAGGATACAGCACAAGGCACCAAAGGTCACCAGTCTAAAGTAGCAGAAGGTACAACTCAAGAAAAGACCTCTCAAGCACCCTCGAGCACCGAAAATGTAGTAGCTAAGACACCCAGTACCGAGACACCAAAAGACACCACAACAGCTACAGGAACTGACCAAAGTGTTGCCTCTACCGAGCAACCTACTGAGAGTCAGCAAGCCTCTCAAGCTATTGTCTTGGTCCAACCAACCAAAGGTAAAGAGAAGAAGGTGAAAAAGCATAGTTTCAAAGTTGATTTATCTAAACCAATAGTGTTGCACAATGTGGATATCTCAAAATTAAAGGGGCGAGCACTTATTGATTTTGGTGAACTATGCAAAGCAAAGGTTGAACAAGAGAAATAGATGGCCATTCAAAAGAAGAATAAAGTACTTCAGAAGGTGAAGACACTGTTGATAGATATGCTACCTTTAGCTACAGTGTCAACCGATGCAGCCATCCACATTCAACTGGATGAACTCCTTAATCAAACAGAAACATCCAGAGTAGATGCATCTGAGTACTTGAGCAAGCTAAAAGACAAGGAGCTTACTACAAAAATGATAGAAGAGGTACAAAAAGCTCTAGCTATTGGCAAAGTCAAGCTTGTCAAATTCATTGCTGAGTTGTCCCCTCAACTCAAGCATATTCTTTATTTATTTCAGAAATTTGCACATTTTCTATATTCATTAAAGATATCAAGAATAAAACTAATGCAATTGAGAAAGAGATCATCGATCTCTCAAATAAGTTGACCACTAAGCCCAATTCAGTTCAGAATTTTTATACAAAGCTTCAACAGCTCATGGCTCAACAACTGGAACTAAGAAATGAAGAACATAAGATCATGATGGATATAATGACACTCCACACATTATTCCTTCCTCATCTTTCATCAGTTCAAGAACAGATTAACCGAGCTAAATGCCTATCTACAACACAAGAGGGAAGCACTCTTGATTGCTTAATATCCCTATTGGCTGATATTCAAGCACAAACTTCTTTAATGGAAAGTGTCAAAGATGCACTCTCTGTCGCACTCACCGACACCCAGAAGAAGTATAAATCTATTTTTGATCAGTTACCACCCCCAGATGGAAATTAAGTTTTTGATGTTTGTCAAAAAGGGGGAGTGATACTATATAAGGGGAGTAATATAATATATTGAGGGAGTGATATAGTTTTGATACAGTATTTGGAGTATTGTATATAGGGGGAGTATACCGAGCAGAGTATGCAGAGTATCCAAGGAAAGTAAGCAGAGCACACAAGCACACAATTGAGCATGCAAAATCAAAGTTATGTATAGTATAATGATAAGGGGAGTATATCTGAATATACTATTTCATTGACTATTGTATATATTGTCAAGTATAGTCATTTTGCAATGTATATAGATTTTTGAGTTATGACTTTGAAAGTAGTTTTTGTCAAACATCTCAACTAATGTCAAAAGGGGAGATTGTTACTACTTATCAAGTTGCCATTAGTTTTTATATTCAAAGTCATACTATATACTCTAGTCAGTTAGTACTACCGAATCATGCAGTCGATATACATAGAGATGTCGGTATGTACAGTCTAGTCAGTTACAAAGGAAAGCAGTCATAGAACGCAGTACACATTGAGCTGTCTACCGAGTATCTTTTTATGACTGCCGAGCAGTAAAGATGACACACCAAGTTGATATACACCGAGTGAAACATGTTACCAGATACATTGAACCTAGACATACATATGAAAATGTGTTACAAGATTGAGGCACATCGAACCATTATTACATTGGAAATTACACCAGAAGATTGTGTATGAATTTGAGATTAATCTAACCAATGAAATATTTTGTATAGTTATTCATTCGAGGAATCATGTTTGTAAGATTGAAGCAATGAATTGGATCACTGTCTTAAGAGATCTATTTATACATCATGAGTTAAGGGTGTACATATGTGTAAGAAGACTATTACAGAGACACAAAGGTCACCAAGAAGATTTTCAGAGAACAGTCGAAGAACAGAGTAAACAGAAGGGTTTACCGAGTTACTATATGGGTTACCGAGGTATGCTATAAGCAAGGTAATCTATTCTAAGCACATAGAATCTGCTATAACATTTCAGATGTAAAGTTGTAGATACTTGTAATGATTTTATTGTAATATTGTGAAGTTGAAAGAGAAACCTTTAACAGGGTAAAAGACTCTAATCAAGTCTATAAATTGTAAAGCCTCTAACCAGGTGCAACATTCAAAATAAATGTTGTAAATTCCTTTAGCAAGGTAGATCTAACAGATCTTGTTACTCCTAATAGGGTAAGCTATCAGAAATAGCTAAAATGTAGCTCTAACCGAGCACTCTTTATTATTGCAATAGTGAAGTTGTGGGTGCCATCCCCACCACAATTTTTCTCTCTAACCAAGAGTTTTTGCGTAACCAAAATATATGTGTTATGGAGTGAATCATGTATGATTGTTATCTATTTGCTTTAACTTTATTTTATGTTACTACACTATTTTGTTTATGCATAACAGTAAAGTTATTATTAAAGAAAAGTTTTGAAGTACTGATTCACCCCTCCCCTCTCAGTACATTAGCTTTCCATATTGGGCCTAACATATGGTGCTTTTGTTGTCTCTGTCTATCAGTTTTAATTATGTCTAAAAACTGATAGACATAATTGTCACCTAAGCACTTTTGTTAATGTTATAGCGCTTTTGTTAATAGTATTGTGCTTTTATTAATACTTTGGTGTTGTTGTTAGAATTAGCGCTTAGGTTTTCTCACAAAGTAGCGCTTTTGTTCCAAAGAGTTCAATATTGTAACTGAAAAACTGAATTTAGGCTTGTGGAAGCCCACATAAGGTTTTAGATTTTCACTAACCTCTTTCTTTCCAGGTTTCTAACAATTTCTTGTAGGTTGGAGGAGTTAAATTTAGGATTTTGATAGATCTTTTTAGCATTTTTTAAAAGATTGGTTAAAAATAATTTGTATTTCCTCTTTTTTTTGGTAAAAAGAACCTCACAATTTAGTTTTGGTGTTTTAAAACAAATCAAAACTTGTGTTTTAGTCTTAAAAAGAACATCACTTGCAAAGCTAAAATTTACAACAACTTCAACATTTCTTTTTGCAAGTTAGGTTCACACTTCAAGTTTGAGCTATAAAAAGAACAATCAACTTGTCCATTTACTTACAAAGAGATTTACTTTCAACCAACGTTCTTTCATTTCGTTGACTAGGATTTTCATTCCTATTTAAACAAAAAAATTGCTTTGTGGGATAAAAAGAACACCATATCTATTGGATCAGCAGATCTCCAAATAGCAAGTACATCACATTGCAATAAAAAGGTTAAAAAGAACAAGTGTCTTTTGTGTTTGGCACACTTGTACAAATCTGTAGAGTGGTCCTAGTTCTAACACACACTATCCTCTCCCTTTTCTCTCGTGGTCCTAGGTACAAGAGAAAAGTGTTAGTAAGACTCTAAATTTTCTATTTTTAAGAGAGGCCTACTAAGAGACACATGACTCTTGGGATGACCTTGCAGGGTAAAGCCTTTGAGCCTCTATAGAAATCAGGTGAGCGTGAAGGATGTATCCTTGGGTGTAGTTGTTCCTATAGTGTAACTTGCCAAAAGGACATATGGGCCCCACCGTGAGTTACAAGGCTCTTAAGTGAGTCACTGCAGAATGAACTTACATCCAAATACATTGAACATTACTAGACACCTCTTATTTTAGAAGCCCACCCATTCTATTGATTGAGGATATTTGAGAAAAGTTCAGTGCTAGAGCATAGATGGTTTTGCTCCCAAGATACTCACCATACATATTTCCTTGAGTAGAAACAAGGCTTTTTGAAAGGCTACTTGTAGCTTGATGAAAGTGGTGACTCCCCCATCATAGGGATCACCTATCTATTATGCTCATGCAAGACTTAGTATATCACATCCTTACTTACCATGGTGGGATACATAACATATGTAGTACCAAAGTCAAAGAAATATCAAGTTTTGGGCTGAAAATATCACAACTGGCCATTACCCTAGGGATAAAAGGTGTTTGAGTTGTCTTTGTCTTTAGGCCTGGGAACATACATACATTTATAAGGGTCAAAAAGTTCATGATTGGGTTGATTTATACCCACACCTGTTGTGCCTTTATTGGAAAGGGGCAAGACTATGTGCTTGTGTGCTTGACGTATTTTATTGTGAAAGGATTCAAACAATTGAAACAAAGTATCCATCCAACAAAATCTACATCAACATTGATCATTTTGTATGATCATCACCCATATCTTGAGAAAAAGAAGTCTTCATCAAAAGACTAAGATGAAGAAGAGACATCTTGGTTCAAGGGCCTTTATCAAGAGAAGGAAATTTCTCTATATCAATAGACAACTCTTTCTCTCACATATAGTATTCTTTCCTCTATACGCTTGTACCTTCAGGGAAAAATCAAATGAATTTGACAAAGAGCCTTTGAGTAATAGAGATTTCACTCAGTATAGAGCTTTTGATTATCGAAAGAACAAAGGGGGAAAGATCAATCCTACTTTATTTCCTAAAAATTGTATCACATACAATTAAGATCGACAAGAACCACCAACCCCTATAAGTGAGGAAGAAGTAGAAACCCCCTTCATAACGTAAGAGTTTTCTTAAGACACATATCCTATCCACTTGCACATCCAAACATCACAAATTCACTCAACTCTCAACACAAATAGGTCTTGTCCTTAGTCCTTTCGGATATTGTTTAAACAAACCAACAAATCACTTTTAGGGTGTCTCTACATCTAGGATCAATCATCCTAAGATGTATTTCTACACATCTAGATAGGTTAAAACTAGTTTATGAGTGCATCCTCTCATTACTAGGTAGCTTGGATTATAATACATCTCAAACATTTCTATACCTCATCGCATCAAATTGTTGAAAAACACAAAAGCAATTCACAAATAACTCTGTTGACATCCAAAATTCAGTATTAGAGATCTATCTCCCACCAAAAATTTCAAAAAACTTGTCTTCCATCAACTATTTCATCAGGCCCTCACCATTTCAGAATTTTAGAAGACCACCTCATAGTCATTTTTTACAACATCAAACTTTTAAACCATGGCTCAAACAAGAGCAATGAAAAATCGACAACCAGAAATTGAAGAGGAGGATGAAAACATCAATGAATTTCATGAGGCCTTTGGAGGAGGCACTAATGATGAAGATCCCAACACTCCAACTCCAAAAGAATTGGAAAGAGCACAACATAATATAAAATTCAACAAACTCTTTGATGAAATTCTTAGAAACAATGCCATTGCTCATTTCTTAAGAATCACTCAAGAGGGTGCCAAACTTCCCTCTAATTCTGATACAACACAATTACAACAAACATCCAAGCAACACAACCATCACAATGGTGGAGGAGATAGAGACTACTTCCACTACCACCTTAATCATCAAGGGAATCCTCGACCTCCTCCTCCTTCAGAAATAGACACGTTGAGGAAACAAGTACAAAATCTTGCCCAACAACTGAATAGTGGTGTGAAGACTAATTGATTCTCACTTAACGACATTTGTCCATATCCATTTGACAAGAACATTCTTATGCCAGTTTTTCCACAAGGATTAGAAACACCCAAATTTGAAAAATATAGAGGCAAAGGAGATCCTAGGGACCATGTGCGATAATTTCACTCCGCTTGCTTAGAGGTGGCCTATGAGGACACATATCTGATGCACCTCTTTCGTCAAAATTTGGGAGGCACAACCACACAATGGTTTTCATGTCTGTCAGGTGGTATTAGAACATTTGAAGATCTGGTCCAAAAATTTATCACTCACTATGCACACAACATAGAATGTGACGTCACCATGGTAGATTTGTGCAACACAAAACAAAAACTAGGGGAGTTGTTCTCAACTTTCCTACAACGGTGGAGACAACTATCTATCTGATGATCCCTTCATCTACCTAAGCAAGAATTAACAGAAATTCTCATTTCCAACTTAAATGATGAAATAGAATTTCATTTGGACATGAAGGGCACATAATCCTTTGAAGAAATGATAACTCAAGGGCTCAAATGTGAAAGAGCCCTCATCAAAAAGGGAGTTATCAAAATTTATAATGAACACAAAGATGGTCCTCATCTACACTATAAAAGCAACAAACCAAAATCTTGGAACAAAAATAAGAATGTTGTTAATAAAAGGAAGTGGACACAAGAACAGTGAAAATTGCACAACCTGTGGTTAGGTTTGCAGGACAAAATCTTCCTCCTAACAACAACACCAACAATAATCCACAAAAATCAAGGTCACAATACACAACAAGAGGAACCAAAGCAAAAGCATCAAAATTACAAGCCAAAACGCACACATACACCCTTAGGATAACCTATCAAAATGATCTTATGCTAATTAATATCCTCCAATCTTGTGACCTTACCAAAAACATCCAATTAGGAACCTCAAGTCAAGCCTCCATGGTGGTGAGATCACGAAAATTATGAATTTCACCAAGGAAGAGGGCATAAAATAAGAAATTACCATTGGCTACAAGATCTTGTTCAGGATCTTATCGATAGAGGAGAAATAGAAATTGAGGAACATGACCCCAAAGAATACAATGATGATCACTTAATGCTCAAAAATTCACTTCCATCACATGATCAAAGGGGTCCTTCAACCTCAGGGAGAAACACAAACACCACAACCAATTACACACAAGTTGCATATAATTATACTGTGAATCACCTTTATGATGTGGATGAACAAGTTGCAACTCTTACCATAAAAGATCAAAATCCTACATGAAATGTTGTTATGCATCATAGCAAGATTACTATTCAAGGGGCACCACCAAGAATGACACCCCTCCCCAAACAATATAATCTTGTAGCAAAATTGCATAAGATGCCAGCCCTCATCTCTGGATATTAGAGATTTTACGCTTACCCCCCTCACATAAAACAATCTTGGACCAAGCTCTCCAAGAAGCATTTGTCCCTGCCAACCTCAACATAGATCAGTTTCAAGCCATGGTTGGTAGTCTAAAATCATCACCATGTCTCACTTTTACCAAAAGTGACAACACATCCTTCCAACAACCCCATAATGCCTCCCTCCATATTGAAGGGTTCGTAAACCAACATAGAATCAATGGATGCCAATGGAGTCGGCTTAAACATATGCACCTTGCAGCTAGTCACAACATTGGGTTATGTAGCAGAATCAGTGGATGTCAGCAAGAAGATAACCATCAAAGAATATGATGATGTAGAACGTTCTTCCAGAGGAGCTGTTAGATTACCCATCAGGGTTGGGCCAGTGGTGAAGCATATAGTTTGCCAGGTTCTAGACTTTCCTTTGCCATACAATCTCTTGTTAGGGAGATCTTGGATACATGCCATGCAAGTTGTCCCATCTACTTAGCACCAATGTATCGAGTTTCCACATAATGGGGTAGAAATTACAATTCTTGGTGATTCTAATCCATTTGCATTTTGTAATAATATTCACCATCAGCCAAACATCACCATGTTAGGACCCAGAGGCAACTAACAGGGGGGTGAATCAGTTATCTATTAATTTCAACCCAATTATAACTTAATCAAACTTGATACATAATACTGGTAAGCTAAAATTAATACCAGTTAATAGATTAATAGTTAATATTAATACTGGTGAAGAGAAACAACATCCACAACACATAACACAAAGATTTGTACTTGGAAACCCTATAAGGGGAAAAAAAATCAGATGATACTACTACAGATAATATGTGTGTACAAATGGGGTCTACACATGCAGAAAGGCCACATGCCTAGAGCTCACTGCTCAATCACGAGATGAGAGTCACATTGACTACAATTGGATGATTAAATACAATGATAATGTATTGCTCAAAGTCGCATCTCCAATGCTGGATTTAGTACCGGTTAAGTCTTGATAATCTCCTTCAAACCTTCCTTGAACCTTCTCTATGGTCTTCTCATATGATCTTCAATATTCACACATACCATGTTACAATACCATAACCTTACATGTCATGTCCTTACATCTCACAATTGAGATCTTACATATATACCATAACCTAAGACCAAATGTGTAGGCCGGCTCACTAAGAATATTACAATTAAATCATTTACAAGTAAGGCAAGATATGATGCATCAGGTCGGCTCAATGTAATTAAAACAATAATAATTGATTAAATCATCTCCATAACATGTCATGCTGATTTGGAATAGATGATGCATATTGGTCCATAACTTAGACCAATTTTCCAGTAATAGCAAATATGTCAACCCGATTAGACTAATAACCTTAATACCAAAACCAAGTGTCCAAACCATGTCTCTGACATAACCAAGTGATCTCTAGATGATAACAAGTCATCCTTAGTGCCGATGAACAATATAACCTGTCGATGAACCAAATATCAGTGACTGTGCATTAGTCACCGAACTTGCCGGTGAACATAACCAGAAGGATAAGCGTTGACATCAATGACAAAAATAATGCAACATATCCATAATACCAGCAATATCCCCCTTTGGCATTGATGGCAACACAAGATGGAAAAACCATCTAAGTGCCAAAGCAGAAATGCCAAAAACCAAAAACCAACAATCTCTCGAATAGATCAATACCAGAAATCAAAATACAAATACAGAGAGTAAAAAAAATATCTCCCCAAAGGATAATGTTTTTCCATAGATATCTCCCCCCCTTTGACATCAAATTCCAAAAAAACACAAATACCAAATACAACCAACTCATAGAACCAATTACAATGACCAATTGTTATAACCAACTACTCCCCCTGAGAAGTAGCTCTCCTCCATCAAAGCTGGAAACAACCCTCTCTATAAATTTTGCCAGTTTGATGCCAAGCATCAACTATCTAGGTCTTTGTCGATGAGGGTATAACCCTAAGCTTCTCTTTGAGATATTCAAAAGTTTCCTTAGGCAAAGGCTTAGTAAATATATCTGCAATCTGCTCTTTAGTATTCATATAAACCAATCTCACTTCTTTTGCTTCAACATTCTCTTTCAAAAAATTGTATTTGATAGAAACATGTTTAGTTTTTGTGTGAAATACCAGATTCTTAGATATATCAATTGTTGTTGAATTATCACAATAGATGATGCATGTAGGTCCATAACAGGCCAATTTTCTGGTAACAACAAATATGTCGACCCGATTATACCAATAACTAGAATACCAAAACCAAGTGTCCAAACCATGTCTCTAACATAACCAAGTGATCTCTAGATGATAACAAGTCATCCTCAGTGCCGGTGAACAATATAACCTATTGGTGAACCAAATACCAGTGACTATGCATAAGTCACTAAACTTGCCGGTGAACATAACCAAAAGGATAAGTGTTGATAAGTGTTGACATCAATGACAAAACTAATGCAACATATCCATAATACCAACACACAATGCCTAGCAACAGGGAAGCTATCTCTTCCTCATCATATGTTAATCCAACTTAACAACCCCTACACCAAAATAAGAGAAATTAAAAATAAAAATGGCTGAGGAAGGTCACAATGAATATAATCTTAGCCAACTCTTTTGTGTTGGGCATGATGAATACTAAGAGGAGGGGGGGTGAATTAGTATACCAAAAAATACTGAACTCAAATAGTTTAACAATCTAGTAGTAAACCAGTATAACAGTTTAACTAACAAATAGGTTAACACAAATGCAAACCAAACAACAAGTAAGACATTCACCCAAAGAAGCACAATCACCATAACACAAGAGATTTTGACATGGAAACCCAAATGGGAAAAACCACTGTGAGATGAAACTCACAAGTAACTATCTACAGAATAGTAACCAGACTGGTTAAGGTCATACAATGTTCTTTACTAGAACAGATCTTGTTAGGAATCTCAACCTCTGTTAGGAGATAAGTCAAATTCAAGACTACCTTGTGAGAGGATTTTAGATCCACAGATGTGAATCACCTTGTTAGAGGATTTACAAAGGAATTTCTGGGCCTACCTGGTTAAGGGTTTCTGACTTGTCAAAGATGCGAGTAATCAACAAGTGAATGAACTAGCAAATGGCACAGTCTACTTGATTAGATCCATGGAAGCTCATTGCTAATGCATTCTAGGATTACTTCAGTCTTCAGTAAATCCGCACTCTATTATAGCACATAGACTTGATCTTTTGTCTTAAGATCGCACATACAAGAGCTCATCAACCACCGAAAACCCTCATAGCTACTCACACTAAAACCCTAGACATGATGTCCTTTAAAGGAATCTGATTTCATGTCGGTCCAATAGAATGACATTGCAAGTTCCTAGGTTCATTGTATCTAGACACATTTGGTAACACAACACAAAATCACCTTCAAAGTGTCGGTGGATGGTAACTCATCACAAGAATATACTAGTTGGTAACTGATCACAGAGTATTACTGGTTTATACAACTCTATTGATTATTGATTGGTAACTTAGAGTAATACCAGTTTAAGTAGATTACCGGTTTGACAAAAATGAAGACTGGGAAAAAGATAATTGCCACTTTTAGTTCCTTTACTCCATTCTGCTTGAGATCCTTGAACCGCTTGAGGTCTCCATGCCGCATGAGATTGGTAAATGCTTTGCAAAACACCAATAGCCTAATGACTATAATGCATGGTACCAGTTTGGAACAAATACCGGTTGAGCATAATTCATACATTCAAAAAGTGATCTCAAAGAAAGTGTGTGTCCATCAATGACAATCACATCATAATCATAAAAAATGCCAACAATCTCCCCCTTTGGCATTGATGGTAGCACTTAAGAAAAAATTTGAAATCTAAGTGTTTCCCAAAAAAATATGCCATAATCAAAATTACTCCCCCTAAGCATATACACTATCCCTTTGCAAAAAATACAATGTATACTACTCCCTTATAGAGATAAACATGAAAGTATACATAGCATGCATCAAAATTTCAAATACCAGAATACCAAAATACTTCTCCCCCTTTGTCAACAATGACAAAATAAAACTAAATAACCCCTATTTCTATTAGCTGAATAAATGTTTATGACAATAAAGAGTGAAACTTGTCAAAAATAGATTTAAAGTCCTGCATAAATTGCTTCATGGATAAGGACCATGACTCAAGTAATGAGGTAGAAACCTCATTCTTTGTTCACAACTGATAGACTTGTTCTTCCATTGCATCCAAGGTACTCATCTCTTGAGTGACCGTCAAGGCGTCTAGATTGAGATAGCATTTCTGGAGTATTTGCAATCTTGGTAGTAGGACCAGTTGAAGTTCCTACAAATTTCATGTCTGATTGCTTATCTCTGCCTCTATTCTTGTAGACTAGAGTTGAAATTGGTGAAAGGTTTGCCCATAAGTGGTAAAGGAATCATATGGTGTTTTGAATGTGCTTAAGAATGTTTGCAAATCAGTTTACAGTTTATCTTTCTGAGTAAGCACATCATCACAGAATAGATGGGGTTGGCATATCTTACTGAGTAGTAATTTCCCCTCATCCATTGCATCTCTGATGTCCTTCTATGCCTTTTACAAATCAGACCGAAGCTCATGTAATTTTTTCACCAAGGTAGTGTTCAAAGCCTTTTGATGCTCCTTTTGTGCACTGGCTTCAACAACTTCTTCCAGGCTTTCTACCTGGTCATCCACCACTATGCATAAGAGTTTTAGCTGGGCCAGAGAGGATTCGGTACTAGGGAGGTTGGTACCAGGTATCAAATCGGTAAGAGTGTCCACCACAGCTTGGATCACGTCTTGCTCCTTCTTTCTCCTTATCACCTCTAAGCGTTCTTGAGCAAGCTTAATGCTTTGCAACAACTCTGATTCATTACCAGATTGGAGGTCAATGGGACTGGTAATGTAAGCCGGTTTGGTTTGATTACCAGTTGCCTTTGGAGTCTCCACTTAAGTGCTCTATGCAGCTTCCTCCTTCTCTTTTGCTCTTAACTTGTCTTTTTATGCCTTCTTCTTCTCTTCCTCTATTTTTCTTTTCTCTTCTTCCTTTTTATTCTCTTCTTTTTGCTTCTCTTTGTCCTCATCCTTCTTTTTATTCTCCTCTTCTTTTCTCTTCTCCTCTTCCTATTTTTTCTTCTCCTCTTTCTATTTTCTCTTCTCCTCTTCTTTTCTCTTCTCCTCTGCCTATTTCTTTTCTTCTTCCTTCTCTGCTTCCTTCTTCTTCTTCTCTTCCTCTTGTCTCTTTTCTTCTTCCTTTCGTTTCTTTTCTGCTTCCTTCTCTTGTCTCTTATTCTCCTCTTCTTTTCTCCTGTCCTCTTCCCATTTCCTCTTTTCTTCTTCTTTTCTCTTTTCCTCTTCATCTGCCTATTTCTTCTTTCCTTCTTCCTATTTCTTCTTCTCATCCTCTCCCTATTTTGCTTGTCCTACCGCTTCTGTTGGTGTACCCAGTGTAACATCTTCACCATTCAAGGCATCGACATCAATAGGTTCCATTTGATCAGTGACTGGTACTCCTTCACTATCATACATTTCATCCGGTTGATTGATTTCTAGTTCTTTCTCAGCTTTCCTGTTGGCTTCTGCCACTTGGTGCAACTTTAGAGTGGATTGAGAAAGGGAGTGGGTATCTTTTACCACTTCCACAACATTTCCTTCTAGCAATAGGAGTCTCCTTCTTCTCATGAAGAAGATGCCTTTATATCTCTCCACCACTTCATAAAGTTCTGATTTGGGCACATGAGGAAAGTATTGTGCAAATACTTCCTCTCTTATTTCCTGTTCCTTCTCTATGGAAATGTGCCATTTGTTATCCAAAGAATTATATAAAGAATCAGGTGTCTCAGATCTAATTTCTGATGATCACCGGTCATTAATACATAAATAATTAATGACTTCCTATTCAACTTCTTCCTTTTCATCATTATTAAAATCATCAAAGCACTCTTTCAAATCACCAAGCACTTTTCTTCTAATATTCTTAATAGTTATTTGACAATGTGTCAAAGGTTTGTAGGAAGAGATATTAATATTTATCGCTGCAGATGTTGTCAGTTCATTCTTTGTCTTTTTCCTCATTTGCCTAGTCTTCTTAGGCTGTTCTTCAAACACAATGTCCTCTGAGTCTAGTGTGTTGTCTTTTGTCTTCCACTTTCTCTTAAAGACTTTGGTAGGTGCAGCTTCTGGTTTCTTCTTTGCTAGTGACCGCTTGGTCACTTTGGGACTTGTTGTAGTAACCGGTGCTGATACTGAAGGCACTACCTTTCCCTTCTTTACTGATGGTTCTTCAACCAGTGCAACCCTTTCCAAATAGGTCATGGTTATTTTTTCCTTAGGATCAAGGGGCGAGGTGAGTATGGTAGAGGCATACCCATCTAGCATGTCATACATTACCTCATATCCCATGGGTTCCACTTCTTCCTATCTAGGCTCGACCACTTGTATTATGCACTCATCAATTTTGAGGGTGAAGCAGATGTCATCTTCATATTTCTTGACAATACCACCTGATATTCTCACCCTTTTGATCATTTTGCATCTGAATTCATCAAAGTATTTGTTTAGAACTTCCGGATAACCAGTTCCAACCACTTGAAGGCTTTCCTTGATTTTCTTTGTAACTGGTTGATCGGCAGACCACTGAATGTCTCTGACTCCTGGGAAGTAACCTTGGAAGTAGAAAAAAAACCCAACCAATATTTGTCCAAACTTAAATCTCAAGGCATTGTCTTGTTTAATCGACTTCAAGTTAACCAAAAGTTGCCTTTGCATACAGGTGCATAAATCAAATGATGCATCTTCTTTCATCATCCTGTAAGTAGCATTTACTGCTGCAGTGGAGATAGAGTTGATTCTGCTAGCATAGAATGTCTGATAACCTATTACCAAGTAGGAATATTTGACCATATCATCCTTGATGGGATTGATGGTCATTCCCCATTAGTTGCTCACAAAACTGGTGAGCTTGGTCATTTCGGTCTTGCTAATCTTCCTTAGGGCTGATACTTCACCGACATTACTGAAACCGGTGACAACATGAATCACTTCTAGTGTGATGTCATGTGTCCACTCTAAGTATATTTAATCACTGTGCACTCTGCTCAAAATGATGCGGATGTGATCATCTGAAAAACTCTTCAAGGAAATAGACTGCATTGTGAAGCTTCTTCTTTTCCAAGATGCTGAATTCCAGTTTAATCTTCTTATCCTTCCTGTAGAACAAACTTAACTGAGAATGAATTACAAGAGACCCTAGGTCTTCAATTTTGCAATCAATATAGTCTGAAATACCTTCCTCCACTATAACACTAGCGGGTATTTGAGATAGGGCATTATACTTGGCCTTTGGTTCGATGAAGTCTGCTAAATCAATGGGTGCACTAGGGTTAGAGTGTGATACGAAAGCCATGATAAATAGAGAGATTTGAAAAATACCTTTGTAATTCAAAATTTAGGGCTTGCAAATTCTACTTCGCCACACACTCCTTCAGTTGCTGAAATACAGCTATGTGTTCTACACTTGACCGATTGATATTTGCTTCTGATACTTCTTCAAGGATTTGAAAATTCTTCAAATCGCAATCCAAATAGATTTTTGTTGCTCAGCACTTGAAAACTTCTTTGCTCAATAATTGATAAGTGAAAAATGACTTGAAAAATCCTTTTAAACAAGTTCTTCACCTACCATAATAAATGCTCCATTATTAGGTCATAAACCTTAATTTGCCTTTTACCATTTCTGGTCTTCTGCCAATTGATAGGTATCACATACGGGTTAAGGGCTATTACCAATGTAAACCAGGGGTTTGAAACATTTCACTGTTTGCTCCCCCTAAGCTTTTCTGATGCTTAGTTTGCTAGTTCAGTGACTTCCACACTAGGTACAGAAAGCGGTCCTTCTTGAATCACTTCTTCTGGCTTCTTCTTCTTCCAGGTTTTCTTCATATTCATTTGAATAGTTTCAACATCTATCTTTCCTTCCAGAGTGACTGATATATCATCTAATATATTCTTTCTCATTCTGCAGAATCTTGTTGTATGACCCAGTTTGTTGCAATGATAGAAAACCATTCCAGGTGCTCACCAAGGTCCATTATTCATGTTTTCATTCTTCCTTCTACATGTTGCAGCAGTGTGACCACTACCATGGAAGATCAAACAGGCTGCTCTCCATCCAGTTGCCACTTGATAGCCACAGCTTCCTAACTGATGATTATAGGTATTAAACTGGTTTGGGTTCCAGTTCCCAGAGAGTTCAGGAAAGACTCCTTGACTCCTTTGAGGATACCTTCCGGTGTTGTGCATGACAGACCTGCATTCAAATGCTCTATGCCCAAACTTGTTGCATGCATAACAATTACCATTGAATCTATTGGGTCTAGGCTTATTATTTAGAAAATAAGGAAACTTATTGTAAGCCTTACTTTTGCATACATTAGCAGTGTGTCCTTCCTTGAGACAATTAAAGCAAACAGGTTTGAACTTCTGCTTACCTTTATCCTTTGGTGCCGGTTGCTTCTTTGATGCTCCATCTTTTGTTCCAGAGGTCGCACCTTCCTCATAATTAGAGAAACCAATTCCATTGGTATTCTTTATCAGTTTAGCTGATTCAAGCTTTTGTTCTAGCTTGGTAGTGCTCTTATTGAATTTGGCAAGTATTTCCTTTGACTCATTAAGTTCTTTGGCAATAGAAGCATTAGATTCCTTCAAGGTTTCATTCTCAGAAATAGCCATATTTATTTCACCTTGCATTTCTTCCTTTTCTATTTTATTTTAATGAAGATGAGCGGTAAGTACATTGATCTCTTGCTTCAACTTGGAGATCTCATGATCTTTGTCTTTTATAAGATCTTCAGCTTTCCTCCGGATCTCAAGCTCTTGACACATTCTAATAGTCAGTCCTTCAAGTTCCCTTCTTAGGTTGGCATTGGACTCATTCAGTTTTTCAACTTCTTGAACTAGGGCTTCCATGTCCGCTTCATCAAAAGAACTATTTTCAATTAGCTCCATCAATTTTTCAGCATGCTCTCTTCTTTTTGCTTGAGAGGCCTTATATTTGACTTTGAGTTCATCATAGGCTTTCTCAGTCTGAGTGAGCCGATGAGTAAGTTCCCTCACAGTGTATTCCCCCATATCTCTTTCCAAGTGGTTAGACTTATAGAAAGGTTGGCTCTGTTACCAATTACTGAATACTAAGAGGGGGGGGTGAATTAGTATACCAGAAAATATTGAACTCAAACAGTTTAACAATCTAGCAATAAACTGGTATAACAACTTAACTAACAAATCAGTAAACACAAATGCAAACCAAATAACAAGTAAGGCATTCACCCATAGAAGAACAATCACCATAACACAAGAGATTTTGACGTGGAAACCCAAATGGGAAAAACCACGGTGAGATGAAACTCACAAGTAACTATCTACAGAATAGTAACCAGACCGGTTAAGGTCATACAATGTTCTTTACAAGAACAGATCCTGTTAGGAATCTCAATCTTTGTTAGGAGATAAGTCCAATTAAAGACTACCTTGTGAGAGGATTTTAGATCCATAGATGTGAATCACCTTGTTAGACGATTTACAAAGGATTTTCTAGGCCTACCCGATTAAGGGTTTCTTGATAACTCAATGATGAACCACTAGTACCAAACTGGTACTGAGAGGGGGGGGTGAATCAGTACAAACACAAATACAGTCCAAAACCATTTTGATAGCAAATACTCCAAATGACTAGCAAACAGGGATACCTGCTCAACACAGACTGCAACCGGTAAAGTCAAGAGTGTCTAAAACAAGCATTGACCAGTTCAACACTTAGCTTTTCATTTAACTCAAAACAACACTACCATTTCACCCTCATGCATGATCAGGTAAACTATCATCTGATCGTCACAACAGTTAGTTCAGTATGCTTTATAGATAGGCATAAAACACAGAACCATCATATGCTCAACAAGTAATTGTATGCGGGAAAAGCGGGTTGATAGAACTCAATATGTGAAAAATGGAGCTCTATGGAGCCTTGCTCACACACCCAGAGGAATGCGGATAATTTAATTAAATTGGATTTAATTAAATAGAGAAATGAACATAAAATATTCATTTAGGAATATGGTCATTTTTATATGTCTACAGTAATAACAAAGCATCACACATGACACACATATTTTTCACGTGGAAACCCAATTGGGAAAAACCATGCTCGGGATGAATACCCATAAGCTGCTTTTGAACTCTTTTGAAGTCTACTCTATTAGGAGCCTTGTCCAGTTAAAGACATTACAATAGGTTCTGCTAGGAACCGATCCTATTAGGGATCACTCAGTTAAGGGATGACTATAATACCCAGTTAAGTGTTAAACCCGGTTAGGGTTACCTTGTTAGAGGATTTCTAGAACTCAATAGCTAAAGGATCTCCTGAGCTCTATAGCTTCTCAGAACTCATTAACCTTGAGTTACCCAGTTAAGGGATTTGAATCAAGCCTGTTAAGACCACCCTGTTAGGGGATTTTGCATCAAGCCAGTTAAGGCTACCTTGTTAGGGGATTTGACAACTATTGAAGTTGTTAGAGATCAACAGGAATTACAATGATCTGATAATAGCACTCAATGCTAATGCAGATCCATTTTGGCTTCTCTTCTCCTTCTGCACATTTACTTTGCAGGTATCTCTTTTCTCCTTTGGTCTGCCAAGAATCATGTATCTCTTCCCTTGGATACACACTCACAACTTTTGCCAACAACCTTAGAAAGAAACTCAACATCGACCTTATAGGAAACAGACAGGTCGATAGAAAAAACCCTAAACCCTAAACTATTAGGTTAAGCAATTCAAGCGGTTCAATCCTGACCATTGAATCATATTGCATTAAATGCAACAATCTTGAATCGATCTCAAGGCATTCTCCATTGTCCATTTTCCACCAATTTCATGGCGGCTGATAACCCATCACGCATTATCACCGTTTGACAGACTTCTCACATTCCCGAGGTAGATAGGAATAGTCTTCTTCATGGAAGATCCTTCATGCACACAGAGCTTACGTGGAAACATGATTTGTTCTCCATTATATTGCTAACTCATCACACAAAGATCACTGATTGAGTCACACAGGCTTGAGGTGCTCTAGCCGAAAATCCTGAAGTGTGAACTACCTACCAACCGATAGTAACACAATGCTTCCATGTGCCGGTTCTCGTAACTGCATGCCATTTCATCTTGAACAAATATGCCGATTCACTTTGGCATATAAACGGATTCATACATATGTCGGTTCCTCTCTCTTTCCACCTATCACATGTGCTGGTTCACACCATGTCTCATATTGACATCAATGACAACATACAATATCATTATGTCTTCATGCCGGTTCACATAATGCCAACAATCTCTCCCTTTGGCATTGATGGCAATATACAAATATATCTTCTCCACTTCACATCTTCTCCCCCATTTGCTATAGATATCTTTTCACTTCACTCCTTCTCCTTCTTTGACAACAATGCTAAAGTGGAGGTACAAACATCTCTATTCCATCATGCTGCTCCCCCTGAGGAGTAGCATCCTTCAAGACATCAATCAACCAAAAATTTGTCTTTCCAATACCTGACTGATGTGGAACAATTACTTTTAGTTCACCTCCTGAAGGGGCAATACCCCTAATTCACCTCTCAAATGCACAAATGTTGTCTTTGGGAGAGGCTTGGTGAATATGTCTACTAACTGCTCCTTACTGGAAACATGTTTGAGTGTAATCTCCTTATTCTGAACCTTTTCCCTCAAGAAATGATACTTAAGCTCAAAATGCTTGGTTCTAGAATGTAAAAATGAATTCTTAGATATATTGATAGCACTTGTGTTATCATAGAATATACTTACCGGTTTAGATATAGGGATCTTAAAGCCTTCCAGTACATGCTTCATCCAAATTGTCTAAGTGCAATTCATGAAAGCTGCAACATACTCCACTTCTGCTGTAGACTAAGAGATACAACTCTGCTTTTTACTCATCCATGAGACTAGTCTACCATCGAGAAAGAATGCACCATTGGTTGTGCTCTTTCGGTCATCCACATTACCTACCTAATCAGCATCTGTGAACACTTTTAGATTGAAATCATTGTTGTATGGGTACCACAATCCATAGTCAACTGTTCCCTTCAGATACCTAAGAATCCGCTTGACTGTAATCAAGTGGGATTCTCTAGGACTCTTCTGGAACCTTGCAGTAATGCCAACTATATGTACAATATCCGGTCTGCTATGCACTACATAAGGCAACTTACCAATCATTGATCAGTATTCCTTCTCATCAACTAGTGTGGAATCATCCTCTTTTGTCAATTTGCAACTAGTCACCATCGGTGTACCAACCGGTTTGCTATCTTCCATGCCAAAGGTCTTTAGTACCTCTTTGACATATTTGGATTGAGTGATAAAGATTCCATCTTCCATCTATTGGATCTGCAGTCCATTGAAGAACTCAATCTCCCCTATGAGTGACATCTCAAACTCTTTCTTCATCTCATCAGCAAACTCATGACTCATCTTGTCATCTCCTCCAAAGATAATGTCATCAACAAAAACCTCACAGATCAGGATCTGATCTCCTTTAGACTTCAAGTAGATATTGCTATCTTCACTTGTTCTCTCAAATCCAATCTTCACAAGATGGGAATGTAGGCGCTCATACCATGCCCTAGGTGCTTGCTTTAGACCATATAATTCTTTATGTAGCTTGTACACCATATCACTATTTTCAGATAGGGAAAACCCATCTCATTGCTCTATATATACCTCCTCTTCAAGTACACCATTTAGGAATTTATATCCATTTGATATACTTTGAACCTTTTAAAAGCTACATATGCAAGAAGCATACGAACTCCTTCCAATCTGGCTACAGGAGCAAAGGTTTCTCCATAGTCTTCTCCTTCTTCTTAAGCATATCCTTTGCATACCAATCTGGCTTTATTCCTAATCACTATGCCATCCTCATTCAACTTGTTTCTAAAAACCCATTTGGTGCCAATGACATTTTTATGCTCAGGTCTGGGTACCAAGGACCATGTACCATTTTTCTCTATCTAGTCAAGTTCCTCTTCCATTGCCTTGATCTAGTCTTCATCTTTATGAGCCTCTTTGAATGATTTAGGCTCAAATTCAGAGATCATACATGATTTTTCAGTGATATTTCTTCTTGTAAGGATTCCTACATCCTTATCACCTATGATCTACTTAGGATCATGATTCAACTTGACATATCGAGGAATGGTCTTAACTGGTTCTTCTTGCTTTTCTTCTTCATCCTCATCTTCATCAGTATCAACATTCACTGGTTCAGGGACACTATTACTGGTACTTGGTTGGCTAACAACCGATTCCCAGAAGGTTGCAACTGGTTCATTTATAGCTTGCTCACTGCTAGTTTCCTCAGTTTTCTTAGAGGATTCATCAACTCTTACATTGATACTTTCCATAATTCTCTGAGTCCTATTGTTGTAGCACTTGAAAGCTTTACTCTTGCTGGAATATCCTAGAAATATTCCCTCATTACATTTAGCTTCAAATTTGCCCTGATGTTCACTCCTCTTTATGTAACATTTGCTACCAAATACCTTAAAGTAGCTAACCATAGGTGTCTTACCGGTCTAATACTCATAAGGAGTTTTGTCCTTACCTTTCTTGATGAGTACCCGATTCATAGTGTAGACTGCAGTGCTCACCACTTCTCTCCAAAAGGTGTGAGCTACCTTTCCTTGAATCAACATGGTTCTAGCTACTTCAACCACGGTCTGGTTATTCCTCTCTACTAGGCCATTCTGCTATGGAGTCCAGGGGGCAGACAGTTGTCTCTTGATGCCAAATTCTTCACAATACTTGTTGAATTCACCAGAAGTGAATTCCCCTCAATCAATTCTGAGAAACTTGATCCTTTTACCACTTTTCTTCTCCACTAATGCTCTGAAATATTTTAATTTCCCAAAGGCTTTAGACTTTTCTTTCAAGAATGTGACCCACATCATTCTTGAGTAATCATTAGTGAGGATCATGAAGTACCTATCACCCTGCACACTCCTAGTTTTCATAGGACCACACAAATCAGTATGTACAAGATCAAGCAAGTTGTCAGTAGTGAAAGATTTACCTTTAAAAGTTGAGGAAGACATTTTCCCCAATTGACACTCTCTACACAAGGTATTATCTAGTTTTTTTAGCACCGGCAACCCTCTAACTGCCTTGATCTTACTAGCCTTTACAATGTTATCAAAGTTTACATGACAGAGTCTCCTATGCCATATCCAACTATCATCAAGCTTAGACATAAGAAACGTACTTACATTTGCATTCAACTGAAATAGGTTACCTTTGGTCTGCATTCCAGTGGCCACCAATTTACCATCTTTTACTTTGATTCTGCAAACTCCATTCTTGAATTGCAGAGTGAGGCCACTATCATTTAGCTAGGCAACACTTAGAAGGTTGTGTCTGAGACCATCAACCCAGTACACATTGTTAGCACTACTCTTTCCATTCAAAGAGATGGACCCTTTGCCTTTGACCATGCATGGTGCATCATTGCCAAAGTGAATCACACCACCATCATACTCCTCCAAGGATAGAAACTTTCTCCGATCACCAGTCATATGGTGAGAACAACCACTGTCAATTATCCACTCATTTTAATTATCAAACCAAGAGACAAGAGCCTTCTTGTCTGCCACATCTTCCTTTACAGCAATAAACACAATGTCTTCATTCTCTTCATCTTCTGATTCCTCATCTGTGACACCTTCATCAACTACCACAAAACAGTTTCTTTGGTTTCCTCCTTTGCATTTCTTGAACCTTTCCAATTTATCCTTGTTGTCGCTACTAGGACAGTTCATTGCAATATGTCCTATCCAGTTACGGGAAAAACATTTCAAAGGTAGCTTACCTTTGTACTTACCAGTTCCTTTTGAAAATGTCCTAGCAAGAAGAGCTTCAAATTTGATCAGAAACTCTTCATCATTCATTTCTCTGCTTTGATTAGGTTCCCCACTAGTGCTAGCCTCTTTTCCTTTTCTAGATGGTATAGCAGAGGCTTTAAATGCTGATTCTATCTTTTGAACATTGCCATCAAAACTATTCAGTTATAGGTTGTCAACTTGGCTATGATGGAGTCCAAGGACACCTTAGACTTATCTATTCATCTCAGCTCTTGAATAGCAGCGACCCTTATTGCATAGACTGGCAACGGGGATCTCAGGACTTTACTTACCACAGTGGAATATTCTATTTTTCCACCTGCACTCTTTATTTCTCCAATAACCGTTTTGATTCTTATTCCATACTGTTGAATGGTCTCTCCTTCAACCATCCACATGTCTTCAAACTTCCCTCTTAGGCTTTCTTCCTTGGCCTGTTTTACATGCTCATCACCACCATAGATATTTTCAAGAGCATCCCATACCTCTTTGGGATTTGCCTTGTCCTGAACATCAATAAATTCAATGTCAGATAGACTACTGATGAGGGCTTCCATGACTTGCCCATTTTCTTGTATCTCTCTCTTTTGGTCATCGGTGAGAGTATCGGTAGGAATAACATATACATTTTCAACATAACTCCAGTGTTGAACACCCATGCTTTTGATGAATATCTTCATCCTATCTTTCCATATACTGAAATTTTCCCTGTTAAACTTTAGACCTTCCCTCTTCATCATTTGACTAGGATCTTTTCCTCAAGCGGTTAAGCTTACAACACAGAGGACCTGGAGTGCTCTGATACCAATTGATAACTCAATGATGAACCACTAGTACCAAATCGATACTGAGAGGGGGGGTGAATCAGTAAAAACACAAATACAATCCAAAATGGGTTTGACAACAAATACTCCAAATGACCAGCAAATAGGGATACCTGCTCAACATAGATTGCAACCGGTAAAGCCAAGAGTGTCTAAAACAAGCATTGATTGGTTGAACACTTATCTTTTCATTTAACTCAAAACAACACTACCATTTCACCCTCATGCATGTACAGGTAAACTATCATTTGATCATCACAACAGTTAGTTTAGTATGCTTTATAGACAGGCATAAAACACAGAACCATCATATGTTCAATAGGTAATAACAAAGCATCACAAGATAAAAGCATCACACATGACACACATATTTTTCACATGGAAACCCAACTGGGAAAAACCACGATGGGGATGAATACCCACAAGTTGCTTTTGAACTCTTTTGAAGTCTGTTCTGTTATGAGCCTTGTCTGGTTAAACACATTACAATAGGTTATACTAGGAACCGATCCTATTAGTGATCACCTGGTTAAGGGATGGCTATAAAACCCGGTTAAGGGTTAAACCCGATTAGGGTTACCTTGTTAGAGGTTTTCTAGAATTCAATAGCTAAAGGATCTCCCGAGCTCTATAGCTTCTCAGAACTCATTAACCTCGAGTTACCCGGTTAAGGGATTTGAATCAAGCCTATTAAGACCACCCTGTTAGAGGATTTTACATCAAGCCAGTTAAGGCTACCCTGTTAGGGGATTTCACAATTATTGAAGTTGTTAGAGATCAATAGGAATTACAATGATCTGATAACAACACTTAATGCTAATGCAGATCCGTTTTGGCTCCTCTTCTCCTTCTGCACATTTACTTTGCAGGTATCTCTTTTGGTCTGCCAAGAATCATGTATCTCTTCCCTTGGATACACACTCACAACTTTTGCCAACAACCTTAGAAAGAAATTCAACATCGACCTTATAGGAAACAGACAGGTCGATAGCAAAAACCCTAAACCCTAAACCTATTAGGTTAAGCAATTCAAGTGGTTCAATCCTGACCATTGAATCATACTACCATAAATGCAACAATCTTGAATCGATCTCAAGGCATTCTCCATCATCCATTTTCCACCGATTTCATGGCGGCTGATAACCCATCACGCGTTATCATCGTTTGATAGACTTCGTACATTCCTAAGGTAGATAGGAATAGTCTTCTTCATGCAAGATCCTTCAAGCGCACAAAGCTTACGTGGCAACATGATCTGTTATCCATTATACTACTAACTCATCACACAAAGATCACTGATTGAGTCACATAGGCTTGAGGTGCTCCAACTGGAAATCCTGAAGTGTGAACTACCTACTAACCGGTAGTAACACAATGCTTCCATGTGCCAGTTCCCATAATTGCATGCCAGTTCATTTTGAACAAATATGCCGATTCACTTTGGCATATAAACCGGTTCATACATATGCCAGTTCCTCTCTCTTTTCACCTATCACATATGCCAGTTCACACCATGTCTCATATTGACATCAATGACAACATACAATATCATTATGTCTTCATGCCGGTTCACATAATGCCAACGTTTCTAACTTGTCAAAGATGCGAGTAATCAACAAGTGAATGATCTAGCAAATTGCACAGTCTGCTTGATTAGATCCATGGAAGCTCATTGCTAATGCATTCTAGCATTACTTCAGTCTTCAGTAAATCCACACTTTGTTATAGCACATAGACTTGATCTTCTCTCTTAAGATCGCACATACAAGAACTCATCAACCACCAAAAACCCTCACAGCTACTGACAATAAAACCCTAGACATGATGTCCTTAAAAGAATCTGATTTCATGTCGATCCAATAGAATTACATTGCAAGTTCCTAGGTTCATTGTATCTAGACACATTTGGTAACATGACACAAAATCACTGTCAAAGTGTCGGTGGATGGTAACTCATCACAAGAATATACTAGTTGATAACTCATCACAGATTATTATCGGTTTATACAACTTTACCAATTACCAGTTGGCAACTTAGAGTAATACAGGTTTAAGCAGATTACCGATTTGACAAAAATGAAGAATCGGAAAAAGATAACTGCCACTTTTAGTTCCTTTACTTCATTCTGCTTGAGATCCTCGAACTGCTTGAGGTCTCCAAGCCGCTTGAGATTAGTAAATGCTCTACAAAACACCGATAGTCTAAAGAATATAATACATGGTACTAGTTTGGAACAAATACCGGTTGAGCATAATTCATACATTCAAAAAGTGGTCTCAAAGCATGTGTGTGTCCATCAATGACAATCACATCATAATCATAAAAAATGCCAATAAGGCAGTTACTCACATCCCCTAAGACTCATGGAAAACCCCAAGGTTTACTTCAATCACCACTGGGCAAAAGAACTTGCCCTTTGGTACAATTCACCACTGGTAAAAGTCAAGAGGAGGAAACCATGTTTGAAGACCTGATAGAATGGATCTACACAGACCCTCTCAACAAACAAAGCCCAAAGGCTAAGCTCCCCACTGACAAATATGGCAAAGGCTTCACTATAATGAAAAGAATTGGGTATTATGGCCATAGTGCTTTGGGACCTTACAAGCAAGGATGACAAGAGCCCTTACAACCTGAGTTAAAACCATGAGATAAAACAGGACTAGGTTTTCAAAGAGAATATGTTCCTAAGCTTCGATTCAAAGGAAAACCCAGCAAATCTATGTATCAACTAATTATGCCAAGGATGCAATCCTTGACTATATCTGAAACACCATCAGCACCAGCAACCCCACCTCCAATAGTACATAAGCCAATAACTAATGGACTATTCAATTAAAACAACATCCCAGTTTGGTACAGTAATTAGATGCTAGAGAGTGATTCTGAGACAGACTCACATGAGTGGGAATGGGATTCAGTACATTTAAATACTTCAGAAAAGGAGGAAACATCACCTCCTCCACCTCATAAAGATATACTAGTTTATGGAGAAGCATGGATTAAAAATTTTTGGGATCCTGAACTAGAAGAAACTTCCCCATGCCCTATGTCAAATCCTACGCCCAAATTTGACAAGGAGAGTACCATCGATGAACTTCACAACTCCATATTAACCCTCACTGATGCCTCCTATGAACTCAACTTAATCGATGAAGTAATGCCTATCATTCATCCCAAACTCATTGAATGGAACCATCCAAATCTCCCATGCCTTGACCATTTCCAAAACGATGAGGCACTCATAGACTTTCTAAAATTATGGGATAACATAACAAGTGGAGATTGTAAAGATGGGTTTGCCACTGAATTTAATAGCACAATAGACTTTGGGGCAGATTCCAAACCTTTTCAGCTACAAAAATATTACAATAAAATATTGACCTTCTACTGAAAACCACATGGTGGCACTTTTTGATCCCAAAAGAGTAAAAACAAAGAGTGTATCCAAAGGTGAAAACCTCTCTGAGGTGCCTAAGGATGAAAGGTTTGACATCCTCCCTTTTAGTACAAATTAGGAGAGATCGACCATCCTAATAGAGGAAACAAAAGAATTCAATGTGGGGACCCCTAAGACTCCACACAAAATACATTTGGCATCTCTATTAACTCCTAAAGAAGAGCCAATTTTTTTTGAATTCTTCCAAATGTGCCAAATAAACTTTGCATGGTCTTATGTAGACATGCCTGACTTAGATCCAAATTTGGTCATGCATCACCTAACTGTAGTAGAAGGAGCTAAACCTGTCAAACAAAAAGATCAGAAAGATGCACCTATTAGCATTTGCATAAAGATTGCATTAATGATATGTTAAGTTGTCATTGATGTCAATTGATTCGGTAATGGTATTTATGATATTGGTGATATTATTGTTATTATTGATATTGTCTTGTAACCGGTAGGAAGAGCTTTGAGGAAGATGTTGTAAACCGATATGTAAGTTTTTGAATTAAAGCGGTAACCGGTGTATAAGGTTAAACCCTTTCTATGTTATGTAATCGATAAACCCTACCAGTTGTTTTTGTTAAACCCTAACCGATTAAGTTTGCTGAAATGATTATGTTGATTTATTATCTTTTGAGTGGTAATGATGGAGACATGTGTGATCATTGTAAGAAGATAAGTTCATATTGTTTTGGCACGTTTTTTTGATTGTCTAAAAAGTGGATTGCATGTAATGCAAAGCATGTGATGAGTTACAAGTCTGATGAAGCGGTGATCATGGAGCAGTTGGAATTTTCTTGAAGAATGTGTATAGATTGCTATGTAAATCCAACGGTCACACTTGAATCGATTTGTTTGTAATATTTATGAGAGAATTATGTTTTTGTTGCGTTACTGAACTAATTGATTTGTATTTAAGGTTGATGAAGTTGTTTTATTTAGTGTTGGCAAAAGTGTTGGCAAAGTGTGGGTAGAAATCTATTGAGTGTGTGGTTGCCTAGCTGAAGAATGGATCTACAGTTTGAGTAAAGGCATATTAAAGCTTAAAAGGATCTAATCAAGAAAATGTAGTTCTATTTAGACAGATCAAGAAAAACCTATTGTCTTCTAACAATTATAGCAAAATTGAAATCCCCTATCCAGGTAATCTCTAACAAGCTTGGTTGCTTCTTAAATCCTCTAACAAGGTGGTCCATTATCTTGGATTCTCAAATCCTCTACCGAGGTTACTCCTAATAGGGTATTTTCTTTTTATCAAGGCATTTTTTAAATCCCTTAACCGGGTGATTCCTAATAGGATCGGTTCTTAATGGTACTTATTGTAAAATCTCTAACAGGCTTGCCTCCTAATAGGGCAAACTTTAGAAGAGTTCAGATACCTATCTTGTGAGTCTCATCTCACCATGGTTTTTACCTATTTGGGTTTTCCATGTATAAACATTTGTGTCATGTGGTGAATTTTTGTTGTTGTTATGATCTTATTTGTTGATTTGATTAACTTCTGATAAGGCAAGATAACTGGAAGCATTGAGAGATGGAGTGTATTAATATATGATTAAGCATTTGGATGATTACAAGATTAAAGTTGTTTACTGATAATTTGTTATAACAATTAACCTGTTGATGTTAAGTATTCTTACGAGTATTGATCTTGACAGTAATATTCTATTGATAAGTTTACTTTGTCAGTTTGAGTTTGAGATTGGGAAGTTTATATTAGTTTTTCAGTTTACTGATTCACTCCCCCCCTCTCATTAATCTACCCAATACTTATTCTTTCATCATACCATCAATTGGTATTAGAGCATCTCAGGTCCTCTTAAATCTAAAAGCCTAACAATTTGAGGAAAAGATCTTGTAGATCATGATGAAGAAGGAAGGTCCAAAGTTCAACAAAGATAGCTATAGGATATGGAGCGACATAATGAAGATTTACATTAAGATTCTAGGAAGTCAGTATTGGGATCATGTAGAAACTCAATATGTCCTACTGGAACTCTGACTGATGATCAAAAGAAAGAACAACAAGAAAATCATCAAGCATTGGAGGCTATTATCAGTTCCCTATCTTATGTCGAATATGTAGATGTTCATGGTCTTGAAACTACATATGAAGTATGGAAAAAATTTGAAGAGATTTATAGTGGTGATGAACATGTTAAGATTGCTAAAGAGGAGAGCCTAAGAGGAAAGTTTGATGACATGAGAATGTCTGAAGGTGATAATATCCAGCAGTATGGTCAAAGGATAAAAAAGATAATTGGTGAAATAAAAAGTGCAAGAGGGAAAGTGGAAGATGCCACAGTGATCAGTAAGGCACTGAGAACTCTGCTACCAGTCTATGCTATCCAAGTTGCAGCTATTCTAGAGCTGAAGTCCATTGACAAAACTAAGGTACCTCTTGAATCTATCATTGGAAAACTTACTGCTTTTGAATTAAACGACTATGATGGTAGTGTACAGAAATCAAAATCTACATTTAAAGCTTCTGTCTCTAACACATCTATGAGAAAAAGTAGAGATAATTGTCATGGTTATGAATCTAGATCCAATAGAGATGTTGATGATGAAGACAACTTAGTGGAGCTTGAAGCATTGTTGGAAAAATGGCTACCTAGAGGCACTGGTAAATATAGAGGTAAACTACCTTAAAAATTCTTTTCATGTAACAAGATTGTTCATATAGAAATTAATTGTCCTAATGGTGAAAATGAACACAAGAGAGACAAATTCAAGAAGTATAAGGGTAAAGGCAAGAGAGATTGTCTTATTTCTATTGATAGTGGTATCACTGATGAAGAATCTGATGATGATGCTAGTGAAGATATTGTCTTTGTAGCTATTAAGGAAGAGATATCAGATCAGAAGGCACTGGTGTCCAAGATGGATAACTTTGATGATTGGATAATTGATAGTAATTGTTCACATCATATCACCGATGATCAGAGCAAATTTATTTCCTTGAAGGAATTTGATGGCGGTGTTGTCAAAATTGGCAGCGACTCACCTTGTATGGTTAAAGGTAAGGTAGTTATTTCTCTTAATGGGAAGAGAAGTGTTGACGATGTCTATTGGGTTGAAGGTCTAAAGCACAATCTTTTGAGTGTGGCACAACTTAATGATAGAGGATACCCACTAGAGTTTAGAAATGGTATGCAGAAAATCTTTGACAACAAAGGTGAATTGATTCCAATCGAGAAACAAACCAGAGGTAATCTGTTTTACCTTAATCCTAAAGTTAGAAACTGTTTGATTGCAAAGATATATGATAGCTGGCTTTGGCATAGGATATTTTGTCATATAAAGTTTGATAACATTGTCAAAGTGAGTAAGTCCAAGACAGTAAGAGGTCTGCCTCAGCTAGACAATCCAATTAATGCTCTTTGCAAATAATGTCAGTTAGGAAAGATGACTTCTTCAACTTTCAAGAGCAAGTCCTTCTTAGCAGAGAGCTTGTTAGATTTGGTTCATACAAATCTATGTAGACCAATAAGAACAAGAAGCATTCAAGGTAACATATATTTCACGATCTTCACTAATGATTGTTCAAGGATGATGTGGGTCACATTCTTGAAGGATAAGAATGAAGCTTTTGGTAAGTTCAAGGCATTCAGGGCCCTAGCTAAGAAAGAGAGTGAAAAAAGATAAAATGTCTGAGAACAGATTAAGGTGGTGAATTTTACTTATGAGGAATTCACTAAGTACTGTGATGAGAATGGTATCATATGACAACTTTCTACACCAAGGACACCACATCAGAATAGTATCATAGAGAGGAACAACCAGTCAGTGGTTGAAGTTGTTTGGACAATGTTGATACAAGGAGGTGTAGAGAAAACATTTTGGAAAGAAGCTATAAGTACAACTATCTACACAATGAACTGAGTTCTAGTGAAAAGATGTAAGGATAAGATCCCTTATGAATATTGGTATGGAAGATCACTTGATGTTAGCTATTTTAAGATATTTGGTAGCAAATGTTTAATTACAAGAGGTGATTGCATTATCAAGTTTGAATCTAAGAGTGATGAAGGCATATTTCTTGGATATTCCACAAAGCTTAAGGTCTATAAATGCTTCAACAACTAGACACAAAGAATTGTTGCTAGCGCTGATGTTCGAGTAGATGAATGTCCTAAAGTCTCAGAAGGAACCAATCCAGAGAAAAGGGATGAAGATCCTTGCATTTTGATTTTGGAACCTAAAACTGTTAAATCAGAAACCAGTAAAGAAAATTCTAATGCACCTATTCAACCAGGACAAATAAATTTAGAAGAAGATGATAATGAAGAAGTTGAACCTGAAGAGAATGATCATGTTATTTATAGGTATGTAAGACTAAACCATAGTTATGAATAGATTATTGGGGATAAGGATGTTGGATTACTAACTAGAAGAACAATAAGAGATAACTCTTGCATGATCTCCACCATTGAACGTAGAAGTGCTAAGGAGGCATTTGGTGATGATTATTGGGTTAAAGCTATGGAGGAGGAATTGGATCAAATTGAGAAGAACAACACTTGGACCCTAATACCCTGACCGGTAAACAAGAATGTTATAGGTACTAAATGGGTATTTAGAAACAAGTTAAATGAAGATGGTGTTGTAGTTCACAACAAGGCAAGATTAGTCTACAAGGGTTATGCTCAAGAAGAAGGAGAAGATCATGGCAAAACTTTTGCACTAGTAGAAAGATTGGAAGGTGTTAGAAATTTACTTGCATTTGCAACCCATAAGAAGTTAAAGGTATACCAGATGGATGTTAAGTGTGCATTTTTTAATGGGATATTGGAAGAATAGGTATACATAGAGCAACCAAATGGTTATACTTTGATAGATGAGAAAGACATGGTATGCAGAGTGCATAAAGCTTCATATGGATTAAAGCAAGCACCCAGAGCATGGTATGAACAACTTCATACACATTTGATGAAGATAGGCTTTGCAAGAACTAGTGATGATAGTAATATTTATCTCAAGTCTGAAGGAGATGAAATACTAGTTAGTGAAGTATTTGTTGATGATATTATTTTTGGAGGTATGATGTCATTAGAAATAGTTTTGTAGATGAATTGAAAATTGAGTTTGAAATGCCTTTAATAGGGGAAATAAATTTTTTTATAGGCTTCCAGATACATCAAATGAAGAATGGTATTTTCATTACTCAATCTAAGTATGTGAAAGAGGTTTTGAAGACTTTTGGAATGAGTGATTGTAATCCAGTTGGAACTCCAACGGTTATAGGTTGTAAGTTATCCAAGGAAGATGAATCTAAGTTTGTTCATGAAAGGGAATATAGGTCAATGATTGGGAAATTGCACTATGTTATTCACAGTAGACTAGATATAGCCCATGTGGTTGGTATAGTTGCAAGATTCTAGAAGAATCCAAAGGAGACACACTTGATAGCAACTAAGAGAATTTTTAGGTATCTGAAAGGTACTGTTGACTATGGATTATGCTTTCCATATGGAGGAAACTTTGATTTGAAGGCATACACAGATGTTGATTGGGTAGGAAATGTTGATGACTAGAAGAGCACTATCAGTGGAGAATTTTTTCTAGGAGGAATTCTTGTTTCATGGAGTAGTAAGAAGCAGAGTTGTACTTCACAATCTACTGTTGAAGCTGAGTATGTTGCAACTTATATGAATTGCAGACAGGCTATTTGGATGAGGCACATTTTGGAAGGTTTTAAGATGAAGATCTCAGAACCTATAGATATTTTATATGATAATACAAGTGCCATAAATATTTCTAAGAATCCTATTTTGCATGCACAAACCAAGCACATTGAATTGAAGTATCACATTTTGAGGGAAAAAGTTCAAAGTAAAGATGTTATCTTAGAGCATGTTTCTACCAAGGAACAACTAGCAGATATTTTTACCAAACCTCTACCTAAGACCACTTTTGAGTATCTTATAAGTTAGTTGGGGTTTGTCCCTCTTCATGAAGTTAGTTGAGCATGATGCTGATTGCATCAGTCCCTGAATTACTTGCAAAACCTTAGAAGGATCGATGAAGAAGTGGATGTATTCCACATGGGCAGTATCAAGTTGCAGTATGTTGTTGATGCATAGTGAAAATTTGTAGTTGCATGTTTTACTTTCAATTTGGCATTGTTGTCAAAGGGGGAGAAGAATTATGTGATTGGAAAAGGGAAACCAGCGACAAGCTGAAGAGAGACAGAGCATGGTGAATATTTGGTAATGTAAATATGGATTCCTATTCACCATTCACAATAGCAATTAGAGGCATAGATATTTGTATTTCCATCAATGCCAAAGGGGGAATTGTTGGCATTTGCATAAAGATTGCATTAATGATATGTTATGTTGTCATTGATGTCAATTGAACCGGTAATGGTATTTATGATATTGATGATATTGTTGTTATTATTGATATTGTCTTGTAACCGGTAGGAAGATCTTTGAGGAAGATGTTGTAAACTGATATGTAAGTTTGTGAGTTAAACCAGTAACAAGTTTATAAGGTTAAACCCTTTCTATGTTATGTAATTGGTAAACCCTACCAGTTGTTTTTGTTAAACCCTAACCGATTAAGTTTGCTGAAATGGTTATGTTGGTTTATTATCTATTGAGTGGTAATGATGGAGACACGTCTAATCATTGTAAGAAGATAAGTTGAGATTGTTTTGGCACATTTGTTTGATTGTCTAGGGAATGAGAAAAGTGGATTGCATCTAATGAAAAGTGTGCGATGAGTTACAATCTGATGAAGCAGTGATCATGGAGCGGTTGGAATTTTCTTGAAGAATGTGTATAGATTTCTATGTAAATCCAATGGTAACACTTGAATCGATTTGTTTGTAATCTCTATGAGAGAATTAGGTTTTTGTTGTGTTAATGACCTAATTGATTTATATTTAAGGTTGATGAAGTTGTTTTGTTTAGTGTTGGCAAAAGTGTTGGCAAAGTGTTGGCAAAAATATGTTGAGTGTGTGGTTGCCTAACCAGAGAATGGATCTATAGTTTGAGTAAATGCAGATTGAAGTTTAAAAGGATCTGATCAAGCAAATGTAGTGCTATTTAGATAGATCAAGAAAAACCTATTGTCTTCTAACAATTACAGCAAAATTGAAATCCCTTAATTGAGTAAGCTATAAAAAGCTTGGTTACTTCTTAAATTATCTAACAAGGTGGTCCATTAGCTTGGATTCTCAAATCCTCTACCGAGGTTACTCCTAATAGGGTATTTGATTTTTATCAAGGCATTTTTTAAATCCGTTAACCGGGTGACTCCTAATAGGATCAGTTCTTAACAAGACTTATTGTAAAAGCTTTAACATGCCTGTCTCCTAATAGGGTGAACTTTAGAAGAGTTCAGATAGCTATCTTGTGAGTCTCATCTCATCATGGTTTTTACCTATTTGGGTTTTCCACATAAAATTTGTGTCATGTGGTGAATGTTTTTCTGGTTATGATCTTATTTGTTGATTTGATTAAGTTCTGATAAGGCATGATAACTGGAAGCATTGAGAGATGGAGTGTGTTGATATATGATTAAGAATTTGGATGTTTACAAGATTAAAGTTGTTTATTGTTATGTTGCTATAACAATTAATCAGTTGATGTTAAGTATTCTTATGAGTATTGATCTTGATAGTAATATTCTATTGATAAGTTTACTTTGTGAGTTTGAGTTTGAGATTGGAAAGTTTGTATCAATTTTTTAGTTTACTGATTCACCCCCCCCCCCCTCTCAGTAATTGGCTGGATAATTATTCTTTCATCATACCATCAACACCCATAGATTTTCGTTCTTGTCAAGGCTAAACTTAAAAATCTTTTGGATGCTAGTTTCATCAGACCAATTGATTATGCAGAATGGATCTCCAATATTGTACTTGTTGGTAAACCTAATGGGGGCATCTGTATCTGTACAGATTTTAGAGATTTAAACAAAGCATATCCTAAAGATCAATTTCCCTTATCAAACATTAACATGATTGTCAATCTAACAACAGGTCATGCGATGCTTTCTCTTATGGATGGCTTTTCTGGATATAACCAGATTAAAATTGCTCCAGAGGATCAACACAAAACTACTTTCACATGTCCATGGGGAACATACTATTGGAATGTAATGACATTTGATCTAAAGAATGTAGGGGCAACATATCAAAGAGCCATGGCTATCATCTTCCATGACATGATGCACCCAATAATGGAAGATTATGTGGATGATTTACTACCTAAATCATTAACAAGAGAGGTTCATCTTGCTATATTGGATAAAATCTTCAATCGATTGGAACAATAACATGTCTGTCTCAATCCAAAGAAATGTGTCTTTGGAGTAACTTCTAGGATGCTCTTAGGATACATTATCTCAAGTAAAGTCATTGAGGTAGATCCTGTGAAAGTCAAGGAAATCATGGAAATGCCACCTCCAAAGAATATTAGTCAGTTGAGGACATTACAAGGATGGCTACAATCCATTCAACGATCATTCCATAATTGGGTGATAAATTTCATCCCTTCAACCATCTGTTACACAAAAATGTCCGCTTTCAATGGGATGCAAAATTCCAGCAAGCATTCCAAATACTTGAAGACTACCTAATGAATACACAATTGTTGATTCCACTAGATCCAATCATACCTCTATTGTTATGCATTTCAGCTACAACTATGGCATTAGGAATATTGCTTGCACAACATAATGCAGAAGGAAAAGAATGTGATGTCTGCTACATCTCTCGAACACTTGTAGGCTATGAAATCAATTACACACCTATTGAGTGAGCTTTCCTAGTAGTTATCTTGGCAGCCACCAAATTAAGGAACTACACATTAATGCACAAAGTACAACTTATTTCCAAGGTAGATCCACTCAAGTACCTACTCAGCAAGGCAACATTGATAGGCCACTTGGCCAAATGGGTTATGATCCTAGGTGAATTTGATATTGAGTATGTAGATCAATTGGCTGATGCACCACTCAAAGGAAACCGTCCTCTTATTTCCAACTCTCCGGATGAGGAAATTTTCATGATCATAGCTACACAACCCTGGAAGCTATATGTTCATGGTTGATACACCAGACATGGCTCAGGGGTAGGTATTATTTTTATCACACCTCAAGGTGATAGTATCCCGAAGTCATACAGACTCACTTTCCCATGCACAAATAATATAGGAGAATATGAGGCCTTGATCACAAGACTCAGATTGGCCATGAAATGAAATCTAAATGAGATACAAGTATATGAAGATTCCCATTTGGTCATCCAACAAGTCATTGATTAATACCAAACAAAGGATGATAAGCTCATGCCCTACAAAAGGATGGTGGATAGTTTAAAAGAATCATTTATAACTATCACATCTGAGCAAATACCAAGACATCAGAATCGAGCTGTCGATGCAATGGCTACAACCATATCTCTCTTGGATCTGCCACAAAATTCAACATGTTATGAGTTCTTAGTGGAACAACTTTGGATCCTCACTTATGATATCCCTGAATCTGAAATGATATGTCACCTTATCAGTTCTGACTCCCCATGGTATGGTGAGTTTTTCACTTACTTACATGACCACACACTTTCCCCTAACCAATCAAACAACCAACAAAAAACATTTATCCACCAAACTACTAGATACACCATCATTGCCGAAACCCTATGTAGATGAAGTCTTGATGGTACTCTCCTTTGATGTTTGGAACAAGATGAGATAACAAAATCCTTGGAAGAGGTACATGAAGGAATTTGTGAGGCTCACTCAAGCGGTCCTTCACTAGTAAAGAAAATCATGTGAGCCAAATACTTTTGGCCCTCCATTGAGGAGTCCTATTATTTTGTCAGAAAGTTCAAGAAGTGCCAAGTTCACAGAGATCTGATACATGCCCCTGCATAAGAACTACAACCTATCACAACAACATGACCCTTTTGTCAATGGGGACTTGACCTTGTGGGTAAAATCCATCCACCTTCATCCAACAGTCATAAATTTATCATTACCACCATAGAGTACTTCACCAAGTGGATCGAAACCATTCCACTCACCCAAGTCACTGACAAGAAGATTGCCTCATTCATCCTTAATTACATCATCTTCCAGTATGGTGTAACCATGTCCATCATCACAAACAATGAGCTCCCTTTCAAAAATCAAGATGTCTGTGAACTTTGTGAGAAGTTTCATATCTAACACTATAATTCCACCCCATATTACCCACAAGGCAATGGTCAACAAGAAGAATCTAATAAGAATATATTGAGGATCCTCAAAAAGATAGTCAATGATGTTGACCGTGATTGGCACATTCATTTGAATCCACCACTATGGGAATATCGAACTAGCATTCGAACCCCTACACACATAACTCCCTACTCACTAGTTTATGGAACAAAAGCCATCTTGCCTATTGAGGTTGAATAACCATCTCTATGGGTATCCTTTCACAATCTAATAAATGATGAAGAATACTGAGTCTCACGTCTTCAGGACTTGGAACTACTTAATGAAAAGCAACAAGCTACCTACAACCACCTAAAATCCTATCAGTAATGCATGAGCAGAAGCTACAATCATAGGGTCAAACCTCACACATTTGAAGTAGGAGATCTTTTTCTCAAGGAAAATCCTTGTAATCAACCGAACAGAGAACATTGAGGCAAATTTGATTCCAATTGGCTGGGTCCATATGTCATAACTATCATCTTCAGGTCTGGGGCATATCAGTTAGCAACTTGAGAAGGAGAACAACTAGCAGATCTGATCAACAACATGCATCTCAAAAGGTTTCATACATAAGCTGTGCAGAGCATTAGGCTCCTTCGATATCAAAAAATACCAAAAATATTTAGGAAACAATCCTTAACAAAATACAAAAATACAAAAATCAAGAAAATAGTAAAGAAAAATCATTCATCCAAATGGTGAAAACCACTCAGCTGGCACCTTGGGTAAGTACAGTGGTGAAAACTTGGTAAACAGGCACCATTGTCTTTCAGAATTTTTTTGATCACATCCATTGCATCCATTCATCCATCATTTATACCATGGCTTGTTATTGATCTGCAATCAAGGTTATTACTTCATGTATCCTGCATCATGCTTTCATACCGACATCTAACTGGGGGAAATGTTCTTAAGCCTACTGATGGGAGTGGATTCTCCATGCTTGTGATACATTGATTTGCTCATTCAAAAATGTCTTGAAATAATAACAAAAACATTCATATAATCTCAACAAAAATCCCAAAAACATTTGTAAAATGTCCTAAAAATAATACCAAAAACATGACAAAAACATCAAAATCAATCAAAACAAATTGCAAAGTATAATATTCCTTGTACATACGATTGAACCTAAATTTTACCTTGGAAACAAACAACCTTATGGGAAATTTAGTGATGGGGGACCAATTGCGCAGTTTTCACTGAATGACCTCTAGATTGAGAAGCTGACTCTTCCTTGGATTTTTGAGGAAAGGAAGAGAAGGAAATACTAAAAGTAGTAAAACTAAACTACTGAGGCGAAGCACCATAGCATATTTTAAGAAGACATAAGCATACAAAAACCCAAATGCATATGATTTTTGAGCCCATTCAACCATCTACAATTCCTATTCAGAAACACAATCAAGACACAATCAAATTTTCTTGCAACATAAAGGAATATTTATCATGCATTCACCAGATAACAAGTGCAAAACATAGTTTAATCGGTGAAGTCTTAGATATATATTCCCAAATTTATCAGCATTCTAATAAAAAGAACAGATAAAACTATCAAAGTATACTGAGAGAAGCATCACAAAGGCCATAGGCATAGTTTGATTGACCTTCTTCAGAAACACAGTCACGACTGTTAAGGCTAAAATTTACCACTTAGAAACTTAATTGTTTTCTTTTTAAAAGTTCTAAACCCCTGCTATAGGGAAAAAACTCAACTAAATAGATCCACAGGCTCTCTAACCACTTGGGCTCCAATGCATTTCTGTTGAATGTCGTGGCATGCTTGCATGTCATACCAGACAACCACTCCTGAAGTTGTTAGCCCCATGATGTTCTTCTCAGCGAGCATATGGCAAGAGTGTCACGATAAAAAATGGTAGACGAAGAGACTAAAGAGATGTCACTACATGAGAACCCACATTACGTGACAACTCGATGCTATTGCAAAAACCAAAAGGGAAAAGCAAGCAAGAAAAACCCCCATCGAGCTGACAACTGTTTAGCTTGATGCATGCGAGAGGGAAGAACAAAAAGAGGTGGGACCAATATAAAGATAGGAAAAAGTCACTTGCAGACCACCTCAAAATAATGTTAACATTTCTTGGTGACTAAAAAGGGTAATTTTGCCTGCAGAATGCTAGAACCCAAAAAATCTGGCTCGCAAAACAAGCCTTATGTTGAAACAAGGTGGAGCAGGTCGAAAGCTAGCTGCAATGGTAACCATTCATCTTTAGGGGGCATCACCTGTGCTTCTAAATTATGGAAGTGCTGATCTAGACAAATCACTTCGTCAAAAGGCAAGGGTGTCGACTCATCCTGGACTAGTTTTAAGAGAGTAGAGAGTTGAGCTAGATGGTGTAAAAGGTGTTCGACCTCAGTCACTAAAATAGGATTACCTAAGTGTTGCAGGAAAGTTCTATCTTGTTGTAAATGCTCAATCTGGATCAATATCTGCTCAATCCCCAACACAATACTATCTGCGAGAAAAGGAGAAGGCAAGCCCAATGAAACAAACCTCTCTACACACTACTTGATGTCGGAATTGAAAACTGTAGAGGTGGAAGAGTTGTCGAAGCCTACATGATTTCTCTGTGCTAGTTGATGAAAACATTTGTTCTTTTGATTAATTGCTGACAGTCTGCAATCCCTTTTTCCTTTAATTCCTCCTCTTGAGTAGAGTACAACAAATGGATAAGATCCTAGGCCACTAAGAGTTTAGGACCAATGATAAGCATAGAACTACTAATGAGGGCATTGGCCTCAGCACAGAAGGATTGTGTGTCATTGAGGAACCTTAGCACAAGTTGTAATGAAGGGAAATACAACTTTACCTTTTCCCAATGAGAAACATATAAGTTTGTTAGAATAGGAGAAAAGTCTTGAGAAATCTCCACAGAGGGAGGAATGCTTAGCAATCGTGAGACCTCCTCATTCTTAGCTGTTACTTCACTTTGCAGTTCTCTGCACTTGTTTTGCTCAGTGACCACCTGGCTCTCTAGCGCGAGAATCTTTGCATCACCATCCTGCGTCTCTTGTCGGAGTTATGCAACACCATCCTTCTCTTGTTGCAAAAGAAGCTCCATGTCTTGCAATTTATTCTCAACTAGCTCTAGGCTAGCTCCCTTTTTGCCCAACTCTATTTCAAACTTTGATTTGACTTCCGCGAGTGTAACCTACGCGTCGCTCAATTTTTGAGCATATTCCTCTTTTAGACGGATCTCCTCACGTAGTTGTGTCTATATTTGCGACATCTCTAGAAATTGCTTTTAGTTGTTGAATCTCTTGATGTCTTTCTTGCAATTCTTTCAAGGCCACATTTCTGGTTGCTTCCTTGCCTTTCAGTTGTGACCTCACATTATTGAGGGCAAATTGCAACTTTCCTTTTTCAGAGTTGGCCCACGTCAGCAATCCTTGCAAACGATTGATCTTGACACTTCGAGATTTGTCTTCTCTTCTCTGTTGGGTTATAGATCCTCAGAGTTTAGCATTTTTTTCTTGGGCCTTCTCCAAATGATGACTATTTTTGATGAAATTTGAAGAGACGGCCTTTGATGTCTCCACCATCATTTCAACCTTATCAGATGCCATAGCATTCAAAAGGTTAACACCAATAGCGTGCAGATCATAATCATTGGGCCTCATTTTTGACTCTGGCTTGTTGATCTTGGGGAACCTAGTTGCAATGAATAGACTATCCTTCTCCTCACTGAAATGGGTCTATAGATGCGGGCAAGCAGGCCTAGTGCCTCCCTTTTCTTTTCTTTTCACCATTTTGCCAACACAGGCGATCTTGGAATAAGCAACTTGTTGTTGGTAGGCATCTGGGTCGGCAATAGCTTGACCTGCAAATGCAACACCAGGGGGGATTGCAAAGGGAAACTAGGAAATGGGGCCACCAAAAGCAGTCTGGATAAGGCGTGACAACGTCATAGGAGAAAATAATGGGATGAAGGGAGAGGTTCCAACGTTTGGGGGAGGAGTGGATTCTCCAAAACCGAGCCTGCCCGAGATGGTGGCTGCTTCAGGCATCTAGGTGGAAAAAGCCATGGGTACAAAGAATGGGGCTTCAAGCGAGGTAGAAACCTGTGGGAGTGTATCATAGGGACCAACTGTAAGGGCAGTGGGAATCTGAGCATGCATTTTTGAGATGTGGGTAGTAGAAGAAAGATCAGCTTGAGAAGAGGAAAATGGAGAAGAGGAGCATACCTATACCATATAGGTCATCAACATCAGAGGGTCTGAGGGCTTGTCTGGAACTTGAGAGGATGAACCCTTCATTCTAGAACCCAAATATTGCTTTTTGCTAGGAGGGTCCTAAAAAATCTTCTCAGCTTGTCTTTTAACTGTTTGGGAACGGGGCTTATGAGTAGAAATGCCAAGAGGAAGGAGAATACTAGGTTCATTATCCTTCTCTTTGATGCTTATAATCTCAACATCCTGCTGCTAGGTGACCTCGAGAGATGAATACCCATGTGGGGAGCTATCACCTCTCCCCTCGTCAGATCGGTTGTGTTGGTGCCATTCCAAGTCAAAACGTTCATCCAAAGGAGCATTTCCAACATTTGCCCTAGGTTGATTTACTTCCTGTCAGTAGATCTAGAAATCCTCTAATTTTCTCAATGGCCAAGTGTTTGTCATCATGGTCTCACACATAGCCCAAGGAATGGGCTTTGCGGGGTTGTATCTTTGTAAAATAGAGTAAAAGCTCAACCAGGGGGGGTGCTTGAGCACGAGAAAATTGTTGAGACCCACATACAAGCTTGAGTCATCCTCTTCTAGATTAACGCACTCTTCCATCACACTCCAAGACTCATGTTTAACTACATTTTTCCTGTAAGACAGGTACCCATTTGGGTCATAACTAGAAAAGTCATCAATCACCAACAACCCAAGTTGTATCATCTTTGATGTCAAGACATTCTCCATGATATCCCGTCAAACTAGGGTGATGGGACCAATAGCCTTGTTGTCTTTGGTATTTGAGGTGTCATGCTTTCCAGACCCTATAGCCTTTTCCACTCTTACCAGCTAGCAAGTAATCTCAAGAGAAAGAGTCCTCTTTGTGACATATGTATGTAGATGGAAAGGTTCCTCAATGAAACCATGGACTCGTACAAAAGAGAAATTGCAGCCTATGAACTAGTCATAAGGGGGTTATTCATTGCTCATCTAGTTCATTTGGACCTATGAAAAATGGGAGAGTGGCTCATTGGGAATGGTGCCAAAATCCTTCAAGGTGGGAGATAGGAAACAGTCAAAAAATTGATAAGCATCGTAGGAGTATCAAATAACGGGCATCCAGACTGAAACTGGTGTTCTATTTCCTGCTTCATTGCTGCTGGCCAGTTTCATAAATTGGTTGAACAAAGCTTCATTATGATGTAAGAGCAGGTGAACCAAGACTAAGGAGAACTTAAAACACTAAAGCTGGTGGAACTCAAATAACTGTTTTACCATTTCACTGGCTATTAGGACAGAGAAGTCAAAGTGGAAAGTTTCATTCTGCTTTTTGCATTTAAAAAGAAAACCCATCATTGCAGCCATAATCTCTCAGTCATTTTCATGAACACACAACCAAGCAAGAATGAATGAAATTTCTTTAAGATCTTCATGCCTTACGTTGCTATAAGACACTGGTAGCTTTGGGGGACCTGTTGACTAGCTCTGGTTCAGGGTGTTGTTGCCAAAAGAGATTACATCTCTTCTTGAGTTCTAGTACTCCTCCATGATAGTGTCTGAGAAGACTTCCATCACTTCAAAATAAGGACAACACATCATGTCCCTTATGGCGCCTGGTGATATGACTACCCTCAAAGAAGAGCCACTTGTAGAGCAGGAAATGGGGTCGAAACCACTAGTAATCGCCACCACTAGCTCTGGGCAGTGCAGGACCATCGGGACTATGAACTGAGGAGCTCCACTTTGCTAGAAATGGGTTGCTGTGGAAAATGGATCTGCTCTATGGTGAATCATCCTATTGTATACAGCCTCCCTTAGGTTCTTAGGCTTCTGTGAAGCTCTGGTTCTGTGACATCTTTGAATGGATCTATTACTGTTGTGGTATTGTAGGTAACTGTCTTTGATTTGGCCTTGGTCCTTAGATATTTTGACTTGGGCAGAAAAACATGAGAGGCATATGAGAGTTCACCAAAGACATCGACCCATATTACTCCCTGAGCAGGGGCCAAGGAGGAGGGTTCAACTTCCATCTCTTACTCATGAAAATCTATTTTTTGAATTCTCTACCCAGCTCTGACTGAATTATGAATTGATAGAATGAAAGTAAAATTGGCAGACCCTTTTCCTTTAATGCATGGCATGCCTAGATCGCTATGAAAGAAAAGTACTTAGGAATAGATGCCTGCTTTGCACATACACTAGCTCATTGTAGGGTTGAGAATACCTATGAGGAGGACTGGCACCGTCATTTGCGATTACCAAGATAAAGCTTGCACTGCCCACCTTTAGTCGAAGCCACTTGAAATGATTTTCTTGTACGAAGGATTTCTCCCTTAATTAAGAGAATCTCGCGATAACCAGTCTGGCACAAGGGGAGGCAGTCCTGCGGGGGTTTTTCTTTAAAATGATGTACCTTTAACAAAATGTGTGGCACCCAGATATATGTCTATTTCAATCGAGGTACCAGCTTGGTAGCTGACCATTGAAGGAGACCTATTAGTAGGTACCTTTTACTTGTGCTAGTTTATGCAAAAAGGCGGGTGTGTTGGAGATTAGGAGTACTGGCATTGCCATCAGTCATCACCTAGAGTTGAGAATTTCTATAAATATGTCTTTTCAGACATTCTTGTTTGCATCACTAGCTTCAACGATGGGGTTTTTGAGAGATGGATACTCCTGTTAAACTTGTCAGCAATAAGGCGCAGGTTGCTTTTATTGGCAACATTTTCGATTAGAGGCTACGAAGGATGACGAAGAGGAAGAATCCCTCTATCATCGCCGTCGTCAAATGGGTACTTGGTGAGGATTTCGTAGATAATGCAGACCGCTATCGAGTAAACTCAGACATTTGCTCGCGCTTCATGGCCTCTCTGCTCAATGTTGGGATTGGTGGATATGAGGCCTCAAAGCTTACGAGAGCTCTCTTCTCAAGAGATTATCTTAGAGGTTTGGAAGAGGTGATAGCATACTATATTGCTTTTTGGGGTTTACCTCTAGCATCAGACTTATAGAGGTTACTCACATATGGGGAAGAGGTGCCTTGGAATCCGCTCATCGGCAGATTGTGAACCATGTCGCTATCTTCTCATTACCTAAGGATGGAGATCGCTACTAAATTTTTGCTCTACATCTACCTGATCATACTAATTCTGGCTGGGACTGAATGGTACACTAGCTTCAGGGATTATATATTCCCGTAGGTTCTGACGCCGGACATTCTTCTTGACTTGGTCCTCATGATCATGGCTAAAGAATCTGACATTACTTCAAACCAGGAGTTGTCAGGAGGGGATGATATAGAGGATGATACTGAACACTTTGACTTCTTCATGGGGGAGAAAGAAGATGACGATGATTCTAACACCACGTAGTCTCCATTCCTCTTGTTTCCTCTTCTTGCTTAGAGATAGCCTTGACTTCTCTCTACTTTGATTTTGACAAATGTGGCTAGAGGCCTTTCTCTAACTTTGTAAATTTATGTAGATGAATTTGAAAAAATGATAATTTTTTCTTTTCCTTAATAATGGCATATTTGAGCATCTTGTCTCTTTCTTTCTTAATGGAATTTTGAACTGGCAACTTACCCGAGAAAGCAATAAAATACAAATTTGCATGAGAGCACTAATTATATTATGCACACTAATTACATTATATACATCAAAGGCACTAAGCTAATGAAAGGGCTTTAAGTGGAACCCATTAATCAGGATCGCAAGAAGATCTCCCCGCATATCTTTAAGATTGAAAGCATTATAACCTTTGCAACTCACTATACGGAAAGGGCCCTCCCATAGCCCATTGAATTTAGCATGTTGACCAGGCTTGGCAGCCCTTTCATTGAACTTTAGAACCATGTCGCCCTATTGGAATTGCGGGGAAGAACTTTTTTGTTGTCAAACCACCTTTTTATGGTTTGCTGACGTGTCTGGAGAGAGGCGAATGCAACTTCCCTTGCTTCCTCCAGTTTCATAATTTCAGCCAACCTCACGTCCATGGGGCCGTTCTCTGCTCTCAAAAGACTTGACTAGTTTCAAGGCTGGGATCTCCAGGGATATGGGGAACAAAGTGTCCTTCCCTTAAACTAGCTTATATAGTGAGGTTTCTAAAACCTGCTTGGTTGTTATCCGGTTTGCCCATAGCGCACTCCTCAAATGGTGATGCCAATCCCTTTTCTGTTCTGAGCCTATCTTCTTGATGAGTTTGATAAGATTCTTGTTAGTAGCCTCTGTGAGTTTATTTCATTGCAGGTAATAGTTTGAGGAGGTCTTTGGATAAATACCTTTACTGAGGGTGAACTGGGTGAGTTGGGAGCCCACAAATGCATGCGCATTATCTGAAATTAGGGTCTTTGGGGGACCATAATGGCATACTAGATCTCCCAGGAAAGCTAGGATCTCAGACTCGGGGAATTTTTTAATGGGATAGCCTCAGACCATTAGGTGAAATAATCTATGGTAGTCAAGATCCACTTGTGTCCAGCCGAGCTTGGGGGATTGATCATCCCTTTGAAGTTGAGTCCCCATTGTGCAAAAGGTTCCTCCACCACTATGGGTTGAAGTGGCATCGCTACTTTCTTGCATCTGCCAGTATAATACTAGCATTCCTTGCACGTTCTCACCATGGCATGAGCCTCCTTAAACATAGATGGCCAGATATATCTGGCACGCGTGATTTTGATAATGGTAGTCGGTGCCAAAAAGTGACCTCCAAATGAACCGTGATGAAATTCATGTAAAATTTGGTAGCTTGGCTTTGATTCACATAGCAGAGCGGGACTCCTTCAAAATTCCTTTTAAAAAGGACATCATCTATCAATCAGAAACCGCTATTTTGTAGCCTGTAGAACCTCATTTTTGGGGGGGGGGAGAACCTCAGGGAAAATTCCTGTCTTCATGAAATGTTTTCGCTCCTCTAACCAACATGTCTCCCTTGGCTCTAAAATGGCCATGACAGATTAATTAGTGGCTATCTTGGGATCCTGGGGATCGAGATCCTAGGCTAGGTACTCACATAGACCTTTGCCACAGACTATCTTGGTAGGCCTGACATCAACGACATACTCCAAGATTTTGGTGATCCAATTCTCTCTTTTCTCAGTGATCTTGCCTTCCATGATGTAGTCTCTGACTGAAGGGTGAGCGACAAACACTATGGTCATGTTGCAAGCGATGAAATGCCTAAATTTCTTAAGGCCCTTGACTACAACCAGAGTTTGTTTTTTAATGAAGTTGTACTATGCCTCATATTCTTGTAGAGTCTTGGAGTGGAAAGCTATAGGGTACTCCTCCCTTGTCCCAACCTCTTTTTGAGTTAAGACCACGACGATGTGGTATGGGCTAGATAAAACATACATAATGAAGTCTTTAGCCATATCGAGGTTGAATAGTATAGGAGCTGAGCAAATAGCTTCTTTAATTTTCTCGAAGGCATCTTTTCTGTCAGAAATCCATTTGAAATGTATGTTTCTCTTAAGCATCAAGGTGATGGGCCTCACCATTCCTACGAAATTTGGGATAAAGCGGCTGACAAAGTTAACCTTGCCTAGGAAAGACTGGACTCCCTTCTTATTTACAGGAAGAGGAAGCTGTTTTATCACCTTGACGCGATCAGGATCAATGGAGACTCCTTCCTAGGATACAACATGCCCTAGCAATTTACCTTGCGGGACACCAAAAATACATTTCTTCGAGTTCAAAGAGATTCCAAACTCTAAACACTTTTGGAAAATTAGCTCTAAATGATCAAAATGGTCTTCTTTGCACTTTGAAAACACAGTAAGGTCATCTAGATAGATGAGGATGATTTTGTTAATGAGCTCTTTGAAAGCTAGGTCCATTTCCCTTTGAAAAGTCGGGCCGACATTCAACAATCCAAATGACATCTTTTGATAGGCGAACGTTCCCCATTTGGTTGTAAAGGTGGTCTTGTTTTGGTCTTCCCCTTTTACTAGAACCTGATTGTAACCTAAGAAACCATCCAACATCGAGAATATTTCTGATCCTAGCACTGTGCTTAACAAATGCTCCATTGATGGAAAAGGGTAATGATCGTTTAAAGATGCTTGGTTTAAGTCTCTTAAATCCATGCATAGCCTGATATCTCCATTCTTTTCCCTCACAGGGACTAGATTTGATACCCACATACTATGTTTCATGGAATAGATGATTCTTGATTCTATCCACTTGCTTAGCTCTTGTGCCATGAGTGACTTAACTTTCGGATTAACAAGTCTCTACTTCTGTCAGACTAGTTTTGCTCCTTCTGTGAGTTCGATAGTATGTTGAATGATGCCAGGATTGTATCCCTTCAAATCTTTATAAGACCATGCTAGCACACCCGCATATTTATCATAAAATTGAGCCAAATTCTTTCAGTCTTGGTTGGAAATCTCCTTTCCAACTTTGAGTACCTTACCAGGACATACGGACATGTCGATATAGTCTCCTTTGTTAGTCATAAGCTTCCGCTTATCATTTTTGGCGTCATGGTCGAAAAGGTTTTCTAAGGTGATTAGCCCATTGGGGAGCTTATTTTACCTCAACTGTTTGATTTGATCTCCATAAGTTTCTTTAACCTTGGGCTATAACTGGTCTGCAAATTCTCCTGAATTATGAATGAATAGAGAAATATTCTCATCACTCTCAAAAACTTGCCAGTGAGTATCATTATCAGGGATAGCTAGTCGTACAATGATGCCAATTGCTTGGGAGTTGATTAGAAAATGGGGTCAAAATGCCACCCAATAGTGGCCATTCGGTCAGCGGCATGCGTTTGCCTTGTGGGGAATTCTTTGGATGTTAAAAGAATAAAAAATTTTGATTAGATCCCAAGCTCTGTGGGAGTAAGACCTCATATGGACATGTTTTGCACTGGAGATTCCTTGAATCTGATGCACAACAAGTTCTGAGTCACCCAAAACCTTCAATTTCTTTATACCCATCTTCTCTGCCAACATTTGGCCCTGAATCAGTTCTTTGTATTCTATTTTGTTGTTGGAACATGCAAACTACAAGTGAAAAGACTTTAGGATCTGCTCACCTGAAGGTGAAGTAAAAAAAATTCCAGCGCCCAAGCCTACTTTGCATCTCACACCATCAAAATGTAGGGTCCAAAGTTTAGAGAATAGATCTTCTTGGGTAGAGGGATTTTTAACTAGTTTTGGGATAACCTGACCTTCATAAAAAATGCAGTAGGTACCAAGAATGGTGGCATGATAGTTAGAATAAGGGTCTAAATTAATGAACTCATTCAAGAAGACTTCTTGCTTAAGTGAAATTTCCCCAGTTACTTCTTCATCTTGTAAGAACTCTACTGGTTTTCGTTCATCATTTGATATGGAGGTGTGTAGGCTCAAAATTGATCAAGGCCTGGTCAACTATATGTTCAGTATGGAGGGGTTCTAAGATAATCTTCAGCTTGGTGTTGTGCTTGGTATAGAGGATGAGATGGGACCAATCTAAGGACATGTAGCCTCTTATTTTAGCAGTGAAGTCTTCAGAAAGACAGAGACCAAAGACAGGCGGGATGTCAATGACCACTACTGCTTGAGATACTGTAATGCTTGGACATGCAAACAATGTTAGGGGAATGGTTTTAATAAGACCTATTTTCTAAACCTTGTTCTCGTCAAGCTTCATAACTCCCTTGTTCAAAGGCTCGTATCTGATGTTCAATACCTCGGCAATTTGCTTAGGCATGACAATAGTGCTAGCTCCAGAATCTATCATAGAGTTATGCAATAGTTTATCCCCAACTATAAAGGTGAGGTAGAAAGGATTTGGTTTAGGCTTACCTGTTGCGTGGGTAGCATGGGGTGAGTCTTCATTTATCAATGAGAGCATGCTTTTCCGGCCACAGGTCACAGATCCATTCTGTTTGAACCTAGGGATTGTGGCGCTATCATACTTGCATCTTTTTTGCCATGGGACAAGGCTTCCCTTAGTCTATTTTTTTGCTTCGGAATGCTCAAGAGATCCCAAAGAGAGATATGAGCCATGACCTTCTTCAATTTTTCCACCACATCTAACCCTTGAGGTGTTAGAATATTTAGCTCCTTCAGATTATAAGGGACAAAATATTTCCTCAGATAAGTAGGGTTGACGACTGGTTGTTCAGAGATTTTGTCCATGGGTATTGCTCTCGAACTGCTAGTAGTTTCCCCGGTCAAACACCTTTTAGAGTGTAGGTTGTAATCTGAGTTCACAAGAGGGGCTCCATCTTTGGAGGTGGTTGCACCATTGGTCAACACCGCATCCTCATCTTCCATCCTTGAAAAAAGTGCATGATTAGGGGCAATCTCTACTTCTCATTGCAATGACATCCCTTGCATTTGAGCAATGAAAGCCACATTATCCATACCCAGAGATGTATATGCAGACTCATCTGACTTGATGCCTGAATTTCTTTGTTCTGCCATCTTCTACTACAAATTCCCTCTTGGGCAATTCCTCAGAGCATGAACATTGTTGCACGGAAAACATCAAGAGTTAGTGTCGTTCACCAAGTAATTTTGGGCCATAGTCAGTTCCCTACTAGTGGTTGGGTAGACAACTTACAATGGATTGGGGACTGGGACTATTTGGCCATTTGGTTGAAGAGGTTTATCCACATGATGATTTGTATGTTGGTACGAAGGTCGATTCTCTTGGAAATTTTTTTGAAAAGGAGGCTTGGAGGGTGAGACTTGGGCTCTTTTTAGGTTGACAATCTCATTGGAGAAGGATCTTAGGAGATTCTTCATACCACTAACTTCAGCAGCTGAGAGGCAGTTTTGGGAGTAGGAAACAAATACATAGACTGTGGAGAAGACGTATTGGGAGTAGCTTCTTCTAAGAATTGAGTGGACATCTTAGGGAATACTGACATTAGAGGATGGGGAGCTAGCTTCTCAGCGTTGATAAGGTTATTTTCAGCTTGGACTGCTATGTCAAATGCTTGCGGAAGAGTATTACCTCCTAAAGATTGAATCACCATTGATATGTCAGAATTGAAAGTTTTTAAATAGAATACGAAAGCCATATCCGCCAAAGGGCGAGCAACATATTTTCAAATAAGAATGCATTAGGCTCTCAAATGCCTGAAATCTTTTTGTGTTGTCTATATTGATGATATCATTGTTTTTTCTAACAATGTTATTGACCATATTGAGCATTTGAAAAAATTGTATACAACCATAAAAAAAAATAGAATTTGCCTATCAGCAAAGAAAATTATGATTGGTCAGTTAGAAATAGATTTTCTTGGGTTACATTTAGATAAGGGAAAGATAAAGCTCCAACCCCATGTTCTCAAAAGAATCCAGGAATTTCTAGATGTATTGACAAACAAAAAAAAAATTCAAAGATTTCTTGGGTGTTTGAATTATGTGGCAACATTCTATAAAGAGTTGGCAAAAGACAAGAAAAAGATTCAAGATCAACTCAAGCAATCATCTTCTACATGGGATCCTCAAACTACAAAAGCAATATAACAAATAAAAAATAAATGTCAAAGATTATGCAGTCTTCAAGTTCTACTCCTAGGTAATCCACTAATTTTATATACTAATGCTTCTGACACAACATGGTTTGTTGTGTTGATGTAGGAATTTATAGATAAAAGGATGGAGATTTATGGCTACCGATTTGGGACATTTACATATGCATAATCTTGCTATAACATTTATGAAAAAGAGATTCTTGCTTGCATGAGAAACTCAAAATATTTCTCAAAGTAGAGCATTTTGTGGTCAAAATAGATAGTCAATCAATCAGGAGCCTCGTGAGGAAGAAACCCAATTAGGATATAACACAAGGGATAATTGCTTGCTGGTATTTTGGATTTCTTGTATATGATTTTGATATTGAATGAATCAAAGGAGAAAATAACCCACTTGCAGATTCATTAACCAAAGAACTAGCAACAACCATTCAAATTCAAGTTGGTGATTCAATACCCCAATGAGAATTGTCAGATGGGAGGATTATATAACTTCCACAACTTTCAACACATATATTATCACTTCACTTGTTGAATTATGGATTTTGGATAAATGGCTACAAGATCTCAAAAGTCTCATCCTAGAATACCATGATCAAAGGAAATTCATTCTTAGAAGAAGAGGAAAATTTCTTAGAAACTTTTGGGTTGTCATATGCTCCAATTGGATTTACCTGTAGGAACCATTGTTCAATGGATATACAAATTACAAGGTTTCAATCTTTATGTTGGACCAATCTAACAAAAATGAATTTCCTTAAATGTTGCAAGTTTGGAATTATTAATAGTATCACTCTCTTGCAAAATGAGTTTGAAGATTATGCAAATATATTTACTCCATATTTTACACCTAATATGAGATAATTATTCAATCTCGTACATGGAAATTTGTTTCATACCATTTTTGAAGGAATGGTTGATTATTTGGTTGAACTAGGAGGAGGATATTGTCTCCCAATAATTGAATTTTATCCCCTCACATATCCATGGTTTCCAAAAGTTATGATTGAAGATGTAATGCCAAGCTTATTTCATACTAAATTAGCTATTTGAACAAAATGGGATTTTGTAAGAGAAGAAAAATATATTAGAATCATCCATGCATTCCATCAAAGACCACAAGATTGGGATGATATTTTTGAACCTCTTCTAAATGATATTTTACCACTTGGATCTCATCTCAACTAGCATAAGGGTTTTTGAGTTTCGTGAGGTTAGCCATGTTAAGATTTGACAACAAGATACAACCCTATATAAGAAATCCATGATGTCAGCAATGTGAAGCTCTGACAACAGGATGCAGAAATTATGTAAAAATCAAAATCCATGTAGCCACTTACACATATTAAAAGGGTCATTCTCACTTCTTGGGTAAATAAAAAGTGATGACAAAAAAATTAGTAAGTATTGAGTCTATAGAAAAGTTTTAAAAAATATTTAGTAAATGGTAGGATGCCTACATGATCTTGCAAATGTCAAAGTACAAGATTACATAGTACCACTCCACTTTCACTACCTTCCAAAAGTTCCTCCTACTTTTCATCTACCACTCACATCTTCCAACACTACCGTCTAGCTACTAGTTTCACCATCTACTACCTACACCTACCGGTAATTCAAAACCTATCACTCACACCTACCGGTCAAATCAATCTACCTGTTGGTCTCCAACTACTATAAATAAAGGCCTTGTGAGCTCATTTTGGCATCAAGTCCTTCTATTGTATGAAGCAAATTCTATTATTAAGAGTGTAGTGTGAAAAGTCTCTTAGGAGCAAGTTAGAAGTATCCTCTACCCTTGTGCTTCCATGTGATCTAGGGATTATGAGAAATTGACTTGCATAGGTTATGAAGTTTGTCTCGTGTAATGAAGCTTTGATGTAATATTGGCTCTAGCTTGTAATATTTTCTTTAGCTTGTATTGTTGTTATTCTATAGTAAATTGGTATCAAAGCTAAAGATAATGTTAAATCAAATATTTCTTACAACAGATAGATTGCATAACCTATGCAAGTAAGTTTCTTGCAGATGAGTAAAACTACATGCCAGCAAAAAAATCCCCAAGAAGGGTGATCAGATGAGCCAAAATTAAGGAAAACATAGATAGAGCACTGAATCCCAATGCAGGCCAAAGAACAAACAAAATAACAACTAAATTGTTATCAACTCTCCACCTAGAAATACCAACGAACACAAGGGTTGATATTTACAAGGACCACATCATCCTCATTTGCCTCTTTGTCTTGTTTTATACCCTCTATTGCATCTCCCTCACCTTCCAAAACTCTACCTCCAGTCCTTCTGCTCTTTCTCATCGCTCCTTTTCACAAGAAATATATCACTACTTATTATGTTGAATATAAAAGAATTCTAGAACATATTCAAGAAGTAATGTCTCTCTCACATTTCATGAATATGAATGAAGAAAAACATGCAACCAAACAAGAGCCAATGCCTCAACATAAGTAGAAAGGATATTATCATGTAGAGAAGTTGAAAATTTTCACTATTGATGGACTTGATGGAATGGCTTAAATCAGACACACTAAGCTTATGCTTCTAGGCTTAAAAGTGTTAAACACTCAGATTTGACTAACATTTTCTAGACTTAATATGTTGCTTAAGGTGTTTGGTTACACTGAGAATATACTTCTAGACTTAAAAGTGTTAAACACACAGAGTTGACTAACATTCTCTAACCATAATATGTTGCTTAGTGTGTGTAGTTTAAGGCTAGCCGGACTTGATAAGTGAATTTATTATGCATGAATATAAAAGATAATAAGGTTGAAAAGAAATCTATCAATTTTTCCACTTTATAATTTGAAGATATTTCACAAAGATAGTGGTATTATGGATTTTTTACATGACCAAAATTTCATCAACCCCTATAATGAGTATAATAGAAAGTTGATAAAGACATTTAATTGAAAGGATCTTCAGATTCTCTCCAAAAAGCTCACACATCTTAAGTGGGAAATAACTATGGTGAAAAATATAGCCAACTTCTAGAAGTTGTGAGTAATGGTTCTTAATTTATTTGAGAGTAAGAACACTATAATTTTTATGAAAGTATTATAAAAACATCTCATAGTTTTGGTAAAATATTTTAGTTTCTCATATTTATAAAAGGCTATAAAAATACTTTAAATTTAGGCGTTATGATACAAAAATATAAATATTTTTCAAGGATACCATTTTAGATAAACTTAAAGGAAGTAGAGAAAAATAAAAGATATTATGCACCCCCTCCAAAGGTAATACCTCTAATTCTAATTATTATAAATAATATAGATGAGAAAACCATGAATGAGAATAGGGGAAGAAGCTCTATTTTTATTGTAAAGATCCATAAGCCCCAAGTCACACTTTTCTTGATAAGGGACAAATATGCTAAATTGATGTAGTGTCAAATAGGAAATAAAATTTAGATGAACCTAAATTATTTATAAATCTAGAAGACTATGTACTAGAGGAGGATGAAAGGAAGAAAGGAGTGGAGAAATTTGTACCTCTTTCAAGAGATCCCAAATATCATTCCTTTAGGGTATATGGAGTACTATATATCAAAGAGCCTTGGTGATTTTTAATAGTAGAGCTACTCACAACTTCACTGATCAAGGTCTTGTTGTTAAGAGAGGACTAAAAATAGAAAAAAAAGAAATTATAAAGGTAATGTTGCTAATGGATTTACCATTCCTTACACCATGATATTTTATATATTAGTCTCCCTCTTAAGGTCCACATGGTAGGTGATAATTATTATGTCATTGGTTTATGATAAAAATAACATGGTGTTACATGTTAAATAGTCACATTCTTTAGCAAATTTTTTATAAAATTATCAAACTATGTAGCTTAAGTATAGATAAGATGTAAAATAAGTGGCTCTTATGTGGATTTTTAAGAAAGGAAGCATGGGTAGTAATTATGAATATTATTATGATGTATTCATCTATGAATAAGATAAATTTGCCTCATGTGGATATAGAGAAAATAATAAGAAAGAATAGTTTTGTGTTTGATAATTATAAAAATTATAAAAAGGTTTAAATCCTATTATACCAATGCCATACTTGTATGCACAATATTACAAAGAGGATATTGAAAATGATATCAAAGAGTTTTTAGAGGTGGGTTATGTAAGGATTAGTTCCAATCATTTAACATCTTTAGTGGTTCTCATGAAAAACAATGGTACTATGTAGATGTGTGTTTATTACATGGACTTAAAAATGAGAGGGCCTTCATAAATAGATATACCACACTTAGGATAGATAAGATGATGCATGAATCAAATGGATGAATAGATTCTTCAAAGATAGTCTGGGATGAATAGATTCTTCAAATATAGTCTAGGATGAAGCTATTACTAGATTTATGAAAAAGATGAAGATATTCACAAAATAAAATTTAGATGTATCTTGGAGACTGAGAGTATTTCACAATTCCCTTTGAACTTAAAAATTCTCTATATACCTTTTAGTATTTCATGAATTAGGAATTTAGCAAGTATTTGAGAGAAATTATGTGTTTATATTTAATGATATTTTAATTGTAGTAAAATATGTGAAGAACATTTGAAACACATAGATATAGCTGTAGAACTTTGGACTAGTATTTTATACCCAAATGTGAATTTGGACTGATTATTTTCTTATATTTATGACATATTATAAGTGCCAAAAATGTACAAATGAATCCACAAAATGTCCAAGCTATTATACATTAGCCAACTCTTATTATATTAAGATAGTTAAAAGGATTATTATGGTTATATAGTTACTATAGGAGGTTTATGAATGCTTTATCTTAAATTGATACACATTTAATATATTTGACAAAGAAGAGAGCCTTTAAATCTATGAATCTACTCAAGTAACTTTGCAATATTTAAAGAGGTAATAAATACATGTCCTATATTTGCAATTCCTACACTTTTATTACCATTTTTTATTATTATCATGCACTAGAAGAAGGTATTGAGTGATTTAGAAACATGATACTTTTTTTTTGTGAAAAATGAAATTTGGTCATTATGTATGTAGTAGAAAACTTTAGACAATATCTATGTTGTGGTTTATTTATTATGAACACTGATTAGTATTGTTTGAAATAATTTTTGAGTCGAAAATCTCCAATAAAATGGATAAGTGTGTTACAATAACATGGTTTTCACATATACTATATGAAAGGAAAAAAATGTTGTGTTAGTTTTTTTTTATGATAATATATTTAAAATAAAATATTTGAAGCACTTGTATATAGTTTTGGGATGTTTTGAATAGAATTTATATGCCAAATATCTGAAATGTGAGTTTGGATTAATTTAATTTTTATATTTGAGACATTTATAAGTTCCAAATGTGTATAGAAGGATCCACTAAAGATCCAATATATTATATTTTGGCCACCTTCTATCATATTAATATATTTGAGAGGATTCTTTGGGTAATGTAGTTATTATAAGTGGTTTGTGTAAGGTTAATCTTAATCTATGAAACCTTTACTATATTTAACAAACAAGAGAGCCTTTGAATGCATGAAGTATACTCAACTAAATTTTGGAACATTTAAATAGGTAATGAGCTAATCTCATATACTTGTGATATTCCTAATTTTTTATTAGCATTTAATGTAAAATATGATAGATCATGAGGGATTTAAAAAGAGAATACTATATTTATGATAAAGAAATGATGGCCATTATGTATCCATTAGAAAGATTAGATAATATCTAGTTTGTGGTTGATTGTGACATATTATAAGTGGCATAGGTGTATTTGCTCATCTCTTATCATGTTAATATAGTTAAGAGGACTATTTTGGTTATGTAGTTATTATAAGAGGTTTGTGAATGATTTCCATCATGTTGATGCACCTCTAATGTAGTTAATAAATAAAAGATTCTTTGAATGTATAAAATCAACTAAAGTAAGTTATAAAACACTTAAAAGAGGTAATGAACTCATGCCTTGTACTTGCAATTATTTTTTTTTTTATTACCATTTCTCATAAACTTTGATACATCAAAAGAATGTACTTAGCTATTCTACCTCAAAGGGAACATTTTGAAGGAAAATTTTGAGTTTTAGAAAGAGAATATTATGTTTATGAAAAAAATTGTTAGTCATTATGCATGTATTGGAAACATTTAGGCAACTTTTGGTTGATTATTTTTAAATATTGCTCATAATAGTTAATTCTTTTTTATACAAAGATATTTGAATAATCTCTAAAAATGGATATGTTACAAGAATGCATTTTTGACAAAGAGTAGACGAAAGGAAATATAAATGTTATGTTATTTTTATTTAATGATTTTATGTTTATAGAAAAACATTTGAACCACTTAAATATATTTTTAAATATTTAAGAATAGTGTTATTATTACAAAGAGTCCAAATACAAGTTTGGATTAATTTAATTTTTATAATTTAAACATATTGTAAGTGTCAAATTTATACGGGTCCATAAAATATACAAGCTATTATATATTTGTCACATCCTATCATATGAACATAGTTGAAAAGATTCTTTAGGTTGTGTGGTTATTATAGAAAGTTTGAAAAATAATAATATGAGCTTGTTACACCTTTACTAGATTTAAAAATTAAGGGGTTCTTTGAATGTATGAAATTCACTAACCTTTAAAATATTTAAAGAGGTAATAAGATAATGTATTATACTTAAAACTCTTAACATTTTTTACCATTTGTTATTGAAGAAGGTATTATAGATATTGTAACTTGAAGGCTACATCCCATATCATTTGAAAGAAAAAACATTGTAATTCAAATGTAGAGAGGATACTTTATTTATGACAAATAAATGTTGGTCATTATGAATACGTTGGAAAAGTTTACACAACTTATGTAGATTGTGTCTCATTTATTATAGTAAAATTATCTAGAATAATTCGATTTCTTTTCGAGCCAAAAAAATAATTGATTTCCAAATAAAGGATAAATAAGTTACAATAATATGGTTTTTACATAGAGTATATGAAAGGAAATATTTTTTGTGGTTGATACCCTTTATAGGAAACCTACTTTGTGTTCATTTAAATATCATGTCTAAATATGCTACAAACACATTTCCCTATAGTATTCATGATGAGGTGGTGAAATATGCTAGCTATAGTAGTGGAGAGATTCACCCATTACAAAACTAATGTCCTTTTAGCACCTAAGTCAACAAAATAAGGATATTTTGAGGCCTTTTCATGGCACACCTTTAGTTGGTCATCAAGAATATTATAAGATTTTATGGTATGATGAATCAATAAGGATCCAATCAATTACTAAGAGGGGGGAGGGTGAATCAGTTGATAGAAAATTGACTAGACTTTCACCAAACTCAAAAACAACCTCTCAAGACAAACTCAGAACTGACTGGTTCAAACATTGAACTACAAATTGGAATATCACTGTCAAGTAAACCGGTTTGACTATCATAACAAAATAACAGTAAAAAAACTCTCAAACTCTAAAACCATTTGACCAGGACATCCAAATACTTTACTAACAAAAGTAAAAGAACATTTCAGATTGCTGTCGATCATCATATCATAACTAAGTGGATTTAGTAGTTAAGAAAATTAACCATAGCAAACATAACCACACAAACATTCACCACTTGACACAATGATTTTGACATGTAACCCCAAATGGGAAAAACCATGGTGGGGATGAATACCCACAAGTATTATGAACTCTTTTGAAGTTCACCCTATTAGGAGCCAAGACTATTAAAGCTTTACAATAAGTCTTGTTAAGAACAAATCTTGTTAGGGACCACCCAGTTAAGGGACTGACTATAATGCCCTATGAGAAGCAATACCCTGTTAGGAGTAACCTCGATAGAGGATTTAAAATCCAGGCTAATGGATTACCTAGTTAGAGGATTTAAATAACACTAAGCTTGTTAGAGCTTACCCAGTTAAGGGATTTGACTATTGTAATTGTTAGAGAACAATAGGGGTTTGTTCATATGGTGAATAGCACTACTCTGCTTGATCAAATCCTTTTCATGCTCCTATCTGCCTTTACACATACTGCACATACATCTCTAGGTTCGATAACCAATCACTCTTAGATTCAACCAAAATTGCCAACACTACAACAAAACAACTCATCAACCTTATAAGCAAAACAATAGGCCGGTAACACATCATAAACCTAAGATCTCAAAGAGATTACAAACAAATTGGTTCAAGTATGACCATTGGATTACATAGCAATCATTGCACATCATTCAAGACAACATCGACCACTCCTTGATCACCGCTTCATCAATTCCTATAACTCATCACATGGTTTCCTTTACATGCAGTGTACTTGCTCATTCCCAAGATAAAACCGTTATCTCAACGTGCCAAAAACCATTTAAAACTCGTCACATGCAACATGCATACATGGGATAATCATTATTGCTCATCATTTAATCATAAACCAATACAACCAATTCACCAAGCTCCATCGGTTAGGGTTTAGCACATCAATAGGTAGGGTTTACCAGTTGATCTCACTTCTTCTCTAGTAATACTGCTTTCCTTCACAAGCTCACTTACCGGTTGCAAAAAAACATCATTACAACATCATTACGCGTTACAATTGACATCAATGATAACAAAATAGTTCATCAATGCAATCTTCATGCAAATGCCAACAATCTCCCCCTTTGGCATTGATGACAATACAAGCATCAATACCCTTGATTGTTATGATTGTGAATAGGAATCCTGGTTTACATTTTACCACGTACTCTCCTTCAACCGAGTCTCAATGTCTTCAGCTAGTAACTGGCTATAGATCTTCTCTATATCAATCATACAATTATTTTCCCATAATCATATAGTTCTTCTCCCCCTTTGACAATAATGCCAAAGTGATAGTAAAATATGCAGTGTCATACTTCATTGTTTTGCATTATCAAACTGCAACTTGATGCTCCCCCTGTGGAATAACTCCACTCTACACCAATCCTAGTACAAGATTATTAAATTAGCTTCGGGACAAATGTATTCCACATCTTTTTCAATTGATGTCATGTAAGGGTACAACCCCTACCTAACTTATAAGATAATCAAAAGTACTCTTAGATAGAGGTTTAGTAAAGATATCTGCTAGCTGCTCCTTGGTGGATACATGCTCCAATAACACATATTTACTCTACACTTTCTCTCTCAAGAAATGATATTTCAGCTGAATATGCTTGGTTCTAGTATGAAACACCAAGTTCTTTGAAATATTAAATGCACTAGTGTTGTCACATGAAATCTTTACTAGTTTTGTAATCTTCAGCTTGAATCCTTCTAGAATGTGTTTCATCTAGATAGCTTCGGTACAATTCATATACGCTGCAACATATTCAGCTTCAGTAGTGGAGTGTGATATACAACTCTACTTCTTGCTGCTCCATTATACAAGTCTTCCTCCAAGAAAGAATGCACCACTGGTTGTGATCTTCCTATCATAAACATTACTTGCCTAGTCTACATCCGTATAAACCTTCAAATCAAATTTACCTTCATATGGATGCCATAAAACATAGTCAATAGTACCTTCCAAATATTTGAATATCCTCTTGGTTGCTATCAAGTGTGTTTCCTTTGGATTCTTCTAAAATCTGGCAACTAAAACAACTAGATGAGTAATATCCGGTCTACTATGAACAACATAATGTAGTTTTCCTATTATTGATCTGTACTCTTTTTCATCAATAGATACGGATTCATTCTCCTTAGACATTTAACAACCTGTAACCATTGGTGTCCCGACTAGTTTACAATCACTCATTACAAATGTCTTCAATACCTCTTTCACATATTTGGATTGTGTGATAGAAATACCACTCTTCATCTGCTAAATTTGCAAACCTATAAAGAAATTTATCTCTCATACTAGAGACATTTCAAATTCACTTTTCATCTCATTTACAAATTCATCACTCATGTCATCATTACCTCCAAATATGCTATCATCCACAAACACTTCACTAACTAGTATCTTATCTCCTTCAGATTTGAGATATATATTGTTGTCTTCACTGGTTCTCAGAAAACCTATCTTCATCAAGTGTGAATGTAGCCTTTCATACCATGCTCTCGGTGCTTTCTTGAAACCATATAGTGCCTTGTGTAGTTTAAAAACCATATCCTTTGCATCAGTCAAAGCATAACCATCTGGCTGCTCAATGTATACTTCTTATTCTAGTATTCCATTTAGAAATACTAACTTCACATCCATCTGATATAATTTGACTCCCTTGTATGATGGAAATTCAAGTAGAGTCCTAACACCTTCCAATCTAGCAATTGGTGGACATGTCTCACCATAGTCTTCTCCTTCTTATTGTGTATAACCTTTGCATACCAATCTAGCTTTATTTTTGACTACTAATCCATCTTCATTCAGTTTGTTCCTGAATACCCATTTAGTATCTATCACATTTTTATTCATTGGTCTGGGTACTAGGGTCCATGTATTGTTCTTCTCAATCTAGTCAAGATCCTTTTCCATAGCTTTAATCCAGTGATCATCTCCAAATGCTTCCTTATCAGTTCTAGGCTAAATAGTGGAGATCATGCAAGAATTCTCTCTAATTCTTCTTCTGGTTAACACTCCAGCATCTTTATCTCCAATAATTTGGTTAGGATTATGATTGAGTCTCACATACCTTGGCATGATATGATCATTATCTTTAGGTTCTTCTTCCTCACTTTCATCATCTTCTTTTGAATCTACCTGTTGTGGTTGAACCGATACTACAACATTCACTTCATCACCTTCTGGATTCACTGGTTCTGGTTCCAAAATCAGAATGCAAGGTTCATCTTCCTTCTTTTCCTTACTGGTTTCTCCTAAGACTTCAGGATACTTATCCACTCAAACATCAACACTGTGTCCGGTTGTTGTAACATTTGTAGGCCTTTTTCTTGGTGGAGTAACCAATAAATATTCCTTCATCACTCTTAGCCTCAAACTTACTAACATAGTCACCTCTCTTGATAAAACATTTATTTCCAAAAATCTTAAAATAACTGACATTAGGTGATCTACCATACTAGTATTCATAAGGAGTTTTATCCTTACCTCTTCTTACCAATATCTTGTTCATAGTGTAGATAGCTGTGCTGATAGCTTCTCTCCATTTTTTTTTTGCTATACCTCCTTGTATTAGCATCATTCTAGCAGCTTCAACAATTGACTAGTTGTTTCTCTCTGCAATACTATTTTGCTGTGGTTTCCTTGGTGCAGAAAGCTGCCTCTTGATTACATTGTCTTCACAATATCTACTGAATTCCTATAAAGTAAATTCACCTCCTTCATCAGTCCTTAGACACTTTATCTTCTTACCACTTTCCTTTTTAGCTAAGGCCATGAATGCCTTGAATTTACTAAAGGCTTATGTTTTATCCTTCAAGAATGTGACCCACATCATTCTTGAGAAATCATCAGTGAAGATCATAAAATATCTATCACCTTGAATACATTTAGTCCGTATTGGTCCACAGAGGTCTATATGAACCAAATCTAACAAATGTTCTGCTGAGAAGGATTTTCTCTTAAAAGTTGAGGATGTCATCTTTCCTAACTGGCATTCCTTACACAGAGCATTCACCGGTTTGTCCAACTAAGGCAAACCTCTTACCGGCTTGGACTTACCGACCTTAACAATGTTATCAAAATTTATATGACAAAATCTCCAATGCCAAAGCCAATTATCAACTACTTTAGCAATTAAATAGTTGTTGACTTTAGGATTCAGGTGAAACAGGTTACCTTTTTTCTGCTTGCCAGTTGCAATCAGTTCACCTTTTCTCCCAAAGATTTTGCACATTCTATTCTTGAATTCCAATGGATAACCTTTGTCATTGAGTTGAGATACACTTAAAAGATTATGCTTTAATCCTTCAACCCTGTAAACATCATGTGCACTGCTCTTTCCATTAAGAGAAATGGTTCCCTTTCCTTTCACCATGCAGGGTGAGTCATTTCTAAATCTCACAACTCCTCCATCAAGTTCCTCCAAACTAATAAATTTAAGTTACGCACCGGTCATGTGGTGTGAACAACTACTATCTATTATCCAATTATCAGAACTATCCATGCGAGAAACTAATGCCTTCTAATCATGTCTCTCCTCTTTAATGGCTACAAAGACAATGTCTTCATTAGCATCTCCCTTAGATTCCTCATCAATGATACCACCATCAACTACAATGAGACAATCTCTTTTGCCTTTTCCTTTGTACTTCTTGTACTTATCATGCTTATGCTCATTTTCATCATTAGGACAGTTAGTTGTAATGTATCCAATCTTGTTACATGCAAAACACATCAAAGGTAATTTACCTCTGTACTTACCAGTACCTCTAGGTAGCCGCTTGGCCAAAAATGCTTCAATCTCGATCAGACTGTCTTCATCATCAAATTCTCTATTGGATCTAGATTCATAATTGTGACTGACATCTCTTCTTTTCCTCATAGTGGGGTTAGCAACTGAAGCTCTAAATGCAGATTCGGATTTTTTAGCACTACCATCATAACCATTTAATTCAAATGCAGTAATCTTACCAATGATGGAATCAAGAGTTACCTTATTTTTATCAATATACTTTAGCTCTTGAATGGCTACAACTCAGATAGCATAGACCGATAGAAGGGCTCTCAAAACCTTACTAACCATTGTGGAATCTTCCTCTTTACCACCAACACTCTTTATCTCACCAACTATCTCTTTGATCCTCTGACCATACTATTGTATATTCTCTCCTTCACCCATCTGCATGTCATAAAATTTACCTCTTAGACTCTCTTCTTTGGCAATCTTCACATGGTCATCACCTCTATAGATTTCCTCAAGTTTCTTCCATACCTCATAAGTAGTCTCCAGACCATGGACATCAACATACTCTGAATTAGACAAAGAACTAATAATGACCTCCAATGCTTGATTATTTTCTTCTTTCTCTTTCTTTTGATCATCAAACATAGTCCCACTAGGTGCAACATACTAAGTAACAACATGTTCCCAGTATTGACTTCCTAGACTCTTGATATATATTTTCATTCTATCACTCCATATTCTTTAGTTTTCCCTTTTAAACTTCAGACCTTCTTTCTTCATCATGTTCTTCAAGATCTTTACCTCAAGCTATTAGGCTTAGACCTTAGAGGGCCTGAAATGCTCTGATACCAATTGATAGTATGATGAATAAATAAGGATGTGATTAATCACTGAGAGGGGGGGGGGGAGTGAATCAATAGATAGAAAACTTACTAGACTCTCACCAAACTCAAAAACAACCTCTCAAGACAAACTTAGAACTGATTGGTTCAAACACTGAACTACAAATTGTAATATCTGTCAAGTAAACCGGTTTGACTGTCATAATAGAATAACAATAAAACAACTCTGAAACTCTCAAACCATTTGACCAAAACATCCAAATACTTTACTAACAAAAGTAAAAGCACATTTCAGATTTTTTTCGGTCATCATATCATAACTAAGTGGATTTAGCAGTTAAGTAAATTAACCATAGCAAACATAACCACAAAAACATTCACCACTTGACACAATGATTATGAAGTGGAAACCCAAATGGGAAAAACCACGGTGTGGATGAATACCCACAAGTATTTTGAACTCTTATGAAGTTCGCCTTGTTAGGAGCCAAGCCTGTTAGAGCTTTACAATAAGTCATGTTAAGAAAAAATCCTATTAGGGACCACCCGGTTAAGGGATTAACTATAATGCCTTATTAGAAGCAATACCCTGTTAGGAGTAACCTTGGTAGAGGATCTAAAATCCAAGCTAATGGATCACTTGGTTAGAGGATTTAAATAACACTAAGCGTGTTAGAGCTTACCTGGTTAAGAGATTTGACTGTTGTAATTGTTAGAGAACAACAGGGGTTTGTTGATCTGGTGAATAGCACTACTATTCTTGATCAAATCCTTTTCATGCTCATATCTTCCTTTACACATACTGTAGATACATCTCTATGTTTGCAAACCAATCTCTTACATTCAATCAAAATTGCAAACACTACAACAAAACAACTCATCAACCTTATAAGCAAAACAATAGGTCGGTAACACATCATAAACCTAAGATCTCATAGAGATTACAAACAAATTGGTTCAAGTATGACCATTGGAATATATAGCAATCATTGCACATCATTCAAGATAACCTCGACCACTCCTTGATCACCGCTTCATCGATCTTTGTAACTCATCACGTGGTTTCCATTACATGCAATGTACTCGCTCTTTCCCAAGATAAAACCATTATCTCAACATGCCAAAAACGATTTGAAACTCTTCACATACAACATACATATGTGGCATAATGATTACCGCTCATCATTTGATCATAAACCAATATAGTTGATCCACCAAGCTCCATCAATTAGGGATTGTCATATCAACAGGTAGGTTTTACCGATTGATCTCACTTCTTCTCTAGTAATACCTGTTTCATTCACAATCTCACTTACCCGTTGCAAAACAACATCATTACAACATCATTACCAGTTTTAGTTGACATCAATGACAACATAATAGTTCATGAATGAAATCTTCATGTAAATCCCAACAAGATTTACATAACAAGCTATGAAATATTTTTGTGGAAAGTGCTTAAAGAGGATGTTCATAAAAGTATTAAAGAATGTGTGATTCACTAAAAGAATAAAGGGGATTGAATCTATCAAATAGTTTTACTCTAATTACTACTAGTTCTTAGTTAGAAATGGAAGTTATATCTATGGATATCATCATAGGACACCCTAAGGTACATGATAGAGATTATAATTATGTTGATAAATTTTTGTATTAGATTAATTATCAAAACATTAAAAATAGACTACATATTCTTGACATTTGATGCCACTGAATATCCCATGATAGACCACATAGGGTCAAAAAACAAAACAAATTTTGTAGACCAAACAAGACCACTATCTTAATGCTTTCATAAAACTATTCATCTATTGTTAACTTAACAACTTACATGCTTGAAAACTTGTTTTGTCTCTCATCCCTATGGGATTTTGTCTCTTGGTTTTGTTATGAATGGACAATATTTGATCTATCTTATGTCATCTAATGTAAAGTGTTTTGGGGTCCCTTCAAAACCTATTTTTTCCATAATAAAAAAACTTACGTCTTTGAAAAGAATGGAAAATAAATGTATCTAATTATTAAAACTGTCTACTATATTTGGTCATGTAGCGCCTATATATTAGGAAACCAGATCATACTAGTTCAATAACTATCAAGGACTCGTACACAATATTCGTTACACATATATGCTAGGCAAGGAGGACTATCAAAACTTACTACTATCATTGTACTCTTCCAAGTCTCTCCACCCAATTGATCGATCGATTCTATATGGTTTCTCATTAGATCTCACCACCTCTATGGATAAGTCTTTTCCTTTGTTGATATGGAGCTTTGGTCTTGTTCAAAGTCTCAAGTCTTTATATAATGTCTTGATTGCTAGTTATACACAATTACTCTATTCATGTATTGTACAGATGTATGCAAAAAGTACACCAATTGTTTTCCAAAGTGACCTTCTTCTTAGCATAAATTTACTATATTACATTGCATGTGGTACTCTCTCTCTCTCTCCATCTTCCTTTTTTGATACTTCCATCTCCTCCCCTCTCCCTCTTACCCTAATTAATCCCTCTCCCTCTCCCTCTCTTGTCATCTCTCTATCTCCCTCTCTCATTTTTGATACTTCCATCTCCTCCCCTGTCTCCCTCCTTATCTCTCTCCCTCTCTCTCTTTTGATACTTCCATATCCTCCCATCTCCCCCTCCCCCTACTTGGTCTCTGTAACTCTATCTCTCTCTCCACATCTCTCTTTTTTAATGCTTCCATCCCTCTCCCCCTTTCCCTAATTATTCCCTCTCTCTCTCTTTCCCTCTCCCTCTCTCTTTTTGATACTTCCATCACCTCCCCTCTCCCCTTCCTCTAATTACTCTGTGGTAGTTAGATAGTTATAAGTATCAATTATTTCAAACTGGAACATATTTAAAGATGTTGAATGTACATCAAATTATTAATAAAGTTTTTCACTATTTGCCCTCATATGGTATCAGAATGCTCATGTATTATGCCTGTGAAATGATGCAAGTTGAGAGAAGAGACTGTCTGAGTTAGAACATAATGTTAGACAGTATTAAGAAGTTTGAAAGAGAGCAACCTCTATGTGTAAGGTGATATCAAGGTCAAAATTGGCTTAGTGCAAGTGGATGCTTGCAAAGCTCATTGATTTTTTTACACCTACCAATGAATTTTCTTGGGAGTTACTAAAGGTGTAATACTTGGAAGTATTAAATTATTTCAAAATATGCAAGATATAGATAATAGGTGTGCACTTCTACATGCTAATGAAATTTTTCCAAAACAAAATCGAATCTATTATATTTAGAAGTGCATTGTTACAAAGTGGCATTTAACAAGTAATTACGTGTTATGGAGCATTCGAGCATGGTTCACTTTGCATATTTCACAATGACATTGGAATCAAATAGCATGCATCTCAGAGTTTCTAGGCATAAAAGGAATTTGGTGATAGTAATCTTCAGCTGCTGATATGCATGACATTTTTTTCGGTTGTGAGCTTTGGTCATGAAACTTGTATAATTGCACTAAATTTCAAAAGATGAATGAGAAGATGGTCTGCCTCTAATGACCAACTTGTTCAAGTAACAACCATTTCATTGAAGTCAGAAAGTGCAATGTCAAGAAAATTATTAAGTTCTAGATATTCTAACTTTGTAGCCACAGCTAATGCCAATCAGTTTTTTCTTGCCACTAGGGGGGAAATCTTGTTTACTTGGAAATTGGAGAAGGGTCACTGACTGTGGTCAAACATTCAGAGATTGAATATGATGTATCTTGTCTTGATATAAATACTATTGTTAGCAATATAGTGCCTAGTAAGATGGTTGTTGTTAAATTATATAATATAGTATTTTTTCTCTCTCTAATCTAGACTTGATTACGAAAGGAACCTTGGGGAGGATGTACCATCTCAATTTGTCCTCCTATGTTTTTTATTCGGATAAATAGGTTTTGAGGGGACCCAAAACCTCTTACAATAGGTTTTGAAGGGAGCAGAAACCCTCGCATTTTACCAGGATCCAAAACCCAAAATAGACATTTGCGAAAGATATATCTGAGATAATCAGCAGCCTACAACCACCCTAGAAACAAAGAGGAATCAATGAAACCTAGCTGAAAAGGGAGGAGGCCAAAGCCTTCTCAAGCACAAGGTTTTTATCAAGGCTCCCTTAACCTTCAATAGAAACCAAGGGTTTTTCCATACACCCATAACCTGAATAATGGGTTTTACAAGGTTCCCACAAATTGACAAGACGAATTTTCCAAGTACCCCTAACCTGCAACAGAAACTTCAGCTCACAAAACATCACAAGACCCAATCCTAAACAAAAACAAACATTCACCATATCGGGCCCTTGAAAATTAATAGCATCCAGCACACCCCTAAAAGAAACAAAGGCAGAAGAATAAATCCAGACACCCTCCACAAAGAAAGTGGGTTTTACAAGGCTCCCACAACCAGACAAAGCCCAGACCACAACAATACAACCTAAAAAAACAATCTGGGAAACAAGATTTTAAAAAGGCTCCCTAAACCTTAAATAAAAGAAGCCAAGATGATTTTTGCAGGCTCCCTCAACCCATAAAATAAACTAGGAGGCTAGGATTTGATAGTGAACCCAGACCTTTCTGTGAAAGAACCCATGAAAGGTTTGATAGGGAACCTTAACCAGCACTTGGAATAGCAACAGATGAAAAGATCCCAAACCCCTTCTCTCTACCTCAATAGGATAAGGATGAAAGCAGCCTATCAGCATAGAAAGTCTTCAGGTAGCTAGTAGAAGCTGAACCACACTCCTGCACCTAATCTCCACCTCCATAAGAGAAAGGGTCACCTCAATAAGACAAAGAGGAGAGCAAACCAATAACCCAGACAAATCCTTCACAACCCAACACAAAAGAAGCCTCTTCACCTCTAAACGAAAGGATATATAGCCGAGAAAATAGAGATGAGGAGCACAAAAAACCCCGATAAGGATGAGACAGAGAAAGAGTCGAGGATCTGCTCAAACCCAGAGCCAAAAACAACCACCAAAACAGGCACATAGGCTTGAAACTAAGCCAAGCCCAGCTTCGAGCACTCAAGGTCCACAAAGAATACCCAACACATGCCAGGGAAAGATGGGGAGGAAAAGAAAGAAAGATAGAAGCCACAACCACCACCCACAACAACTCCTATCGACATGGTATCAAGGCCTCCCACCCCACCAAAATCAAACCAGTTAGCACCCACGCCAAAAGAAAGGAAGACAAAATAACCAAAGCAGGAGAAAAGCCTGCGCATAGAACATTGAACAAAAAGGCACCCACACCCTCCTCCCGGCATGACACAAAAACCGAGGCATCATGACCCACGGAAGAAACACCAAAAAAATGTCGCAGCTCTAAGGGAAGCACAAACCACATGCCTCAACCCAAAGAAAAGAAGAGGCTTCTGAGCAGCATCCAACAAAACCCAGGCCTCAAACAAAACATATAGGACAACTGACCCTGTCATGATCCATTATTGGTACAAAATCTATTACTCTTCAGAGTGATGAGACCTCAAAAAACTCATCCAAGATATCAAATGGATAAACTATAATAGGCTGGTTGTATTGAAGGATGGAGGACTATCCATCATAAAGTTAGTTTCTCATTTTGAGATGGTGTTCTACATGAGAGGTATTTTGGATATTTTTTGTTTATGCTTTCTTTTGCATTTTTTGTTGATGCTAGCAGATTTGAAGAATGCATGTATTGTGAAGCTTATATTTTGAAGCTCGAGAATGCAACTTGAAAATATAAGCTTCCCAATACATGCATTCTTCAAGGAAAGCTCTTCAAAAATATGTATTCATATTTCTGAGTTTTGTTGTATAAGCCTCAAGGATGGGGGTGAATTCTATAATTTTACGATTAATGTAAAAAGGAGGGAATGTTAGCGTAAATTGATTTTATTAAATTACAGATCATAGTTAGACAGTTATAAGCATCAGTTATTGCAACCTAGTATATAATACGCTTATTTAAACATGGTAAATGTACATCAAATTATCAATAAAGTTTTTAATCATTTGGTCTCACATCCACACCTCTTTGACATACCTATTGCACTCCAAGATACAATTACTAGTTATATAACCTTAAGATAATTATAAAATATCCCAGTCATATTAAAATAATACTAACTATAATTATAGCTCAATATCCATCTTCAATAAAAAAGTATACACAATATTAAAATATGTTTTTAACCTGATTCCATGATTACCAGTAGGGACCCAAAACGATTATTTTATGGATTCATTCACAGTAATGATTTTAATATCACCTAAACAATTTATTCCAATGAAGGAAAAGTAAGATATACTAACAGATCTCCATCACGTTATCAATTTCTATTCTAAAGAAAATTATAAAATATTTAAAGTCTATGTTTTAATGGGCACTGCTGAAACCACCATGAACATTTTAATACTAACTTGTATTTTATTATTGTGGAAAAGGTGAAGTCTACCTGCCGATCAATAGCAAATCGTCCATATGCATTACATTCAGGTCGCCTACATCATGCTAGGAATAATATTGAGAAATTCTCCTGGAGCAATCTACTATATATATTTTGCGTGTTTGCCTGCTTTACCCACACCAACTTAGTTCTTCCAAATTCCTAAGTTGGGTAAGAGTTGTTAAGATTTTTGGAAATAAAAATGGCTCCAAGCGCTGCTGCATTCCCTCATTCTTTTGATCTCTGCCTTCATACTCAAATATTGGAGGAAGATTCGGTATCAGTCATGGCCTCCATTTGTGAGATTGCTTCATATGACCATATTGTGAAGGAAGAGAAAAGTATTAGTACTTGTAAAATACTAGTGATTGGAGCCACTGGTTATATTGGTCGCTTTGTTGCTCTTGCAGCTGTAGCTGCAGGCCATCCTACTTATGCTCTTATAAGACCCACTACTGCCTTTGATGCTGCCAAAGAAAAGTGCCTCCATGAATTGAAAGATTCTGGTGTTAACATTATCTATGTATGTCAGAAATTCCGTTGTAGAGAAATGATTATTGTAGTCTAGGCCAGAGTGATATTCGAGAGAGTGGTGAATTGTGTATAGTTGTTTACAATATTGTTTTTATAGAGGCTATAGATTGTTTTGATTGTTTGATTATAGGGGTTTAGAATATATAATTAAGCTTTGCTGGTTTGTTCATGGTAATTATTATTGCAAGTGTTTTCTTTATTGTTAGATAGCAGCCAGTTTACGTACACCATGATATAATGGGTGTTCTGCAGGGAGATTTAACGTATACTATGGGTCTTATTAAAGTACACTGTGTTATAGGTCTCATGGAATTTGTAATCGATCTTATTATCGATCTTATTAACATACACTGTGTTATAATGGGTGTTCTGCAGGGAGATTTAAACGATCACAGTTCAATGGTAAAGGCCATGCAAGGCATCGATGTTGTTATTTCTGTTGCAGGGGGCGGTCAACTCACAGATCAGCTCAAGATTGTAGACGCCATTAAAGAAATTGGCACGGTTAAGGTCAGGACTTAGGACCCAAACATTATTTCTTTTTAATGCTTTTCAGCTATAACTGACACAAGAATTATTGAGCAACTTTGATGCAGAGGTTTCTTCCGTCAGAATTTGGGCATGATATAGACAGAGCCAATCCAGTGGAGCCAGGGCTAAGCTTTTACAAAGAAAAGAGACTTATTAGGAGGGCAGTAGAGGCAGCCAACATTCCATACACTTACATCTGCTGCAATTCCATTGCTGGGTGGCCTTACTTTTATCATACCCATCCCTCTGAGCTTCCTCCTCCCCAAGACCAATTTGAAATCTATGGAGATGGAAACATCAAGGGTAAAGTATTAAGTAATATCATATTACAGAATGATGGACTGTAGACATGGATACAGAATTATATCATATTTTTGTCTCTATAATAGTAGAATGTGACTCGAAATATTGATATAATAGTAGAATGTGATTTGAAATATTGATATAAAAAATTGTTAAATCTATTTTGAAAATCTAATATAATTAATATAATGTTACTTTATGCATTGCATTGTTAATAACAGCATACTTTGTGACTGGGGAAGACATTGGGAAGTACACCATAAAGGCTGTGGAGGATGTCCGGACTGTTAACAAAATTGTGCATTTCAGACCACCCAAGAATTTCCTCACACTTAATGAGCTTGCAGCAATTTGGGAGAAGAAGATTGGAAAAACTCTTCCTCGGGTTTGTATCTCAGAACAAGATCTCTTGGACTTGGCCAAAGGTATATTACGATGCCAAATTTCACCATAATCATTACTAGCATTAAGAAAAGTTCTGAAGGGATAGAGATCAGAAAACTCCATAACAGCCAATTTGGCTTACTCATTTATTCCATATCTATTGTGGATTTATTTGCTTTTTGGTTTTTTCTCTGTGCAGCCAACAATATTCCAGAGAGCATAGTGGCTTCCCTGACACATGACATCTTCATTAATGGGTGTCAATACAATTTTAAAATGGAAGAGCCCAAAGACGTGGAAGTTTGTGAGCTTTATCCAGAGATTCTTTACACTACAGTCCAAGATTTCTTCGATGGGTACCTTTGAATTTCGGTATAATCAACCGTTGAATACAGCTCACGGAGCATTGAATAAAATTATTGGAATGTTTTGTGTCTACAGTTAGGTAAATTACTGGAATGTTTTGTGTCTACAGTTAGGTAACTTGCAGTGTGAAACTCTAGATCTGCCGAACTCTGTGGCAGAAAAATCTCTAAAAAAATCTATGGAACGTCCGCGTACTCTTATAGTTTGTTCATCAATTTCTGAATTAGAATAAAAATTTCCTATTTTTAGATCGAACCAATTATTGCTGTCAGAAATACAAAAATATTTCATGGGCTGTATTCTTCACTATTCTTTTCTTTTCCATCCAATTGTAAGGAAAGATATTTCTAGTATATATAGTCTTCCATTTGTATCTTTAATAGAAGATAGTTTTTGTTCATTGAAAATTAAGAAATAAATAATATCAATTATAATGTAAAATAAAAATAAAAAATAATAATTTATAACATAGATTTAATGTGGTTTATCTAATATGGATCACATTTACACATAAATAAATCTTCTATTTATTCTATTATCTAACATAGTGCAAATTAGAATCTTGCAATAAAAATCATAGCTTGAGCTATATCAATGCACTCACCCTGTATCAAATCTCTTGACTTTTCACATTCCATATATTTTATGATTTACAAAGGTCACTTTACATACCAAAATAACAACGGCTCTTTTATTTAATAATGGAAAAACAATTTCTTTTGATGCTTTTCCCTTGAGCCTCCAATGGAAGGTACTTTTTGACCCTCTTGCACTTATGCATTAACTAATTTGTACTGAAAAAGTAATTGCCAAGCCAACGAAATTTAAGATCTATAGGATGATCAATTTTCACATACCAATAGAAGATAAATTAGATAAAGAATGAGTACATACATAATTTTGTTAATATTAATTAGGTTACCATAAACATTCCTCATGATATACTTTAACAATCTATTTTGTTGGAAGTTGATTTATATCAAGCTTCATGTGAGATGTATGCAACACAAGAATTCTCTTTCTTTCATTTAGATATTTAACCCTTAAGCGCACTGGTCAAGACCTTAATAGGTATCGTCCAGTTGTAGGCCATCCATTCATTCGTTGACCACCATCTATGGCTGGTTTAAATCCCTAAAACTATCAATGGTTTAGTATAATTTTCTAATACTACAACTAAACAATCTCACAATGATGATAATGGCTAAGACTATAATGCTATAAGTTTATGCTCACCATCCATCGACATAAATTACAAAACTGACCATTGTTATCACATGAAAATACTTAGAAAAAAAACACAAATGAATTAATAAAAGAAAATATTAATATGAAATAAGATCTATGATATATTTATGATATTTTAATCATTTTTAAATTAAAAAAGGATGAAAAAGAAAACACACGCACCATAATGTTAAGTTATTGTAAGAAACAAGTTAAGAAATTAAAAAACAATTTGACTCCAAATAACATATTAAAGAAAATATTTTATTGATTTTGTAAACAAAAAAATATTATTCATCTACCTCAAAGAGAAGACATCTAAAATACAAATTAACCCTCAAAAATGAAAGTTAATATTGTATGTAAGAACCTAACATCATAATAAATATAAAACAAAACCATTTCCTCCAATATTTAGAACAAACCTTCCTATGGACATAACGTGCAACTGTTAGTTTAAATTAGTACAATGTCTCTCAACACAATTAAATAAATTTCAAAGACTTAATGTCTCTGCATAACTCTGCTCCTTTGCTCACTGACCAAAATGGGGTTTTATGCTATCGTGATTTATTGAGGGCATCTCCTGGTGTTGTGGATTCGAGTGTGGAGATTCTAGGGTGTGATTTATAGGACACCTTAAACTCTTCTTGCTCCATGATCGTGTTTTCATGGCCTAAGACTTTGTGATGATGGCTTACATTGCAGGTATTGATGGTTCAAATCTATTGCATGGTGGGGGCGTCGTGGGGGTTTGTGCTTTGTGCAGCCTTCCTGACAAATTCCATGCATTTGACGAAGTCTTTCCATTAAATTTTTGGGAGGATTTGACTCGGGTTGCCTAGGGCTCGAAAGAGGGTCAAAGAATTGTTGGCCCTAATTTGTCATTTGAATATGTACGTTTTTTTTCATCCCCAACTCACTTGGGTACTCCTCTTAGCCTACCTTAATTTGTTCAACATTCAAATTCAATCTTTGAGCTATGTACGGATAGCTTTCCCCATGAAAGAGAATAATATCTCCAGGACTGTGCCATTATATGCAGATTCATGAAGATTTGGCCAAAGCTATGTGAAATACATTTGTATAAGATTGGCATAAATTGGAAAGAGCATATGGAGGACGAAATAAAATCTACCCTTGTGCCAAATGGTTCTTTGTCCTGGAATTTCAATCGTTCTATGACGAGGAGCTAGTGCTCAATGTTGGTTCCTTCATTTATGAATATTTCTTATTCATAAAGCCCGTGTTTCCTTCTTTTAACTCACAAACAAAAACTTTTCCTCTACATTTTTTTTTGGTTCAACTTCCTCATCTCACATTGTCATTCTATGAAATTGAATTTTTGCAAAAAGTGCTCTGCTACTGACCATGCTACCTTTCAGTGTGGTAGGAGATTCACTGTCATGAGGGCCAACGTTGCGTCCAACTATCAACCAATGTGGTGGGATGGGGTAGAATCCTATCATTTTGTCATCCCTCTGAATGAGAAGGATGCTCCTGTTGCTTCTTCCTCACTTAAGGAAAAACAAGCTACTCTATTTTCCCCCATCCATTGCCTGAGTATTTGTAGTATTCTCATGAGATCGTAATAAATAAAGTACCAAATGATGCTTCCATGAATGCCTCTGCCTCGCATTGGGGAAATTGGACCCATCGGTAGCTATGGATGCTTTTCTTTCTCTCGCACTAGGTGAGAGTTCTGGTTCAGTATACTTGGTGAATTCAGATTTAGAGTCACCAAGGCAATCAACTACTCTAGCTAGAGATTCCCCTAGAGACTTCGCTAAGAAGGAAAACAACATTGATCAGGAATGGATGAAGGCAAAAAGGAATAAATCATTTCCTAGGCTCAAACACCCAATGATATTGAGATCAACAAAGTGCGGGGAGTATGTCTAGTACTTGTGTTTTGCTGCACCCAATTTCAGGTTGTAGTTGGTTTGGTTGCAATGTAATGATTACTTTCATGGTAGGTGAGTAGGTTTGGGCAACGCAACTTTGTGTACACCCCTAGTGACAAGGGCTTCCATTTTTATTTTTAGAATCTTATAGTATAAGAGCTACCCTCTTGGAAGTGCTTACCTAAACAAAAATAAATAAAGCAAGTTCTTAATATTTATGATAATTTTCTTAAAATATTTAAAAAAAATAAAAACACATTTTTTTTAATCTTTAAAATTTTGTGAATTAATTTTTTTTTATAATTTGATGACTATTAATTATAGAAAGATTTAGCAAGTTTCAATTTGGTTAAGAAAAGAGCTATCTTCTACATGCATATATATCTCACTCATCATTATAGTGGAAAATATGAAAATCACTAAAGGTAAAATTGTAGACACAATTAGATAATAGTTGGCATAAATGGATTTGTAATATTTTTTTTTTATCATACTGTGCATGCATTTATATATTTCATGAAGCATTTTTTATGAATTATTCTTCATCTATGTTATTTTCTTGGGATGTTTGTTGTCATGATTCTCAACATTATTTGCCTCATCCTTCAGTTTGGCTTCTACACCATCAATCTCCTCTTTTCTCCACCTCTTCTATGGAATGCAAGTATGAAGTGATTACTATCACCATCTTATCATCTTGTAGATAATGAAATGCTGAAAAATTTATCTCTTGAGCTAGCCTTTCTCTACCTACAATAGTTACAGACACAATTCAAGCATCAAAACATCTATGAATGATTCATGCTATCTTTTTGGGTCTTTTTGGAAGTTAAAACTATCATTTGTTGGCTAAGGTCAAGAAGTTCTAATGAGACTCATGTTCAAGGATTCAAGAATTTGATAGTCTTGTGAGGCCTTGGCGGGAGTTAAGACAATCTTTGTAAATCTAAAAAAGAATTTGATTCATGTTGATATTGAATTGATTCTCTATTAGATGACATTTTTTTTAAATCAAGAAATTTCAATAAGAATGTTAGAAAGATGGATTTATCAACTTCATTTACATTCCTTGATTTTGGTGTTCTTTCTCAATGTCTAGGGATCCAAAGGATCTTTAAGAAAAAAATAGAATGGTTGCACAAGTTGTGGTGTAAGGAGACATTGAATCTATCAAGAGCTATAGTAGGAATTAGCTAGTTTGAAAAGCCTTAATTAGGCCTTAAATTGAGGGCTTATTTTAAATCTTAGTATTTAATAGATTATGATTTGGTAGTATCTCTACAATAAATCTAAATAAAATGTAAGTTTTAATAAAAAAAATTCATTTAAAAAATAAGTTGAAATGATCAATAAATCACTCTAAGTTGCTCCATTGCAGTGACAAAAATTCCAATCGATAAATTTTTAAAGGATAATGGCCTCTACTTAAGTTTGATCTATTTTAAAACCAATAATATTTTTAAATTCACAAATAATTTATTCAAATATCATGAACTATAAAAATTATATAATTTTGAATTCATTTATTCCATAAATAAATCAATAATTTTAAACTTTTATTTTTTTGGTTTTTGGCATGTAGTGGCAGAATTTATGTTCATGATGGTGTCATCAATTGGAGGCATGAGTTCAATTAATATGGATGGAATGTGAACAAAAAAAAGCGTTGCCTTTTGACTATTTTTACATCTTTCATCCACCAACATGTGCACACATTGAAGTGATTCTAAAAGTTCTTGTAAATTATCATCAATTCATGTAATTTTTAATCAACTCTACACCTCATGATGATTTTAAAAATTATAATATTTTGTTAGTTCAGGTTACAAATGGATGTTGGATTGAATACAAAGCACTCATATATAGCTCCCTCAATTGCATATATTATTATACATCTATTATAATAGAATGTATTTTATGTTTACCATGTGTAGGGTTAATGAATTGTGAAGATATGCAATGTAATAATACCTAGAAGTCTATTATTTAAGCTTGAAAAATTTATACTATTTTTTTAATTATGTTAATAAAGGAATCACAAAGAGTAAACTCAATTAACTTTCTTAAATAAATATAGGAACCAATTAAGAAGATTCTATAGAATTGAACCATACACCCTCAATCTAGGTAGAGAGGATGGGAACTTGAGAAGTAAAGAAATTAGACCAATTATAGGGAGGGAGGGGGGGAGGAAGAGACTTAAAGAGGTGAGAAATAAAGAGTTGATAGAGGGAAGAGAAGGAGGTGAAAAGGGAAGGATCAATATCTAGAAAGATGGGGGTGGAGGTAAACATATGAGAGACCTACACCAAGAGAGGCAGGTGAGACAAATAATGGGGGTTAGAGAGATGTCGACAGTGATAGGGATGGAGAGATAGAGAGGGAAATACCTAGAGAGGGTAGAGAGGATAGTTGAGAGAAAATAAGAGAGGGAGACATTATAAGACATATAGAGGGAGGGATAGAGAGATATTTGAGGGTAATTTAGGGGGAGGGGGAGAGGAAAAGAGAGGGAAGTATCAACAAATGGGGAGAGGGAAAGAGGGGTAGAGAGAAGAGGAGAGAGCTCACAAAGGGAGAGGGGTAATGGGGAGGGAGAGAGAGGTGGTTGATAGATAGGTGAGAGACATAGAGGGGGAGTGAGAGGTGAGAGAGATAGAGGGGGATAGAGAGAGGTGAGAGAGATAGAAGGGGATAGAGAGAGGTGAGTATTAAGACATGGATGGAGAGGTAGAGAAGTAGAGAGAGAGAGAGGGAGAGAGAAACCTAGAGAGGTGAGAGAGAGGGTGAGATCTTGATGAGGGAGGAGGAAAGAATAAGATCAATATCTAGAGAGAGAGGGGGAGAGAGGTAGAGAAGTGAGAAACCTAGATGGGGAAAGAGAGGTGTGTGTGTGTGTGTGTGTGTGTGTGTGTGTGTGTGTGTGTGTGTGTGTGTGTGTGTGTGAGAGAGAGAGAGAGAGAGAGAGAGAGAGAGAGATGGTCATGAAGAATTTGCCCTCTTATAAATAGTCAAGATTGTTGGAAGATTTGGCTAGATCAGTATACTAATATAATTGAAATTTATATTTGAAGTTGAATAAGTAGCTTTTGGAAGAAGCTAAGGCATCTAGAAGTAAGGAATTCATAATCTGCATAGCTCAATTTTTTCATTTTTTCATCCTTCAATGGTTATACAGATTCAATCTAAATGCTCACTTTGCACACTGAATTGCCTATAGTTAGTTATTAAGGATACATACTAAGTGGTTGCAAAACCAAATTCACCAGTACTTGGCACTTTTTCATTATTTATTTTTATTTATTTATAATAATTAGTTTTCTTAATATTTAAATGTATGTGGTTAAATTTGAAATTATATTTATTATTTATATTTATTTTGTGAGATTAAAATAATAAATAAAAGCTATTAGAAATGGTTCAATTTATAATTATTTTTCTTCAATTAAAATTTTAATTATTGTAGAAGATTATATTTTGAATCTCTATTTTAATTAATATACAATATCCATGTTATTATTAGATAATATTAAATAAATATTTATATTAGTTAATAATTAAATTTGTAAAGAATGTAGAGATATAATAAAAGAAATGAAATTAAATTAAACATAATATTGTTGTCATTTAGAAAATCTAAAGTAGTGTTAATTCATTTAAGTATATTATTATCAACACAAAAGAGTCATTAGAAGGGTGTGCTTTGTATGGGCCTTGGGACAACTTGACCTCATAATGTATTAACATTCAAGAACATACAATCAAATAGCATCTACAAAAAGTTAAGTTGTATGTGAAACTAAAACAAAGCAAGTATGAGTGTTAAGTAAACAATGACATAGTGTAATTTAAAATTCTCAAAGCTGATAGACAATTGCAAACAAGAGAAGTGAGAAAGAAGATATAGTAGGTCAATTGCGAGGGAGTCCAACCAGCAAATATTTTCTAACTTGCAAACATATATATATATACACACAATAAAGTAATAGAGGATCTAATTATATAATTTATTAGATAATGTATTAATTATTCCAACACACATTATGATTGGTTTAAACAATTGGAGTCTTATAAGTGCATTTATAGGAGACAAAAGTGGTTGAAAAAATGTGGGCAAACATTATGCTATTGTTTTTTCAATTTATTATGTCACACATATTATTTTTTTGTATACATATAGTTTAATTTCTTAAAACATATTAGTAAAAAAAAATTAAAACATTTTTATCACCCTCAATTTCATTTTTAATTGAAAGTTTTGTTGGGAACCATTTAAATGCAAATAATGTCACAAATGTAAATGGGAGAAAATTATTTTATTATGGTTTGCGTATTAGAATTGACACTGATTTCCAAGGTTAGAATGCCTCAATTTCCTCAACCATGTAATGCAACTTGAGAAAGAGATTATGTGTATTTCAAATGAAAAAATATGGCATTTGAAAATTATATTCATCACCACCCTTATTGTAAGCATGTATCAACCCATCATCAAAAGAATGTTTTTTTTTTTTTTTGTATTATTGTAGAGTTGGTGCTCAATCATTTTTGTGCGTGCGCACACACATATGCAAAAAGTAGAGAAAATTTTAGGTATGATTGCTAGTTATACAACCTTAAGATAATTACAAAAATACTAACTACAATGATAGCTAAATAAATATCTCTAATAATAGAAATATATACAAAATATTAAGATATATTTGAACCTATATTAAAAACGTACTAACTATAATGATAACTCAATAACCATCTCCAATATAAAAAATATACAAAATATTAAAATACTCTTTAGAACCTGACTCCATTATACAAAATATTAAAATATTCTTTAGAACCTGATTCCATCATTACCACTAGGGAGCAAAGCATTTATTTTATGGATTCATTCATAGTCACGACTTCCTAATATAATATCATCCAAACAATGTATTCCAATGACAAACTAAGAGACCTCCATCATGTTCTCAATTTCTATTCTAAAAAAAATTCTGATTTAATGGGCACGGCTGACAACACCATTAACATTTAATACCCAACTTTTGTTTTGTTATTGTGAAAAAGGTGAAGTCCACCTGCCGATCAACAGCAAATCATCCATGTACGTTATATTTAGGTCGTCTACATGATGATAAGAAAAATATTGAGAAATTGTCTCAGAGCAATCATATATATATATAGCGCGTGTTTTCCTGCTTTGCCCACACCAACGTATTTCCTCCAAACATTATTTCTATCTCTGCCTGCATACTCAAATATTGGTGGAAACTTCAGTATCAACCATGGCCTCCAAAGGTAAAGTAGATTTAAGCGATCGTAATTCAATTGTAAAGGTCGTGCAAAGCACCGATGTTGTTATTTCTATTGTAGGCGGCACTCAACTTACAGATCAGCTCAAGATTGTAGACTCCATTAAAGAAATTGGGATGGTTAGAGTAAGGATTAGAAACCAAACATTATTTTTAGCAATTCTTTTTAGCTGCAACTGAGCCAAGAATTATTAACTTTAATGCAGTGGTTTCTTCCTTAAGAATTTGGGCAAGATATAGATAGAGCCAATCCAGTGGACCAAGAGCTAAGCTTTTACAAAGAAAAGAGAATTGTTAGGAGGGCGATAGAGGCAGCCAACATTCCACAAACTTATATCTGCTACAATTAAAATGTTGGGTGGCCTTACTTTTATCATATCGATCCCTGTGAGCTTCCTCCTCCCCAAGACAAATTTGAAATCTATGGATATGGAAGCACTGAGGTTAAGATAGTAAATGATATCATATTAGAGAATGATGGAGTGTAGATTTGTCTAAATTGATAGATTGTAGAGTTTGATCCAAAATATTAATAAAAATTGTCGAATCTATTGTGAAAATCTAATACTACTAGTTTTTTATAGTGTTAATATATGGATTGCTAAAAAACAGTATATTTTGTATCTCAGAACAAGTTCTCCTGGGCTTAGAAAAAGGTATATTACCATGCCATATAGTCTATATATTATTTTATTTATGTTATGAGTTGATTAACCCCTCTGGTCCCCTCCCTAACCCCACCCTCATTGTGGAACTTTCAGAAATCCCTGATTGCAAGGACACCCCTAGTGTAATGACTACCCCCAAGTCTAAAGGGATGCTTGCCCAAGTTAATCCCAACCATTTTGCCAAAAAGAAGAACCCTTTTGCACCTCCTCTTGAAAAAATTGTTGTTGAAGTGCTAGGTGCTAAAGAAATTGCTTTTGATGACTCTTCCTCCTCTTGATCCACGGACTATAAGTGGACTCCAAACAACCCCAATATGAACTTTGCTATCTCTTCTATGTCTTCTTTGAGTTCACCTCCTCCCTCCCCTATTACTTCCCCCCAGAATTGGGATTTACTAGAAATTGTTGAAAAAATTTATGAACTTTGTGGTACCTATAATTGGTAGAATGCCATCATTCATTGGCTACTCACCTAGATTAATATTGCAAAGAATAAAAAGAATAGATTGGAGGTGTTGGCCGAGGCTGACGCTAGAGCTTCCAATTGGGTGATGGAAGATAAAGATGAAAGGTTATGGTTGGTGGCTAATGATCTGGTGGGGGGGCTTGAGAAATGGGATAACTTGGAGGAGGAAATTAAGGCTCTTAGTGATAAATTTGACCGGAGGGAGGAAGGAAGGAGATGGCTAGGGTTGTTGTGAAATTACAGGACAACTAGGAGACTCTTAAGAGGAAACTGAATGAGATGGTGGCTCTCAACAATGAAATGGTGAGAAAAAATTTGGCTTGTCTATAACCTATCTAGGAAGAGATCGATAGAATACATGAGAAGAAGAAGTGCTACTTGGAACTACTAATTCCATGGTCAAGGGTACATCGGATTCCCCAACTATCTCTTGAGGCAAAGGTCCAAAAAAAAGATTATCTTTTCTAAGAAGGTGAGAGTTCTTCGCTAGGATTGGGAAGCTGGAAAAACCCCCATCAAGTAGACCATTAGTTCATGTTTTGGTGTAGGTTTTTTGTGACTTGCAGGAGTAAGTCGAGTTCTAGGGGGGGAGGATGTAGTGCCTCTCCCTGATTCATCCTTTATGAGAGGATGTGTTAAACACTTTTAGATTTGTTCATGTTCATGATGCCTCTTGTTTCACTCTTAATATTGATATTATGTTTGACAATAGTGGATTCATTATGATTGACTCAAAGCTCTACTTTGATTATTGAAGTTAGGACTATGTTGAGCTTTGTGATTATTGCACTATTTAGGACATGTGGTTCATGATTATTCCTTACGGTGATTTATCTTGTGCTAGACATTTCATATTGACAGATGAGACATTATGGTGTTATGTGGTTGACAATATATTTAAGACTTTTATGATGAGGGACTTATAATTGGTGATTTATATGCGCTCACTATGTATGTGAGGTTTATATTTGCTTATGATGATATGATGGTATCATGCTATATGCTAACCTCAGTTCATGATTATATCGGGTAATGATGATGGTGATGATACTATGTTTGGTATGATTGTTTTACTACTATGTTTGTAATAGAGGCAATTTTATACCACTCACCTATGAGTATGGTATGACATTGTGACTCTCTTTCACCTGTTTGATTATTTCATGTTATATATATATATATATATATATGTTGTTGTGTGTACATTGATGATTATAGGTTTGTAAGTATTAGACATCGACTCCACCTAGTTTCATAGGTTTGAGTGTGTCTTTAATCCCAATGGCAAGTTGATCGGAGGTGACATGAGATCCTATTCTACACTCTAGGTTTAGTTGGTATCTTATCAGTTTTGGTGTCTTAGCTAGAGTTGCTCTGTTGAGCGTCATGTGGTATTTCATGTTAATCTATGTTGGGTTGCCTTGAGGAGTTGTGATTATTAATTTAAACATTTAATCAATTAATTGATTTATATAGTTTATTAATATTAAATTAAAGTAATGGGTGGCATTGATATTTAAATATAGTTTAGGTTATTATTTATTAGTGTTATTTTGTGGATCATAATATTTGACATTTATAATTATGCATGAAAGATTATTTATTTATTATATTTTATATGTATATGGGAGATATTAATGGTATTGAGTTTTAAATTATATTAGCTAAAGTATTTATATTTATTCATACATTTAATTATGTTTTAATTGTTTTTGTATTTATTATTAGTTATTAATTAGTTATTTTTTATTATTGGTTTTTTGTTTGTTATTATTTATTTACTTACTCGTTGTTTTGATTGACCCTTTTAGGAGTTGTGTTTGTGACTTATTATTATTTAATTGTTTATTTATTTATATTATTTTTGTGGTCTAGCATTTATTTGGGTTTTGATTTATTTATTTTGTTTATTAGCTCTTTCTATTTTATTTTTTGGTTAATGGTTTTATTTATTATTTATTATTGTTTAATCTTCTACCCATTTATTTATTTATTTATCATTTACCTTGCTTACCCTCTTTTATTATTGGCTGAGAGATTTAGAGATTGAAATAATATTATTTTATATTATTATTGTATTCATTCTCAAGATGGTTGGTAAGAAATATTATATTTTGGATAATTTTAATTGGTTGGAGAAGTTATCTAATTTTTTTTATTAATTTCTATTTATGGGGAGATTTGAGTTTGTCATGGGGCTTGGCTGGAGAATTTTCTAAATTTTATTGTTGATGAACAATTTTTGTAAATGATTTGGCTTATGGAGTTTTGTCTTGGATTTGGTTGAGGCTGCAATTTTTGTTGGTGGATTAAGGAATTGGCTTGTTGCTTCTACAACAATTTTGCATTCCATAACTTCTATTTTCCAGGTTGGGGATTTTTAATCCTTCTTATGCAATTTGATTTGAAAATATTGTACTCTTTGTGTTTGTGAAAAATATATGGCTAATGTATTTGTTGGGATTTTATTCTTGATTTTGGTTATTGGGAATTTTGGTATTTGGACTCCTATGCTTGTGCATTGCCATGAATGAGCCTATCTTCGTGATGTTGTATGCTTGGTCTTTTGATTGTATTATTCTTTGGGATTTTTAAAGTTTCCATCCTCTTGAGAATACCTATAGTGCTATGTTATGAATATGGAGCTTGGTTTTTGTTTTCTACTACTAGGTGGATCTTGACTTTGTGAAAGAAGTTTGTAATGCCGGAAGGCCCTATGCTTGGTTTTGTAATTTTGATCTATAATCTTGTCTAAGGTCATTTTACGCCTTATTTCATCAAGTTGTCTATGGTTATGTATTTATTTATCTTTTTGCACTTAGCCGATTATCTTAATTTCCATTTCTGAGCTCTGTTTGAATGTGCCATACTAGTGAGTATATGTGCTAAATAATATGTCATATATGTTGTTGTAATGTGTATATGTGCTAGTCTGGTGGACGTATGCATTGATTTGTTCCTTGTATGTGCTAGACTAGGGCTTTATATGCACCACTTTATATTTTGTATGTGTTTTTATATATTCCAAATGCATTGTAGTTCTGAGTATATGCATGATTCCGGTGTTTATATACACAAATTTTCCATTTGGATGCATTGTTTTGGTTTTTATAAGAGTTGTTCTTTTCTACGTATGCACTGCTTTAATTTATAAATGTACTAATTTGTTGTGTTTAATTTTCTGAGTTCTTTTTGCTTTTTGTTTTGATTTTTGCCAGTCCAAAGGTTGTCTTTGGATTTCCAAAGTATTATGTGATGTTTCTAGATTGGTTTACTTGATCAGAGATTATTCTTTGTGCTATATTGACTTCTGAGCAAGATGGAAATTCCTTGTTGTTGTTGTTTATTGGGCTCATGTCAAGGGTACATTGGATATTGCAAAGTTGGATATATTACGATTTCCATGTTTGCCTCTAACTGGCTAGATTATTGGCATGATGTTATGCATTGTATTGATTACCATTTGATATGAGAACCCTAGATATCCAGGTTGTGTTTTTGAGAGCCCTTGTTTATGAATTTGTGTATGTTATTACATTAAGGTCTAGGTGCATGATAGGGGGAGTGAGCTTCCAAGTGAGTATCAGGGTCATGAGGAATAGATTGCTAGGGAATCCTTGATATACGTGTTAGGGTCTAGAGTGCCTGGAAATCTCATTGGGAGTTTATTGTGTAAATAAGTGATAACTTAATAACTTAATCCTAGGTGGGATGGGTAATAGTGATTCACATTAATAAGATAATAAATTTTTTTGTGGTGCCCCAACTCATGGCCTTGGAGTGCTAGTACATACTTGAGATGAGCTTTGAGAAGGCCTTGGTAATCCAGGCAAACCGAACTCCCTTGATTTCCTTAAAGGTTGAGACAATTCCACATGAGTATCAAAGGTGTCAGGGAAAAGACCCATGTGATAGGGGTAGAGACTTGTGAATATCCTTTCTTTGTGAAGATAGCATCTAATGACACTCTTCTCTACATGTAGGTCCTAGTTCCTTATGCCTTGTTTTGTTGAGAAGCCTCTTAGAGTCTTATGCTTTTGATTTAGCCTTGTGATGTGATTTGGATTATAATTCATGTGGATGTTTTCAATTGAGGTTATTGGTATGTTAATTCCCTTTGTTTCTTAGGTATCAACCTAGATTTAAAGTGTGTATAGGATCTTGTGTGCATGATAGGGGATTGGGCTTCCAAGTGAGTGTCAGGGTGGTGGAGGAGAACCTAGGACTTAGGCTCATAGTCCTTCTACAATTTTGGCTTGTACTGACCTTAGCCAAGTTAGGTTCCTAATAAGGGCTCTAGGAGGGTCCAAGGTGTGTGTGTGATGTTTGATTTGAGTCCAACGTAGGCCTAGTTGAGTTGGTTTTCTTCCTAGGTTTGCACTTTGTGAGTAGGTGATAGTTTGAGTAGTTGAAATGGCGTTATTGATGGTCAATAGTGGCATAAATTGGTGTGATAATTAGAGAGGTTTATAATGGTCTTAGGAATGCTTAAAAAGTCATGAGCAATGACTTGAAATAGGTTTCTTAGTTTGGAAAAGCAAAATGTGGAAAGTTGTAAGAGTTGTCATGACAACTTTTGTCCTAAAGGAGCTTAGCGATGGAGTTAGGGATGGCACAATGCCCTAGAATGCCTTTACACATGGGAAAGACTATTTGCACCTCCTCTTGCATGGTTACCAAGGTTGGAAGTTTTATTTTGTATGATTGACAATCTAAAACTTCTCATTTTCGGACTGTTATCACTGTTCTTTGGTGTGTTCCAGTATCATTTGTTTCATTTCATTCTTTATAGTTAGTGTGAGTTTGTACTTTCAATGTTTTGTTTCCAAACAGCCAGTTTTGGCTTGTAAATAGCAATTTCATGTAAAAATGGTTGCCCCATAGAATTCCTCTATGCTACCATCATGGCCTATTGGGACATGGAAGGAAACCCATTGTAAAATGTAAATATGCAGGGAGGATTTCTGGAAGTGGAGATTAACATGGTCACCACCTTGTTCTAGGTGAGTCCAAGAGCAACCCGGCTAGAGAAGACAAGGTGAAAATTGAGTACATAGTGCAGAGGTGATTACCAAACCTTGGCCAATCCATTTGGGATGATTCATGAGGTCCATAAAGAGTTGCAGTATCAAGGAGAAACCTTGACAAGTCATCTAGATGCCCAATTCTCAAACTTGACCAATCACTGCCGGTTAAAGGCCTAGAAACCCTATCAAACCCTAATTTTTTGGTTAGGGCATTGTACAGCGAGTTGGAAGACCAAAACGAACAAAATATCTTAGGGTTGGGTGAGTGTTTGAATAAAAACAAAACTTGTGGCAGTGTCTTTTGGACTAATTCCCTCAAAACCCTTGAAAACTGGATTTTGGAGTCCTAATAGGGTCTTATTCCTTATAGCCCTATTTCTAGGCAAAATGGTGAAATCGGTAAGAAAGATAGTGAATGAAAATCTCAAGTGGACCCAAATGGAATTCATTCCACGGTAAATGCTACCTCGACACCTCTGCAATATCTCAAACAGTATGGGGGTGAAATTGACAAGTTGTTGTCAAATTAGCAAGATTGAGCATATGGGAAATACTTTGTAATGGTAAGGTTCCTAGTCAAACACTTGTTGCAAACACCTAGAGATTGGCAAAGAGAAAGTCCTAGAAGAGATTGTGAAGGACTTAGAGGTCTTGGAGAATAGCTAGACCTAGAGAGGTTGGTGGAATTGAGCAACACCAACTAGGTGAAGTGTGAGCAAGCTAGGAAGACCCCATCACAGGGTCACGAGGAATAAACTGCTTGGAAATCCTTGAGATAGGTGTCGGGGTCTATACTACTAGGAAATCTGATTGGGAGTTTATTGTGTAAATAAATGACAACCTAATAAATTAATCCTAGGTGAGATGGGTAATAGTGATTAACATTAATGAGATAAGAAATGGTTTTGTGGTGCCCCAAATCATGGCCCTTGAGTGCTAGTATAGACTTGGGTTGAGCTTTGGCAAGGCCTTGTTGATCCAGGCAAACTAAACTCCCTTGATTTCCTCAAATGTTTTGATTAATAAGAAAAATAGGTTTTAAGGACCTGAAACCATTAACAAAGGAGTTTAAAACAGATCATCAAAGAGTATCCAGACCATAAAAGAACAACTTTCAAAATGACTAGCAATAAAGCTAGTAAACAAAAAGGACAACAAAAGAAAGAAACAACAAAACAAAAGAAACCACTGCATAATTATAAAGCCTTCAGGAGGTCCTCCGCCTAAATCACCAGCTGGTTGTAATTGGTTCTACATGAGTATTAAGGGTGTCAGGGAAAATACCCATGTGTCAAAGTAGAGACCCGTGGATCTCCCTTCTTTGTGAGGATAACATCTAATGACACTCTTCCCTACATATAGGTCCTAGTTCCTTATGCCTTGTTTTATTGAGAATCTTCTCATATTTTTATGATTTTGATTTAGCCTTGTTATGTGATTTATATTATTATTCATTTGGATGTTTTCAGTTGAGGTTATTGTTATGTTTATGTCCTTTGGTTCTTAGGTACCAACCTAGATCTAAAGTGTGTATAGGATCTTGTGTCATTCTCTATAGCACGGGGGGTGGTTCCTTATGGTTCCACATGGTCGGGTGGTTTGATGATTTCTTCCATTGGGATTTCCCTCTTCATTGGATGTTTGAGTGCGTGGATATGGATTCTCAACTTTTCAACTTGTTCTTCGACTCTTGGAGTAGATTTCATGTATCTATGTAAATGGAAGACATCATTGTAATCATACATAATTTGGATTTTGATATAGTAGGTAAAGACTATGGTTCTTGTAGTAGGAAATGTTGATGTTACTTTTTTAGTTATATAATGTATCTTGGATATCCATTATTTATGTAATTAGAGGTTGAGATTCATGGTTGAATAAAAGATGCTATTTGGATTAGAAATATGTGTATTTAATGTGATTGAATTGAGAATTTTTCTTTAGACTTGTGTGAGATATTCAATTAAAGAATAGAAAATGATTATGCTCTAGAATTCCAATATTTGGAATTATATTTGATGATTGGGAATAAGTGATTAGGAACATTTGGTTTGGTCTAAAATGAACCTATCATATAGAAGTAAATTAGGTTGTAATTGTATATGTACAATGGCTTGTTAAATAGATGTTTACTATGATCTTAGGAGAAATGATCACTAGGAATAATATAGAAAAATATACTCTTATAAGACTTGTTTCGTATCCTAGATTATTGCTATTCTTGTAAATAGAGTTATGGTTGTTTGTTGGAATAGACTATATATTTCTATCATGTGTAATGGCAATGTGAGATATATGTTATATTTGTATGGATTTATCTTCTAGGAAATGAATTAAGTTGATGGGATATACCTCATGTAAATATGATGGCTTAGATTAATGGTTACTTTCCCACAATTTAGTTCCAATAAATTATAAGTTTGTAGGAAGTGATGTTGTAGAGTTTTATGATGTTGTTTATATTATTTAAGTAACATGTTAATTGATGGTGTTGAGATATCCTAGGGAAGGTTGATATAAGTTATGTTAATATTTCCACTTGCGTCCTTATGTCCTTATGGTCCTTTTGAGTTGATTATGTGCATGTTTAGATGATGTATGTAATATTTGAAATCATTTTTAGATAATGTTTATGTTTAATAAAGTTATATGTGTTAATTAGGATTTAAAAAAAGAAAAATTATCTCTATATTTTCTTGTAGTTGGTTAGTTTTCTCTATGGTATTTTAGCAAGCAATACAAAAGAAGCTCTATTTTTCTTGCAAAGAGTAGTGGACCCCAAATCATAGGTTCCTTCACAAGGGACAAATGTGATAGAATTATGTAGTGTGAAATAGGGAATCAAATTTAGAGGAACCTAACTTATTTATGGATCTAGAAGACTGTGTGCTAGAGGAGGAGGAAAATGAAGAAAGGAGTGGAGGAACATTTGTATATATTTCAAGAGAACACAAATACCACTCTGGGGCATATGAAGTACTATATATTCAAATAATATTAGTGACTATTAATAGTAGGGTTATCCATAGCTTCACTAATGGAGGCCTTGTTGCTAAGAGATGACTTGAAAAAATAAATTTGATATAGTAAATAGTAATATTTCTAATGGATTTACCATTTCGTACACCATGATAATTTTCTATACTAATCTCCCTCTTAAGGACCACAAGGTAGGTAATGATTAGTATGATATGGGTTTATATAAAATAACATGGTGTTGCATGCTCAATAGTCACATTCTCTAGAAAAAATCCCATATAATTACCAAACTATAGAGCTTAAGTTTATATTATGTGGAAAGAAAAGTATTATGATGTATTAAAAATAATCTATGGGTAAGATAAATCTTGTTCCTGTGGATATGTAGAAAATAATAAGAAAGAATAGTTTGGTGTCGTTCCTGTGGATATGTAGGAAATAATAAGAAAGAATAGTTTGGTGTTTGATAATTTTTCTCCAAGACTACCACCAAATAGAGATCTCTAATACAATAGAATTGTAACTAGGTTTAAATCCTATTATAAAAATTCCATACTTCCATACAAGATGTCAAAAATAGCAGATTGAAAAGAATATCAAAGAGATTTTAGAGCAGGGTTATGTAAGGACTACTTCCAATCCTTTCACGTCTTTAGTGGTTCTTGTGGAAAAAAATAATGGTAAAATGGAGATGTGTGTTGATTACGTGGAATTAAATAAGAGTACCATCACAATAGATATACAATACCTAAGATAGATGATGTAATATATGAATTATATGTATAAATAGATTTCTCAAAGATAAGTTGAGATGAAGCTATTACTAGATTTATGTGAGAGACGGAGATATTCACAATATAGAATCTAGATGTATTTTAGAGACTTTGAGTTTTTGGTATTTCCCTTTGGACATACAAATTCTCTAATTCATGAAGTAAGTATTTAGCACGCATTTGAGAAAATTTATGTTTTTATCTTTAATGATATTTAATTATAGCAAATATGGCAATAACATTTGAAACACATGGATATAATGCAATAGTTTTAGAATAGTAGTTTTATGCCAAAGATTCCAAATGTGAATTTGGATTGATTTTGTTCTTATATTTAGGACATATTATAAGTGCCAAAAGTGTACAAATGGATCCAAAAAAGAATTATGTTATTATACATTAGTCATCTCTTATTATATTAAAATATTTGATAGAAATGATTTTATTATATAGTTATTATAGGAGGTTTTTGAATGGTTTATCTTAAATTGATACCAATTTAATATATTTGACAAAGAAGGGAAGATTTGAATGTATGAAATCTACTCAAGTAACTTTTGAAACATTTAAAGAGGTAATGAATACATGTCTTAAATTTGTAATTTAAGTTTTAAGTGCCATTTTTTATAAATCATGATGCATTACAAGGAGGTAATGAGGCTGTTGTAACTTAGAGAGGACATCCAATATCATTTGGAAGAAAATGTTGAGTGATTTAGAAAGAATGATACTCTATTTGTAAAAAATAAATTTTGGTCATTATGCATGTGTTGGAAAATTTTAGACAATATCTAGTTTGTGTCTTATTTATTATAAAGACTAATCATAATCCTTTGAAATTGATTTTGAGTGAAAGATATTTGAATGATCTTTAAAAAATAGATAAGTTACAATAATATGGTTTTGACATATGCTATATGAAAGGAAACAAATGTTGTGTTATTTTTCATTAATGATAATATGTTTTTAATAAAACATTTGAAGAACTTGTATAAATATTTGGGAATTTTCGAATAGTATTTTAATGCCAAAGATCTGCAATGTGATTTTAGATTATTATTTTTTAATATTTAAGATGTATATAATAAGTTCCAAAAGTGTGTCTAGAAGAATCCACAAAAGATCCAATCTATTCTATATTGGCCACCTTCTATCATATTAATATGGTAGAGAGGATTCTTTGCATGTCGTAGTTATTATAAGCAATTTGTGCAAGATTTATCTCATTTTATGACACCTTTACTATATTCAACAAACAAGGGAGCCTTTGAATGCATGAAATATACTCAAGTAACCTTTTATACATTTAAAGAGGTAATGATCTCTTGTCCTATACTTTTGATTCCTAATTTTGTATTAGCATTTATTATTAAATATAATATATCATAAGAAGGTATTTGGGTGATTCTAACTCAAAGGGTAAATCTCATATCATTTGAAAGTGAAAAAATGAGTGATTTGGAAAGACGATGCTCTAAATTTATGAAAAGGAAATAATGGTTGTTGTGCTTCTGGATTCATCTATGTATACTTTTATATGATACTCTATCTATTTTTCAAGTTTATATTCAATTATTTAATGATTATTTTTAATTCATAAATATGAAAAATGTTTATTGTAATTGTTATATTTTTATTTTTCTTTTTTGTTCTTATCTATTTCCTTGTTTTAAATTTTCTCATTATTTATGTGTGATTTTTTTCTTTATTTTTCGCAACTTTTATTTTACTGTGTTTATTCTTGTTTTTGTTTTCTATTACTCTTTCTTCATATTTTTTAATTAATACATAAATTAATATATCAATTGAGTTATTGTTAGTAATTAAGTGTAATTTAATTTGATTAGTACTTTTTCTTTAGTTTTTTTCTTCAAATTTTTAGTGTCTCTAGCTTTTACTCTCTTTTCATTTCCTTAATTCTATTTTTTATTTTTACATTTCTCCATTTTGGCTCCATTTTTCATTCCTGTTTAGTTTCCTTCTTTGAAATTTGTCCAATCCTTCCCACCCCTACCATTTCCTTAAATTAACTTGTCTTGGTTGGAAATCTACCTATTTTGTTTATGTTTCTTTCTTATCCTAATGAAAGATCGTGGAGTGTGATTCAAAACATTTTTAATCAAATAAATGTCTATGCAGTTGAATCCACAAGAACAACAACAATTATTATGGATTATAAAAATTTAATATATCTCAAACATTGGTAATTGACACTCTATTGGTTAGATTTCATTATGTTGTCATTGAAGGCAACATGATTTTGGGTTTCGACTTCATATAGTGTACCAACAGGCACTTCACAGACTCTGCACCAGCATCGACACCAACAAGATAGAAGTATTATTTGGACACCGACAGGCCAACATGGTATAGCAAAGGTCATCATTATTAGAGGCCAACACATCTTGGATCCGGCTTCAAAAAACTATTTTAATGCTTATTCATTTATGTTATATGACAAACATGTAAATATGATATTGTAAGCTGACATAAGGCATAAATTTGTATAGGGTATATAGGAGAGATTGATTAGATCATTTTGAATAAGGATAGATATGGGGAATGGATATATGGATGTGATGTAATGCGAAATATATCAGAGAGACTATGTATGTGAGGAATTCATTGTAAGGGTTACTCTAATACTGAGGTTTAGGGTTTTAACCAGAATAGACAGAGCTTAAATTGGAACTATATTCTGGTATAGGAGATGCTATATTAAGTAGTTCACACTTCTTCAGATTGTTGTCTAGATTGTTATGTAGTCAGTGAGGCTCCTATTGTGATGAGGAGTGTGCTCTAGGGTGTAAGCCTTCCTACAAGTGTATATCCATCATATATTGCAATATCTCTTCATATGGCCAGTGAATTAATATTGTGGGTCATAAATCCCACTGTGGTTTTTGCTCTTTGAGGTTTTCCATGTATAAATATGTGTGTTATGTTTCTCATTTATGTGTTTGGCTTATTGGTTGCATTACTTCTTTCAATTCTATTTATACCTATAAACCGGTTGGTGTATGAATGTTTTGTTAAGTCTAAAATCTACTATTCTGGTATAAAATTGATTCACCCTCCCTCTCAGTGTTATTCATTTCTAACAGTTGGTATGAGAGCCTTGTGCCTCAAAGGAAGTTTAACATCTTGAGGAAGATCCTGAAACCAGAATCATTGAATACGGCTTTGGAGAAGCAGCTTGAGATAGCACTTGAAGATTATGATGTTGAAAGGTTGAAGAACTTAAAGCTACAAGATGAGTTGAATTCTACTAAATAATTTATTCTTGTCCTACAAGAGAGACTATCATCTGTTCAAGCTAGGAGAAAGGAACTTTTGCAAAATCGGGATGATGAAGAGAAAAATGCACTTAAGGAACAATGTCAAAAATTGAGTGAGGAGAGCATGGTTATGAAGAATTAAATGAAAGCTATGACTATGAGGATGTCTAAGGAGATTGAGGATAGAAAGAAAAAGGAAGAAAATCTTATTGTATCCCTAAAGAACAAGTTTGAAGAATGTGGTAGGTTGGCTCATGAAAATGAGATATTGAGGACTGGTTTGGTACAATCCTAGAGAAATGAGCAAGATTTTGCGAGACAAATATCAATACTAAGAGATGACTTAACTGCTTCAAGTGAGTACAAAGAAAAATTCAAGGTCATCTCAGCACAGCTTGATGAGTTACTAAAGAGACAGAGGCAAATTGGAGATTCTAGTGGACATGGATTTGAGCAAGGATAGAGTTTCAGTACTACTAATGAAGATCAAAACCATAAGGCACTAGTAAGGCAATCATAAACCATAACCATAAATCCTAAGCCTAAACACAATCCTAACCCTAACCCTAACCCTAATCCTAAACCCTAACCCTAACCCTAACCCTAACCTTGACCTTGGTCCTAACCAGTAACCTAACCCTAACAATGATGCAATATCTATATATAATCCTAACCCTAACCATAATATTAAACTTAACCATAACCCTAACCATGATGAAAATCCAAACCCTAACTATTAACCTAATCCCAAGAATGATGTAAACCCTAACTGTAATCCTAATCCTAACATAACGTTATGATATAAACCCTAACCCTAAACTTATAACTAAACATAATCATAAATCCTAACCACAATCTTAACCCTAACCCTAATCATGATGTAAATCCAAACCCTAACCATTAACCTAACCTAACAATGATGTAAGCCCTAACTATAATCCTAACCCTAACTCTAGCCCTATGATAGGAACCCTAACTCTACACATAATCTTAACCATAACCCTAAATCCTAAGCCTAACCACAATCTTAACGCTAACTGTAACACAAACCATGATGTAAATCCAAACCCTAATCATTAACCTAACCCTAACAATGATGTGAAACCTAACTATAATCCTATTATACCTAACCTATAACCTTAACCCTAACCCTACGATGCAAACTCTAATCGTAGACATAATCCTAACCATATAACTAAAAATTAAGCCTAAACAAAACCTTAACCCTTATCATGATGTAAATCTAAACCCTAACCATTAACCTTGTTAGCCCTATTTTGAAACTAGTCAAAATTTGAACTTTTGAATTAAATTTATCACTTGGCTTATCAAATACCTATGTTTCTTAATAATATTCAAGATTGATTGTCATATAGTTTCATTCAAAAAGACTTATTGAGTCAAATGTTGATGGTCGTCATATGTCAACAAGTTTGTATAAGTTCACAAGTTCAATCACCGAATGGAAGAGCTAGCTATCACGATTTATATATCACCAAGTTGGCCAAGTTTTGAAAGATGTCGATATATTCAATCTCTTGGAATTATCCATAAGTTGGGTCACTTTACAAAGAGACTGACAAGAATGCAGACCAGTCAAAATGATCAAGTTAGAAAATTGATGCACTGACTCAAGTTGGAGGTGAATGAGCATGAATGGTTACAAAAATAAATGCCTTAGTCTTCAAAGTTACCATACAATTATCTATCGGCAAGTTATGTTGGTTTCCAAAGTGATCAAAATGATCTTGACTCATAACTCAGTGAGAAGTTTTTTTAGAACTCCATTAATTAACTCATCGGTAAGTTATGAAAGTTACCAAAATGCTACATCAATCAACATCGTCAACAAGTTGGCCAATTTTATAAAGAAACCAATAAGTTGTAGAGGAGCCCCTATCAATAAGTTGTATCCACCATTTCACAAAGCTTACAAAGTACTTAAAAAGCATTGATATACTCCACTTCGTTATTCACTTCTAAGTGAATTGTTTTAGTTTTGAAAGACGTCAATGCATTACAAGTATGAAGGGTTAGTTATTATTAACTTATACATTGGGGACTTTCTCAATTTCAAAATTTGTCGAAAGTTCAATTCATTAACCTCATGGGCAAGTTGTTTCAGTTTCCAAAGAAGTCGATGAAGTAGTTATTATAACTACCTTTTTATAACTGCCAATCAACTCGATATGCATAGAAAGAATTTGGCGAATGGCTTAAGAAACTTAAAGTCAAATGACATTGGCATTCATAAAGCCGATTGAGCCATTATTTTCCATCTTCCCTACCTGAGTCAAAGTGGGAGATGCATGCAAAAAAAATTGATTTACTGACCAAATGCCTTGAATGAATGCTATCTCATGAATGCCAATATTGCATTAGAAACAAAATCAAATGAAAGGAACGTCGATTTTTTGTGCTACTTAGCAAAGGTGTCGATATATGTTATGGATGGTAGTTGGACCGCCAATGGCTAAAAGAAGGTAGTTATTGTAACTACCTTAAAAGAACAAACAAAATGAAATAACCACAGGGAATAGACAAATGGATTTGTTGAAATGAATTTAGAAACTTCAAAGTAAATACAATCAGCAAGGGTATAGCCAATTTTGCATCTTTTTGTGGAATGCTTCGAAGCGATGTCACCTCATGAAATGTTTGTCGGGGTGCTTCAAAAGAGATATAATCTCATGCATTGTAAAGACTTGAAGGTTCGCACATAATAGATTTGTTGAAAAGGCTTTAAAAATTTTCAAGCAAACTGTGCCAAAGTTCTCCATGTATATGTAGAATGAGTGATCCTGAACATGTTATGGATTGTTAATCCCAACCAGTGCTAAGAGGGGAGGGATGAATCGACACTTTACCAGTTTTGTAGAATTGAAACTTTTAACTCAAGTTTGGGCTAACTTAATACTCATCAATATAAATAATTACTGTAGAAGAATATGCATGCATGAAAAGATACACTGTGACACCAAGATTTATCTCATGGAAACCCAAATGGGAGAAAACCACGGTGTGAGTAGGAACTCACAAAATTGGTACTCTTCTGGAGTATGCCCAGTGAAGAACCAACCCTGTTAGGAGATTACAAAGACACTGTTAAGTGCCACCCAGTTAAGGGATTTTATTTAAGGCCTATCAGTACCTTTAGCCTGTTAAAGGTAGCCTAGTTAAAGGACTTAGGAACATCAATTAAGATGTCACCCAGTTAAGGGATTTTACAAAGGGACCTGTCAAAGTCCACTCGATTAAGGGATTTGAGTTGCAATGGTTAGAAAGAAACAAAAAGATGATCTGTTGGAGTAGCTTCTGATAGCTTATTCATATCACAATGAAAAACATCCTCTATCCATACCAGTTGTGTCTACTCTACACAACACCAATTTTCTTCTTATACCTTTGGCTCTATACTCTAGCGGTTTTCTGATCCTTGGCTCTACACTATGTCAGTCCTCTTACCCTCGGCTCTGCAGTTTTTCGGTCTACCTCATACACTCTCTACTCTGCTAAATCTTTTATAACTTCCTCACACTCTACTTTGCACTTTTTGGATCACCTTGCACATGATCTATACTTTGCATATTTTACAATCAAGAATATTTTGAACGAACTCAAAATACTTTATACATTCTTTGCCATCACCTTTAGGTGTTTCCTTAATCAGTGCAATCACTGATTTTGGTAGATTTAGAATTCAAATCTTCCCACTCTTTCTCTGCACACTATGCAATAATTCCGCCAACTACTCAACCAATTTTTCCACTAGATCCCCCCAAAATAGTGACTTCTGGGTCGGGTTCGGTCCTATAAACGTGAACAAGAAAATCCGAAAGTAATCATGGCTTAATTGCATGATGACTAAAGTTAACTTCACCAACCTTTAGTTTTGCGTAGACACAAGCTCACCAACTCACCTTTTTCCACTGCAACTCAATATCCAATCATCACTCCAAGATTTATGGTGATCACCTATATTCCTTCTCCCTCACTGGTGTACTGGTATACCACTGTGCTCTACATTACTGGCTCATCCTTTGATTGTCAGTTTGTTGTGCTTACATCAAGTCTCTTTTCCTATTTTCCAATGAGGTTTAGGTTTACATACAACCTCAAGACTTCTTTCCTAAGTCACCTTTTGTGACTTCGTCGTCATCAGAATGACAAACCTGAAGATCTAACCTCAACACTGATCTTCTTGAGTGACAAATCAGTTAGCTTAGTTTGTCTTCCCTTCAGCTGATTTGAACCTTGGTCATCTATCTCTTATGATGTTTCCATGTGTTTACAAGTCATCACTTTTACTACTGAAATACACCACTCCACCAGTCAATGTTAGACATCAATGACAAATCTCAATGCATATACCAGTTCTCTAGATTAACCGGTTTTCTCAATGCCAACAATGGACTTGAATCAAAGTAGTGGCTACAAGGATATCAGTTTTGGTTCATTGCATATTCTTGTAAAATGACTTTATCATAGTCAAAACACTAGAATCATTTGACAAGAACTAGTTAAAGAAGATCATCTTACAAAATGCAATGATGATTAGAATTTGTAGTAAATTGATTCATTGAATCAATTTCGGAAACATTCAAATTGATGCGAATCATGGCTATATCAAGTTGGATTTTTTGACCTTTCCCAGTGTTCCCCCAAGCCATCTGATATACATGCAAGATGTGCAATCACAGACATGGTACATGAACTATTCCACACAATACCTAAAAGGAATGTGTTTGGATGCAAATGCCATAATATGAACAAAGCATTCTAAGTTGTTTAATAAAGAGCTTCAAGGAACACAATTGAACAAAAGTGCTAATGGGTTCCATGAGAAAGGATGGATTTGAAGATAAGAAACATTTGAGTATTTGCACCATGTCAAGGGGAGGAAGAACTTTATTGAAATGGATCAAAACTATTATACCAAGATTTTTGTTGAATCCCATTATTGCATCTGAAATATTTTTGATTGACATAGGTTTGGTTAAAAGTTGATAAATTTATTGCACTAACACATGGGGTTTGCTTATTTGGTTCCTATAGGGTACATGATAAAATATGAATTGCAGATTACACCTCAAAATATCATTTGAATTGGATCTAGAGAATTTTGATGAATTGTAATGATATCCCACATCAAGAATCAGGTGGAGGAACTCCCTATGCAAAGAATGTTTAACATATGCAATTAGATTTGAATTCCTTGAAGTTAGAAAGATGTGTGTCTTTTGTTCTCTAATGGCTAGATCGTGAAATGATTACAAAGGAAAATGGAAGAGATGAAGATGAAGATAGGAGATGTAACTTTCATAACTCATGACATGGTTTTTCAGTGTAATCAAAAGTGTAAAAGTTTCCTATGTTACTTATTGTAGCCACAAGTTAGAATTTGAAATTCATTTTGTAAAAGTTAGGTAAATCCTAACTTATTTGTAAAGAGTTATTTATCCTAAGTGGTTAGACTAAGCAGTTGCGGGGTAGTTATTTTAAGTGCCAAAGTTGGGTAACTTTACTCTAAGTAACTGTTTTTCCAAAAAGAAAGTTAGTTGTTTCAAGTTGGTGAACTTAAAGAGTTAGTTATTCTAAGTAGTTATAAAAGTTGTTAAGGTAGTTACCTTAAGTGGTTACTAACCTCATTTATCTATACTTATTTTTAATTCAATCATAGGGGAGACTATTACAGAAGGGGAGATGCTGGAGAACTTTTCGATTTTACATTTTGTACTCAAAGCTTTTGAACTTGTATACTTTTAAAATAATAATCAAGAATGCATTTAATTCACATGTCTTGAATATACTTCTCAATTATTGTTATCAATATCTCATATGTTAAATTGATAATTCATTTATGTACTTGTGCAATCTATTGATCTATAGTTCAAATGATATGTATATGATGAAACACAATCATACCTTGGTATCTTGGTTTGAATGTGATAAGATAACCTGTTTACTTGTAGGTTGAGATTTGTTATCCTCCTTTTGTCTTTACATATCAAACATATTTTGTGCTCAAACCCCCTTGTAATAGTTATCAATTGTGGAATCTCAGTGTGTATTCATATGCCTGTTATTGGGAATTTTGTTATCTACTTTTATTAGTTTTGTGTTTTCCTTCCTTTATGTACTTTCAGGTTAAAAGTACACAAAAATCCAAAAAAAAATCCCCCCATCATACGAGGGAGCTACCCGTCTCAAATGCAGAGGAAGATTGTGGCCTCACCAAAATCTCTCCAACTGTTGGGACGGTTGTCACTGCTCTTCAAGCGAATAGGGTCAAGTTTGAAGGAGAAGTCATAGTGACAAATCTCTTTACGAATACATTTTTGGCGACTCTGCTAGGGAGAGAAATACCAGTGTATTTTGTTCCTCAGAAATTTCAAGGTATTTTCTTCAAAATGAAGGTTGGCGACTCTATCTGAAAGATAGAATTCAGAACAATAATTTGGTACAAAGGAAAGTTGGAAAGTGATAGTGAAAGTGACGATGAAGACTATTTATATCAAAAGAAGAAAGTTCCTGATGAGCCCATGCAAGTTGAATTATTGAAGAGCTTTTATCGTGGCATGCAGTTTACTCTTGATAAGATTCATCCCTCTTTATGTCAAGTGTTGCAAGATATTGAAGAAAAGCATGGAAAAGAGATTGGTTTTCTTGCTTGTGATCATTTACCTAAATCAACAACAATCAAGAAAGATGAAGACAAAAGTGATCTTTCTCCTGTACTAGTTGCTCAACAAAATCAAAGTCTTGATAATCCTAAACAATTCAACTTCTTGAAGAGTTTATATAGCAGAAAGAAAGTTGATCCTCGTAAAATTAATCCTTCTCTACTCTAGAATTTGCAAAATATTGAGGAAAAAGATGGAAGAGACAACCAAATTCTTTCTCGTGATTCTATTCTTGAATCAACAATGGATAATAATGATGATTCTCATTCTCCTCCACCTATTTCTGAACAAAATCAGATTCTCAATTATTCACATATCAAGTTTTTGAAAATATTCTATGGAAATAGGAAACTTGATCATGACAAAGTGCATCCTTCTCTTCTTCAAACATTGCAAGAGATTGAGCAAAAAGATGAGGGAAAGAATTATTTTCTTAATGATGAACACATTCCAGATGAAATATTTTTTGATCCAAGTTTTGAAAATGACCCACCACAATATGCATGTGTCAAGGAAGATGAAGCTATATCAGCTCATAAGGATACATGTCAAAATAAAGTTCAAGATAAAGTGAGTGAGGAAGAAAAAGAAGATCACATCCATGGATACCAAATTGTGTCACGTTTCAGGCTAACTAATCAGCACAAGTGAATTTAAGTAATTCTAACTAAAAATTAATTTTATTCAAACATATGGTCTATATAGATTCATTATAGCTAAGCTATATGTGGACCAAAACTTTTCCAATTGGAAGTGTGTACTAAATGTATGTTTTATACCACTTTGGGTCTAATTGCAAAAAAAAAAAAAAAAACTCGATGTTTTAACAACTCCTACTCTTAATAATAATATTTTTTTTGAAATGTAAAAAAACAATTTTATATATCTATAAGTGAATTTTCAAAAATATATATCTTTTAATATTTTAATTACTTTTTTATATTTTATATTTTATTTTTATTGAAAGTAGGTCATCAGCACTAAAATATAAGGTTGATTATCTTGTCAAGGAAAAATACTAAAATTTATTTAAAAGTTTTGAAAAAAAAATGATGCAGTAGAGAAAGGAATGTATGTCTAGATGATATAATTCTTTTCTAATTTGGATAAATAATTAAGAAAAAAACTGGTGGCAACTGGAAAGAGTTATATTTCAGCATATGCAGCTTTTTAAATTTATTGAAAAATATATAAAATAGTAAAAAATATATCCATGCACTAAAGTTTCAAGTTATCAATATACACAGAAAAATGATTAAAAAAAGTAAAATTTACTAATTAAAGTATGGTGGCTTGTGTAACTTCAATTTCAGCATTTTATCAGCATTTAAATTATGGTGTTTACTTTATAAAAAAACTACATTCAAATAATTTTTTAAAATTTTGCTAAAATTATAAACAAAAAATAGACAAAAGAAGATAAATTTAATTAGTTTACACCATTTCAAAATTCAAAACATGTCTTTCAATTTCTATTGATTTACTTTAAAAATTTGAATCAACATTGACCATTTTCTTTATAAAAGTGTGACATGACTTTGTACTTATTAATCTGAAAACAAGGAGCTTGAATAAAAGGTATCAAATACTTTCTAGGCATGTGTGCAACCCAAGAATGAAGAGAATGGTGAAGAAGAGATGCATAAAGATGAGTCTCAAGTAGTCTTTATTCCCAGTTGGTTTCTCAATGCTTCAGATGATGGCTTTCTTTGTGGATAAGACATTCGTATTATTTCATCATCAATTAATGGAGATGACAGTAGTATTGATGAGGTCAAAGTTTTAGTAAATTCTGAGAAACTTTGTACTACCTTAACCAGTGGAGAGATAACCATAAATGAAACTTTGCAGATATCTACTTTTCCTTCAGAATTGGAGACCTTTACTTTTGAAGATTTTGATGATCTTCCATATCAGCCCTAAGTGAAAGAAGATGAACCATCGAGCATCCACTCTTTATCATACGTGCCACTTGAGTATGAATTTTTGGAATTTCATGAAGGGTGTGATGAAGAGGAATCATTGGGACAAAATAAAATAAAAAGCTATGCAAATATCTATGAATAGGTTGAAGATGAAAACTATGAAGATATCTTAGCAAATGTCCCTATCTTGATGGAAAAAAAATCTAGAAGTGTGGTGTCTTCTTCAATTTGGCATTCCATGGATAAAGAACTCTTTTAAGTATTCCTCACAGAAGAAAATGAAAATGTCATCACATAAGACGATCCAATGGTCCTAGAAGTTGATTTTCAAACATCAAATTCAATATTTGCATTGACAAAAGTTTCTTCATATCACAAACTATATAAATGTTGTCCAATTCGTGGGTTAATATCTTCCAATCCAAATCATCAAAAGGATTCTTAGATGGAGAAATTTGATATGCTTAACATAATGCAAAACATCATAATCAATATAGTAGAAATTGGTACCCAAATCTTTCAAGAAAGCTCAATGATTTATGATGAGATATGGTCACTCGGCTTGTTCAAAATTCCTCCACATCTCACATTTGTCAATGTTGCCAACCTACTAAGCTTACAGGTGTTACATGGATGCACACCACTTTTCCACAAAGGTACCTATTTCTCTCAGCCCATGAATGGTTTTGTATGACCATCCTAGAGAAATTTGAGGTAGGATTTGCCTACCATGTACATATTTAGTAAGAAGTTTTGTTTGTGTTTGTCCCATTTTTTATGTGTGTTTGGTCTCTCCAGTTTGTCTCCTTTGTCTCTTCTCATTGACTCTGTTGCCCATTGAATAACACACTGATCTCAAATCAAGGTCATGGGTTCATGTTGTATGCCTTATATTCCTTGTCCCTAGTGAGAGCCAACTGTTAGCCCTATTTCTAAACTAGTCACAATTTGAACTTTTGAATTAAATTTATCACTTGGCTAGTCAAATACCTATGTTTCTTAAGAATATTCAAGATTGGTTGTCATATAGTTTCATTCAAAAAGACTTTTTGAGTAAAACGTTGATGGTCATCATTTGTCGACAAGTTTGTATAAGTTCACAAGTTCAATCACCGAATGGAAGAGCTAGCTATCACGATTTATATATCAGCAAGTTGGCCAAGTTTTGAAAGATGCTGATATGTTCAATCTCCTAGCATTATCTATAAGTTGGGTCACTTTACAAAGAGACTGACGAGAATGCAAACCAGTCAAAATGGTCAAGTTGGAGGTGAGTGAGCATGAATGGTTACAAAAATCAATGCCTTAGTCTTCAAAGTTTTCATACGATGATTTATCGATGTGTTATGTTAGTTTCCAAAGTGAACAACATGATCAACTCATAACTCAATGAGAAATTATTTTAGAACTCCATTCATTAACTCATCAGTAAGTTATGAAAGTTACTAAAATGCTACATCAATTAACATCATCGGAAAGTTGGCCAAGTTTATAAAGAAAGCAATAAGTTGTAGAGGAGTCCCTATTAATATGTTGTATCAGCCATTTCACAAAGCTTCCAAAGTATTTAAAATGCACCAATATACTCCACTTGGTTATTCGCTTGTAAGTGAATTCTTTTAGTTTTTAAATACGCCGATACATTACAAGTATGAAGGGTTAGTTATTATTAACTTATACATTGGGGACTTTCTCAATTTCAAAAGTGATCGAAAGATCAATTCATTAACGTCATGGGCAAGTTGTTTCAGTTTCCAAAGAAGTCGATGAAGTAGTTATTATAACTACCATTTTATAACTCCCAATCAATTTGATATGCATAAAAATAATATGGTGAATGGCTTAAGAAACTTAAAGTCACATGCAATTGGCATTCATAAAGCTGATTGAGCCATTATTTTCCATCTTCCCTGCCTGAGTCAAAGTGGGAGATGCATGCAACACAAAATGATTTATTTATCAAATGTTTTGAATGAATGATATCTCATGAATGCCAAGATTGTGCCAAAAACAAAATCAAATGAAAGGAACTTCGGTGTTTTGTGCTACTTAGCAAAGGTGTCGATATATGTTGTGGATGATAGTTGGACCGCCAATGGCTAAAATAAGGTAGTTATTATAACTATCTTAACCACAAACAAAATGCAATGATCATGGGGAATAGACAAATGGATTTGTTGAAATGAATTTAGAAAATTCAAAATAAATACAATCAGCAAGGATATAGCTGATTTTTGCATCTTTTGGTGGAATGCTTCAAAGCGATGTCACCTCACAGAATGTTTGACAGAGTGCTTCAAAAGAGATGTAATCTCATGCATTGTAAAGACTTCAAAGTTCTCCATGTCTATGTAGAATGGGTTCTCCTAAACAGGTTATGGACGTGCATCAAAGCAACTGCTACAAGGATATCAATTTTGGTTCATTGCATATTCTTGTAAAATGACTAATCATAGTCAAAACACTAAAATCATTTGACAAGAATGAGTTAAAGAAGGTAATCTTACCAAATGTAATGATGATTACAATTTGTAGTAAATCTATTCATTGAATCAATTTCAAAAACATTCAAATCGATGCAAATCATGGCTATATCAAGCTGCAGTTTTCAACTTTTCCCAGTGTTCCCCCAGCCATACTGATATGTATGCGAGATGTGCAATCACAAACATGGCACATGAAATATTTGTTACTACTTATCAAGTTGCCATTAGTTTTATATTCAAAGTCATACTATACATTCTAGTCAGTTAGCACTATCGAATCATGCAGTCAGTACACAAAGAGAAGTCGGTATGCACAGTCTAGTCGGTTACAGAGGAAAGCAGTCACAGAATGCAGTATACACTAAGCTGTCTACAGAGTATCTTTTTGAGACTACCGAGCAGTAAAGATGACACACTGAGTTGACATACACCAAGTGAAACATGTTACCAGATACATTGAACCTGGACATGCATATGAAAATGTGTTACAAGATCGAGGCACATCTAACCATTATTACATTGGAAATTGCACCAGAAGATTGTATGAGATTACAAGGATAATCTAACCAATGAAATATTTTGTATAGTTATTCATTTGATAAATCTTGTTTGTAAGATCAAAGCAATGAATTGGATCACCATTTTAAGAGATCTATTTATACAGCATGAGTTAAGAGCAAGGTGTGTGCATGTATGAATGAAGGAAGACTATTACAGAGACACAGAGGTCATTGAGAAGGTTTTCAGAGAACAGTCAAAGAACAGAGTAAATAGAAGGGTTTACCAAGTTACTATATGGGTTACCGAGGTATGCTATAAGCAAGGTAATCTTATTCTGAGCATATAGAATCTTCTATAATATTTGAGATGTAAAGTTGCAGATATTTGTAATAATTTTATTGTAATATTGTGAAGATTGAAAGAGAAATCTTTAATAGGGTAAAAGACTCTAACCAAGTCTATAAATTGTAAAGCCTCTAACCAGGTGCAACATTCAAAATAAATGTTGTAAAATCCTTTAGCAAGGTAGATCTAATAGGGTAAGCTATCAGAAATAGCTAAATGTAGCTCTAACCAAGCATTCTTTATTATTGTAGTAGTGAAGTTGTGGGTGCCATCCCCACCATAGTTTTTCTCTCTAACCAAGAGTTTCTGTGTAACCAAAATATATGTGTTATGTAGTGAATCATGTATGATTGTTACCTATGTGTTTTAACTTTATTTTATGTTACTGCACTATTCTGTTTATGCATAACAGTAAGGTTATTATTCAAGAAAAGTTTTGGAGTACTGATTCACCCCTCCCCTCTCAGTACATTAGCTTTCCATATTAGGCCTAACAATTGGTATCAGAGCTTGAATCTTGGAAAAGGGTTTAACTACCTAAAGAGAAAGATCTTATCAATAGAAGGCTATAAACAATCTTGTAGGATTGTATATCTGCAAGAAGAGCTAGATCATGCAAATCAAGTGATCGTAGACATGCAAAGGCAAATGCAAAAATCTCTGAAAGTAAGAAGAAGATTATCTGATGACTTGCAGGATTCTGAAGAGTTAATGGAACAAATTGAGACATCATCTGAGAATAGTATATCTGAAGAAACTAAAGAAATGATTGGAGTATTGAAAGAAAAGAACAAAACATTGGTTGATCAACTAAAAGCAATGAAAAGAGAACATGAACATTTCAGTACACAGATGACTGAAAATCTAGATGCATTGAGGATAGCAGAGGATCTACAAAGAGAGAAACAACAACTTGAAGTCTTAGTATCTAATAAAAATGATGAAATCATAAGGTTAACTGGGATTCAACAAAATATGACAGATCAACTAGGTTATGCACATCACGAAGCAATTCTGAAGAATGATGAGAATCAAGCATTAAAACTTGAAGTATCAAGGTTGACTGATGAACTTGAAACAGAGAAGAAATCCAAAGAAACATTGAAGAAGAGTTATGAAGCATCAAAGATGTTGGATGAGCAACTGAATACAAGAAGACCCAACAAAGATGCAGGACTTGGTTACAAAGGAAAAGAATCTACCGAGAAAGGAATTCATACTACCAAGAGAGGAGAATCATCAAAGCAAGCTGGAAATAGGAATAAAATCAAAAGGAAGAAGCCTATTTGCTACTACTGTGGAAATCAAGGTCATACTGCCAACATATGCCAGATCAGAAAAGGTAAGAAATCGAATATCACTAAGTCAAATGATTATTGTTGCAATTGCAATAAATATGGTCACACATCTAATCAATGTAGGACAAAGTCTGTTAATAACTATCAGAAGGCAAAATTCAAAGGGATTTGTAAAATCTGCAATAGATATGGACATAGTACTGAGAAGTACTGGCTTAAACAAAAGAACCACATGTGGTCTACACATCAAGAAAACACTAGAGGTTACCGAACTCACACAAATCCTTACCGACAATATGCAGCAGTACCATGGGATTACAATACAAGGATATGGTGCGAATGTTGTAGAAGGTATGGACACATTAGTTCCAATTGTTTTATAAGGTTTGGAATGAACAACCAAATATCATGGAGAAATCCTGGTAGGGCATGTTTTCATTGTCACAAAGCTGGACATTTAGCTAAAGATTGTAGAGATCAACCTAGAGGAGACACTGAAGAGATAAAAGAAAAATTCAAGATGATTTAGAAAAAGAAGGAAATCATGTCAGATGAAGAAAGCACCTTACCTACCGAGTTAGGTGCACCTATTCCAAATTAATTAGAAAAGGTATGAAGGGACTCCATTCTTTGAAGGTTAAAATCATAACAGTTCCTATTCTAGTATGTACTAAATTCAAAATCTGCATAGTTAAGATGCATTAGTAGGTTTGAAATTCTATCAAAATTACTTTATAGGAAACATGTCAAGTCGCTGAATATAGGAAGCCTATCAAATCGGTAAACAAGGAAATTTGGTTACTCGGTTAAAATGAAAGAAAAGACAGTAAATTAGTTAAAGGTAAACTGAGTCCATTTAATGTTTTGACCTAACCCGCACGGGGCCCGATAAGGTATTTTGTGTACTTAAAGTTATTTTTTCGATCATTTTCATTCACTAAGTTTTCAAGAGAGAATAGCAGAGCAAATCAAGGCGATCAAACTTCATTCAGAAGCGAATCCAAGGTATTTACATCAAATCTCACCACACTGTTAAGTTGGTTTTCTGATCTTGTCAAATTGCTATTATCTACCGAGTGTGAAGCGTCTGCTATTTGTAAACCATCAAACCCTAAGGATAGTTTGCTAAGTTTTATCTGGAATTTACAAATGGCACCCAAGATCCAAGATCTCATAGTTGTCAAGAATGTGGAGAAGCCCTCACTGAAATACACTTTGACTCCTAAAGTCGCCTCTAAACCGGATGACAAAACTGCCTTTTTACTCATCCGGGATCAAGTCTTGTTAGTTGAAGATGTTAGATTCTTCACCAAATGCCATGTTGAAGAACTCGGTCATGTTGAGATTAGTGACACATATGATGAGCTATGTACCGATGGCAAAATGGATAGCAAGTATGAGCATATCAAAATCAAGGGATTAACTGAAGCCCTAGCCTATCCCTGTTTGTTCAAACCCCAGTGGGTTAAGTTTGTTTTAAGTAGAGCTATTGATGATTTTATGTGGCTAGAGGAGCAACCATTCAAAATCACTAAGGAAATCATTCATGTGATCACCGGGTATCCTATCTATGATCATGCATGAGCACAAAAAATGATATCACAGAAGGAGTTAATAAGTTTAACTGGAGTAGAATATGATTACCGAGGACTGAAACTGAATAATGTCACTAATGCAGAACTTAAATTTGCAATTAAAGTAATTGGTTACTGTTTCTTCCAATCAGCAAGGGAAAATAGTGTACCCTGTGCAGCAGTTGACTTAGCCTATAAAATAGTGAAAAATGGAATGAAATTTGATTTATGTGAAGTGCTACTAAAGAACTTGTTTGAGAACTTGAACACAATAAGGAAGCTGAAAAAGAACAACTCGGCAAATACATTGAAGTTTGGTTCACTTCTTGTATGCATATTTTTCTACTTTGAGAAGTTCTTTCCCTCAGTCAGTAAAGTAGTTTGGGAGCTACATCGACCTATCACCCATCAAATTAATGACTTCATCAAGAGATTGGGAAATAATTTTAATGATATCATAGATGACTACTTCAGAAAATTTCAAGAAAAGATGCACAACAGGTACTGAATTCCACCACAGCTGGTAGAGAAATATAAGGATGATATATGTTTTGAGGTAGACACCGATTACTACTATGTGAATGTTGTAGAACCAAGGACTCAATCTTTGCCACCAATGGGTTATGAGATTGACTATGATATCACTCAATAGCAAATTGATGCATATCTCACACTGCCAAGGCATGCTACTGAACTGAGATATGGAACTTATGAAGAAGTGAAGGAAAAAATGAAAATGAGCATTGTAGTACCTAAAGCTACAAGAAAGGCTACAAAGATGATAAAGGTTTTATCTGAGAAATTCAGAGAAGAATCCTCCTCTACACCTATCAAAGGCACTCTTTCCATTACCAAAGAGGAATCAGAAGCTCAAGAGGCAGCAATAACATTGAGTACCAAGTTGCCTAAGGGTAAAGTGTTAAAAAGAAAGAACCTGGACACTTCAAAGGCCCTACCGACTCCACCAACAAAGAGACCTAACACTAGAGCATTGGTTGCATCACCGAGTAAGAAACAAAAGAGTGTTACTATTCCCAAGGTAACCAAGACCTACAAGAAATCTACTCGGAGACTCATTTTGGCAAAAGAGTCTAGTGATATAGAATCAGAAGATGCCAACAAATTCCAGATTGTAAAGAGCAAAAAGGTAAATATTCATAGTGTTGAAAACTTTTGTGCCAATCTTAAGGAATATGGTGGATTTGCAGGATTTAGATATGTCAAGTATGAGACTAGGAATAATGATGAGAAGTGACAAATTGAAGAAGCTGTCATTTGCACACTTCTAAAGTTTCAGCTAGCTCCATTAGAACTAGTAAAGTCACTTCCGAGTGAGTTGTACTTACATATAGATAACAGGTGGAAATATGCAATGGACTCAAAGAAACAAACTAGAGAACGAAGTCTAGTCCATCTATTTCCTGATATGCTTGTAGCAGAAATAAAGGAGCATTTGACAGCCTACAATTCTAAATTTCTTGTCAAACAGAGAGCCTTAAAATTGATGAATGGGCTATATATTAATGTAGAAAATGAAACAAAAGCCAAGTGGCAGGAAATCTTCAAACTAAAGGATATCGGTGAACAATCTCAAGTTGAAAATGTTGATGTCACCGAACAAGATCCTAATGTCACCAAGAAAGGTCCTGATGCTACCGAGCAAGACCTGACTGACACTATTCAAATTGATGAAGATGTCATGGATGCAGAAGCACCGAAGTAGGAATGATAGAAGGCACTACCTATGCAAAACTTGTATCTAGTGAGTCTGTTTTAGAACAAGTTTAGCCTTATCTACCGGTCAAGCCACTTGTCTCTACCAAAGCTCCTAAAGATACAACACAAGGCACCAAAGGTCACCAGTCTAAAGCAGTAGAAGGTACAACTCAAGAAATGACCTCTCAAGCACCATCAAGCACTGAAAATGTTACAACTGAGACCCCCAGTACCGAGACACCCAAGGACACCACAATGGCTACAGGAACCGACAAAGTGTTGCCTCTACCGAGCAACCTATCGAGGGTCAGCAAGCCTCACAAGCAATTGTCTTGGTACAATTGACCAAAGGTAAAGAGAAGAAGGTGAAAAAGCATAGTTTTAAAGTTGATTTAACTAAACCGATAGTGTTGCCCAATGTGGATATTTCAAAATTAAAAGGGCAAGCACTCATTGATTTTGGTGAACTATGCAAAGCAAAGGCTAAACAAGAAAAACAAATGGCCATTCAAAAGAAGAATAAAGTACTACAGAAGATGAAGACACTGCTAACAAAAATGCTACCATCAACTACAGTGTCAACTGATGCAGCCATCCACATTCAACTGGATGAACTCCTTACTCAAATAGAAACATCTGGAGTTGATGCATCTGAGTACTTGAGCAAGCTAAAAGACAAAGAGCTTACTACAAAAATGATTGAAGAGGTACAAAAAGCTCTAGCTATTGGAAAAGTCAAGCTTGTCAAATTCATTGTTGAGTTGTCCCCTCAACTCAAGCATATTCTTTATTTATTTCAGAAACTTTATACATTTTCCTTATTTATTAAAGATATCAAGAATAAAATTGATGCAATTGAGAAAGAGATCACTGATCTCTTAAATAAGTTGACCACAGAGCCCAATTTTGTTCAGAATTTTTATACCAAGCTTCAACAGCTCATGGCTCAATAGTTAGAACTCAGAAATGAAGAGCATAAGATCAGGATGGATATAATGACCCTCCAGACATTATTCCTTCCTCATCTCTCATCAGTTCAGGAACAGATTACCAAAGCTACCCGCCTATCTACTACACAAGAGGGAAGCACTCTTGATGGCTTAATATCACTATTGGCTGATATTCAAGCACAAAATTCTTTAATGGAAAGTGTAAAGGATGCACTCTCAATCGTACTCACCGATGCTCGGAAGAAGTATAAATCTATTTTTGATCAGTTACTGCCCCCGGATGGCAATTAAGTTTTTAATGTTTGTCAAAAAAGGGGAGTAATACTACATAAGGGGAGTAATATACTATATTTAGGGAGTGATATAGTTTTGATAATACAATTTTGAGTATTGTATATAGGGGAGTATATACAATGTATGCAAAGCAAGCAGAGCACACAAGCATAGAACTGAGCATGAAAAATTAGAGTTATGTATAGAATAATGATAAGGGGAGTATATCTGAATATACTATTTCATTGACTATTGTATTTACTGTCAAGTATAGTCATTTTGCAAGTATATAGATTTTTGAGTTATGACTTTGAAAGTAGTTTTTGTCAAACATCTCAACTAATGTCAAAAGGGGAGATTGTTACTACTTATCAACTTGCCATTAGTTTTATATTCAAAGTCATACTATACATTCTAGTCAGTTAGCACTACTGAATCATGCAGTCGGTACACACAAAGAAGTTGGTATGCATAGTCTAGTCGGTTATAGAGGAAAGCAGTCAAAGAATGCAGTATACACTAAGCTATCTACCGAGTATCTTTTTGAGACTACCGAGCAGTAAAGATGACACATCGAGTTGACATACACCAAGTGAAACGTGTTACCAGATACATTGAACCTGGACATGCATATGAAAACATGTTACAAGATCGAGGCACATCTAATAGTTATTACATTGGAAATTGGACATTAAGATTGTGTATGATTACAAGGACAATCTAACCAATGAAATATTTTGTATAGTTATTCATTCGATAAATCTTGTTTGTAAGATCGAAGCAATGAATTGGATCACCATTTTAATAGATCTATTTATACAGCATGAGTTAAGAGCAAGGTGTGTGCATGTATGAATGAAGGAAGACTGTTACAGAGACATAGAGGTCACCGAGAAGGTTTTCAGAGAACAGTCGAAGAACAGAGTAAATAGAAGGGTTTACTGAGTTACTATATGGGTTACTGAAGTATGCTATAAGCAAGGTAATCTTATTCTGAGCACATAGAATCTGCTATAACATTTCAAATGTAAAGTTGCAGATATTTGTAATAATTTTATTGTAATATTGTGAAGATTGAAAGAGAAATCTTTAACAGGGTAAAAGACTCTAACCAAGTCTATAAATTGTAAAGCCTCTAACTAGGTGTAGCATTCAGAATAAATGTTGTAAAATCCTTTAGCAAGGTAGATCTAATAGATCTTGTTACTCCTAACAGGGTAAGCTATCAGAAATAGCTAAATATATCTCTAACCGAGCATTCTTTATTATTGCAGTAGTGAAGTTGTGGGTGCCATCCCCACCATAGTTTTTCTCTCTAACCAAGAGTTTCCGCGTAACCAAAATATATGTGTTATGGAGTGAATCATGTATGATTGTGAATCATGTATGATTGTTACCTATTTGTAGTACTATTCTGTTTATGCATAACAGTAAGGTTATTATTCAAGAAAATTTTTGGAGTACTGATTCACCCCTCCCCTCTCAGTACATTAGCTTTCCATATTGGGCCTAACAATATTCCACACAATACCTCAAAGGAATGTGTTTGGATGCAAATGTTATAGTATGAACAAAGCATTTTAAGTTGTTTAATAAAGAGCTTCAAGGAATGCAATTGAACCAAAGTGCTAATGTGTTTGATGAGAAAGGATGGATTTGTAGATAAGAAACATTTGAGTCTTTTCACCTTGTCAAGGGGAGGAAGATCTTTATTGAAATGGATCAAAATTATTATACCAAGAATTTTGTTGAATGTCATTATTGCATCTGAAATATTTTTGATTGACATAGTTTTGGTTCAAAGTTGACAAATTTATTGAGCTAACAGGTGGAGTTTACATATTTGGTTCCTATAGGGTACATGGTAAAATATGGATTGCAGATTACACCTCAAAATATCATTTGAATTGGATCTAAAGAAATTCAATGAATTGACATGATATCCCACATCAAGAATCAGGTGGAGGAATTCCCTATGCAAAGAATTCTTAACATATACAATTAGATCTGAATTCTGTGAAGATAGAAATATATGTGTTTTGTGTTCTCTAATGGCTAAATCATGAAATTCTTACAAAGGCAAATGGAGGTGATGGAGATGAAGATAGGAGACATAACTTGCATAACTCATGACATGCTTTTTCATTGTAATGAAAAGTGTAAAAGTGACCTATGTTGCTTATTGTAGCCACAAGTTAGAATTTGAAATTCATTTTTGTAAAATTTAGGTAAATCCTAACTTATTTGTAAAGAGCTAGTTATCCTAAGTGGTTAGACTAAGCAGTTGTGGGGTAGTTATTTTAAGTGCCAAAGTTGGGTAACTTTACTCTAAGTAACTATTTTTCTAAAAAGAAAGTTAGTTGTTTCAAGTTGGTGAACTTAAAGAGTTAGTTATTCTAAGTAGTTATAAAAGTCGTTAAGGTAGTTACCTTAAGTGGTTACTATCCTCACTTATATATGCTTCTTTGTAATTAAATCATAGGGCAGACTCTTACAAAAGGGGAGATGCTGGAGAAATTTTGGATTTTACATTTTGTACTCAAATCTTTTGAACTTGTATACTTTCAAAATAATAATCAAGAATGCATTTAATTCATGTGTCTTGAATGTACTTCTCAATTATTATTATCGATTTCTCCTATGTTAAATTGATAATTCATTTATGTACTTGTGCAATCTATTGATCTACAATTCAAATGATATATGTATATGATGAAATATAGCCATACCTTGGTATCTTGGTTTGAATGTGATAAGATAACATGATTCCTTGTAGGTTGAGATTTGTTATCCTTCTTTTGTCTTTACATATCAAACATATTTTTTGCTCAAAGCCCCTTGTAATAGTTATCAATTGTGGATTCTCAGTGTGTATTCGTATGTTTGTTATTGGGGTTTTTGTTATCTAATTTCATTAGTTTTGTGTTTTCCTTCCTTTATGTACTTTCAGGATAAAAGTACACAAAAATCCCAAAAACAATCCCCTCATCATACGAGGGAGTTGCCCCTCTCAAAGGCGAAGCAAGATTGTGGCC